>NC_092343.1:211068125-211403437 GCF_046630445.1 Rutidosis leptorrhynchoides
TTTGGTGAGAAGTGAACATTACTAACCCGTAAGCATAGCATGCTTCTTTATGTTGCATGTTAGCCGCTTTTTCTAAATCATGAAGTCCTATATTCGGATACATTGAGTCAAAATAATTTCTTAACCCGTTACGTAAAATAGCATTTGGGTTCCCCGCAATATATGCGTCAAAGTAAACACATCGTAACTTATGGGTTTCCCAATGTGATATCCCCCATCTTTCAAACGAAAGTCTCTTATAAACCAAGACATTCTTGGAACATTCTTCGAATGTCTTACAAACTGATCTCGCCTTAAATAGTTGTGCCGAGGAATTCTGACCGCCTCTAGACAAGATTTCATCAATCATGTCTCCGGGTAGATCTCTTAAAATATTGGGTTGTCTATCCATTTTGTGTTTTTATACTGTAAAATAGACAAGAATTAGATTCATAAAAAAAAATACTTATTAATACAAGCAATTTTTACATATATCATAAAGCATAAGCACACTATATTACATATATTACACCACACGAATACAACTATCTTATTCCGACTTGCTTGTTTCTTCTTCTTCGGTTTTGGTTCGTTTTGCCAAGTTTCTAGAGATATATGATGTTCCCTTAATACGAGCCGTCGTTTTCCACATTGGTTTAGAAAAACCTGGTGGTTTATAGGATCCCGGGTCATTGTTACAACTTAAGGACTTCGGGGGTTGACGATACATATAAAGTTCATCGGGGTTGGAATTAGATTTCTCTATTTTTATGCTCTTTCCCTTATTATTTTCTTTTGCCTTTTTAAATTCAGTTGGGGTAATTTCTATAACATCATCGGAATTCTCGTCAGAATCCGATTCATCAGAGAATTGGTAATCCTCCCAATATTTTGCTTCCTTGGCGGAAACACCATTGACCATAATTAACGTTGGTCGGTTGGTTGAGTATTTTCTTTTACTTAACCGTTTTATTATTTCCCCCACCGGTTCTATTTCTTCATCCGGTTCCGATTCTTCTTCCGGTTCCGATTCTTCTTCCGGTTCCGACTCTTCTTCCGGTTCCTCTTCGGGAACTTGTGAATCAGTCCACGAATCATTCCAATTTACATTTGACTCTTCATTATTATTAGGTGAGTCAATGGGACTTGTTCTAGAGGTAGACATCTATCACATAATATCAAACGCGTTAAGAGATTAATATATCACATACTATTCACATGTTAAAAATATATAGTTTCCAACAAAATTTGTTAAGCAATCATTTTTCAAGTAAACACGGTCGAAGTCCAGACTCACTAATGCATCCTAACAAACTCGATAAGACACACTAATGCAAAATTCTGGTTCTCTAAGACCAATGCTCGGATACCAACTGAAATGTCCCGTTCTTATTGATTAAAAAAGTTCCATATTAATTGATTTCGTTGCGAGGTTTTGACCTCTATATGAGACGTTTTTCAAAGACTTCATTCATTTTTAAAACAAACCATAACCTTTATTTCATAAATAAAGGTTTAAAAAGCTTTACGTAGATTATCAAATAATGATAATCTAAAATATCCTGTTTACACACGACCATTACATAATGGTTTACAATACAAATATGTTACATCGAAATCAGTTTCTTGAATGCAGTTTTTACACAATATCATACAAACATGGACTCCAAATCTTGTCCTTATTTTAGTATGCAACAGCGGAAGCTCTTAGTATTCACCTGAGAATAAACATGCTTTAAACGTCAACAAAAATGTTGGTGAGTTATAGGTTTAACCTATATATATCAAATCGTAACAATAGACCACAAGATTTCATATTTCAATACACATCCCATACATAGAGATAAAAATCATTCATATGGTGAACACCTGGTAACAGACATTAACAAGATGCATATATAAGAATATCCCCATCATTCCGGGACACCCTTCGGATATGATATAAATTTCGAAGTACTAAAGCATCCGGTACTTTGGATGGGGTTTGTTAGGCCCAATAGATCTATCTTTAGGATTCGCGTCAATTAGGGTGTCTGTTCCCTAATTCTTAGATTACCAGACTTAATAAAAAGGGGCATATTCGATTTCGATAATTCAACCATAGAATGTAGTTTCACGTACTTGTGTCTATTTTGTAAATCATTTATAAAACCTGCATGTATTCTCATCCCAAAAATATTAGATTTTAAAAGTGGGACTATAACTCACTTTCACAGATTTTTACTTCGTCGGAAAGTAAGACTTGGCCACTGGTTGATTCACGAACCTATAACAATATATACATATATATCAAAGTATGTTCAAAATATATTTACAACACTTTTAATATATTTTGATGTTTTAAGTTTATTAAGTCAGCTGTCCTCGTTAGTAACCTACAACTAGTTGTCCACAGTTAGATGTATAGAAATAAATCGATAAATATTATCTTGAATCAATCCACGACCCAGTGTATACGTATCTCAGTATTGATCACAACTCAAACTATATATATTTTGGAATCAACCTCAACCCTGTATAGCTAACTCCAACATTCACATATAGAGTGTCTATGGTTGTTCCGAAATATATATAGATGTGTCAACATGATAGGTCGAAACATTGTATACGTGTCTATGGTATCTCAAGATTACATAATATACAATACAAGTTGATTAAGTTATGGTTGGAATAGATTTGTTACCAATTTTCACGTAGCTAAAATGAGAAAAATTATCCAATCTTGTTTTACCCATAACTTCTTCATTTTAAATCCGTTTTGAGTGAATCAAATTGCTATGGTTTCATATTGAACTCTATTTTATGAATCTAAATAGAAAAAGTATAGGTTTATAGTCGGAAAAATAAGTTACAAGTCATTTTTGTAAAGGTAGTCATTTCAGTCAAAAGAACGACGTCTAGATGACCATTTTAGAAAACATACTTTCACTTTGAGTTTAATCATAATTTTTGGATATAGTTTCATGTTCATAATAAAAATCATTTTCTCAGAATAACAACTTTTAAATCAAAGTTTATCATAGTTTTTAATTAACTAACCTAAAACAGCCCGCGGTGTTACTACGACGGCGTAAATCCGGTTTTACGGTGTTTTTTCGTGTTTCCAGGTTTTAAATCATTAAGTTAGCATATCATATAGATATAGAACATGTGTTTAGTTGATTTTAAAATTCAAGTTAGAAGGATTAACTTTTGTTTGCGAACAAGTTTAGAATTAACTAAACTATGTTCTAGTGATTACAAGTTTAAACCTTTGAATAAGATAGCTTTATATGTATGAATCGAATGATGTTATGAACATCATTACTACCTTAAGTTCCTTGGATAAACCTACTGAAAAAGAGAAAAATGGATCTAGCTTCAACGGATCCTTGGATGGCTCGAAGTTCTTGAAGCAGAATCATGACACGAAAACAAGTTCAAGTAAGATCATCACTTGAAATAAGATTGTTATAGTTATAGAAATTGAACCAAAGTTTGAATATGATTATTACCTTGTATTAGAATGATAGCCTACTGTAAAAAACAAAGATTTCTTGAGGTTGGATGATCACCTTACAAGATTGGAAGTGAGCTAGCAAACTTGAAAGTATTCTTGATTTTATGTAACTAGAACTTGTAGAATATATGAAGAACACTTAGAATTTGAAGATAGAACTTGAGAGAGATCAATTAGATGAAGAAAATTGAAGAATGAAAGTGTTTGTAGGTGTTTTTGGTCGTTGGTGTATGGATTAGATATAAAGGATATGTAATTTTGTTTTCATGTAAATAAGTCATGAATGATTACTCATATTTTTGTAATTTTATGAGATATTTCATGCTAGTTGCCAAATGATGGTTCCCACATGTGTTAGGTGACTCACATGGGCTGCTAAGAGCTGATCATTGGAGTGTATATACCCATAGTACATACATCTAAAAGCTGGGTATTGTACGAGTACGAATACGGGTGCATACGAGTAGAATTGTTGATGAAACTGAACGAGGATGTAATTGTAAGCATTTTTGTTAAGTAGAAGTATTTTGATAAGTGTATTGAAGTCTTTCAAAAGTGTATAAATACATATTAAAACACTACATGTATATACATTTTAACTGAGTCGTTAAGTCATCGTTAGTCGTTACATGTAAGTGTTGTTTTGAAACCTTTAGGTTAACGATCTTGTTAAATGTTGTTAACCCAATGTTTATAATATCAAATGAGATTTTAAATTATTATATTATCATGATATTATCATGTATGAATATCTCTTAATATGATATATACACATTAAATGTCTTTACAACGATAATCGTTACATATATGTCTCGTTTAAAAATCATTAAGTTAGTAGTCTTGTTTTTACATATGTAGTTCATTGTTAATATACTTAATGATATTTTTACTTATCATAGTATCATGTTAACTATATATATATCCATATATATGTCATCATATAGTTTTTACAAGTTTTAACGTTCGTGAATCACCGGTCAACTTGGGTGGTCAATTGTCTATATGAAACATATTTCAATTAATCAAGTCTTAACAAGTTTGATTGCTTAACATGTTGGAAACATTTAATCATGTAAATATCAATCTCAATTAATATATATATATAAACATGGAAAAGTTCGGGTCACTACATAATGCAGTACCCAGTGACATGTCTTATGATAGGTGCGTTTAGGACCAGTGTAATGAATACAAGGCCTCTGCCTATTCATGAGCCAGCATTCCATAATCTTAGCAAAATAACTGATGAAGTCATAGTATGCACTCACTTTAACCTTATTCGAATTACGAATTTTATCGCATTTACTTTATCTGTCTTATAAATTAGAAAATCCCAAAATTAAGTAACCACTACTCCTTCCTAACTATCTTAGGCTTAAATATAGATTCGATTCTACTGATATCTCAAAAATACGACTCTAGGTCATACTTCCCTTACTCATAATAAGGAGTAGTATGATTTAGGCCCCGCTAAATATAAATTTAAAACAGTACCTTCCCCCTGGGTGGCTGATCCTAGCGTGCTGCAGCCCGACGACACCGCATGAATAAAAAACGTCCGTTTCGGCCATATCAAGCGAAAATCATAGTTTCTAATCACGGTCACAGTCACGGAGGTAATCTCACATGCACAAATAATGTATCTGGTACTTGGTTAAACATTTTTAAATGCATCACATTAATCCATGATAGATGTTATATCACAGCTGATCATTTACTTCTCATATTGGGTAAAGTGCGTCTTTTTAGCATGACCTATGGCTTTCTAATATTTCTCTTGGTGTTCGCTACCGTCATCTCTTTTCTTTAGAAACAGATCACTCTTGTTCGGTTGCTTCAAGGTTTCCAAATGGTAATTGGGTATGGTTTTGTAACGTCCTCCTAGAGGAGGTGTGGGAGCTAGTCAATTGACATATTTATGTAATGCTCTTCAACCCATCTCCCTCTCTAATGCGTCTGACTATTGGGTTTGGGATAACCCTCATACAATGAATTTTTCGTCTCAAAAGCAAGATGTCTGATTGAAAATCGGATACCTAATTTGAGCCAAGTTTCCACCATGTGGTGCAAAACAGTTCCAATAAAAACTAACATCTTTATTTGGCGCCTTAATCTCGATCGTCGTCATACGATCCGAAACCTTGAACAAAGAGACATCTTCTTGGAAAGGGATTGCATCCCTCTTTGTGATGTCTCGGAAGAATCCCGTAATCATCTCTTCAGTAGATGTACAATTAGCACTTGGCTCGACATCACTATTCTTCTCTTGGATTCGATCGAAGACTTATGGTCGTGGATCCACTCAATTTCGCAGACTGAAAACAAATGCTTCATTATTTATGTGGTGGTAATATCAAATCTTTGGCACATTTGGAGACTCGGGAACGGCATCATCTTCAAGGATCACAACACAAGGAACTTATGTTTTTTTATTATATTGTTCTGTCGTATTTAAATTAGATATTTCCAAGGTACCACAAGCCTTCTGTTAATTGAATTTTGTGGTTACACTCTCCTTTGTATTCCTTGTAATTTTTTATTAGCTCCTAACTAATCTTTTAATATATTTTTCAGTTCTAAAAAAATAAATAGCTAAAATTTTACGAAGAAATACTCTCTTTTCGTGTACAAAATACAAAATGAAAGTTGTATATGAATTTCAGCCCAACAATTCCAGCCCAGGGATTATAAATTCCATTCGGCCCAAGATTTAATTAATGAATTTCAACAATGAAAGTCCATACATTTTATACTACATACTAATTATGGACACCGGATACCAATCACGACTTGACATCTACCCAAAAAACACTGTTTTACTATAGCGCTTTACTGTAGCAATTTTTTTTTTTTTTTTTTAAAAATTTCAGTTTTCCCCACCCACCACCACCAACTCCTCCTGCCTTCTTCAGCCACCACTCACCACCACCTTTAACCACCACCGCCACTTGCTCCGACCACCACCACAGACCACCGCCACCCAGCTCCGACATCAAACACCATCCACCTCTAAAATTTTAAACTTTCAACCACCACAAACAACCACCACGACCTTAAAACTCTAGCCACTTCTAACCGCCACGACCTTATAACTCTAGCCACCATCTGCAATTAAAATCAAATAATAAATATTATTATTAATTATTAAACAATATACAAATAAAATGGAAATAAAGATGATTACATGAAGAAAAATGCGATGATTTGCAGAAGGGTATTGTATTAGTGTTTGCTGGTACCACCACTTTCTTTAGACTTCAAGCTTCCAACATCTTCTTCATGTCGCCCCAAAATCAAAACACTTTCTTTTTACAGATTATCTTCCCCCTTTTGATTTAGACACCTAAAGTTAGATAAGAGAAAGTGGTTATTGTTGATGGTGATGGTAGCAGAAATTGGGGATAACGAGGATGCGGTTTAGAAGTGTAGATGAAACCCTAAAAGAAAAAGACCGACCACTTTAAGATGTATCTGCTAATTTTTTGTCGTCAAGCCCATTGGGCTAAGAATGCTATATATTTATTGTGTATCAAAACTTGTTATTTATAACATTTTATATGTATAACGTGTTGTACTATTAAAGTCATGGAGAATGTGTACGTTACATTTTTTTTATTAACAAAAATAATTTAAATGATGAAAAATTTTCAATAAGGTAGTTTTGATCGGTTAGTAATCAGTTAATTTAAGGTAAAAAAAATTAGTGGTTAGTTAGTTGAACGTTTTCACCTCATTTTTCAATTATTTATTTTTTAAACGTTTAGTTAATCAAGCGCTAACCATTGTTCATAAGCGTTCAATTAACCGATGTTAACCGATCAAACTTTTTTCACCTTACTTTTTTATTCATTAATTTTTTAAACGTTCAATTAACCAATCGTTAACCTTTTTTAAACGTTTAATTAACCGATCAAAATCAAACCGCAGCGAAGCGTGGGTTCTTTATCCTCGTTTATATAAAATATGGAAAATTTTCTTTTAACCCTGATCACTTTATCTCCTTTTCACAAACCCTAGATGGCTAGATGTAAAACACTTACAAACACCACTGACTTTCAAAATGGTCATGTGATTCTGGGGCTATTGAGTAGGTCGACACCCATATGTGGTAACATAATCATTATCGCCTAAGATCTCGAAGTCAAAGCTGTTGGATCTTTAAAGTCGCATTTTCTAAACAATTTAAGATTTTTTTATAAAAAAGAAAATTTTTGATGTTAAGGTTTTGTAAAGATTAAGGGGTTAAAACTAGGAATAAATGGGGACTTTGGTTAGATGGGGACTATGGAAATAAATGGGGGTTTTGTAATTATTAGGGGTTTAAGATTTTTAATGAATATAACGATGAATGTGAAGATCAAGATTTTGAATGAGAATGAGACATGAAATTGATTTAGATGAATATTGTGTTTTGTAGTAGATAAAATTAGATTGCAGGTTTGTGTTAAAACAAAAAATTAAGAAATAGGTGGAGGGTAAGCAGAACACAAATAACAATCTACCCTCACATGTCTTGCACGTGTTTAATTTTAACGAAACTATGTTACGGACATCAGTGTCGGGGACCAACAACGTAAATTGTGCAAATCATAGTGATCAAGTCAAAAAATACTTTAGTGGCATCTATGCAATCGGGTACAAAATTCCACTACCAACTGCGTAATTATTTCTAATTTAAACTGTTAGGTGGTGGTCGTAGTGGTTTTTCGTAGGAAACCTGATCCACCTTTCCATTCATAGATCTAGTGGCTGATTGTCGATGGAGGTTGATGGTGGCGATGGTTGTGGTGGACGGAATATAACAGTGGAGGTGGAAAAAGATGAAATTTAGTGATGGTAGTAAGACGAGGATGATGGTTGAAAAAGTTTGATGGTCATGATTGGCAGGAGGTTGATGGTGGTGGTAGTCGGCGGGGGGTTGGGTGGTCAACGACTAGAGGGATGATGGAAACAACAGAGTGAACGGGGGAACAACCATCTAAACTAAATAATGGATGATGACTGTGGAAGAGGGAAGTGGGAGATGGCTAGGGTTTTCAGATGGCAAGAAGCACTGCACTGCCCTTAACACTTCAAATGTAGTCAACTTCTTGATAGCCTCAATAAAGGCATTAAACGGCTGATGAACAATGGATGACTTCAAAAGGCGGGGAAAAAGAAGAGGTATACCATGTTGAAGGCAGGTAAGTTCACCCAACGTTTCCGATACCTTCTCTGATAACTTCTTATTGTCATCAGAAAAAGGGTGACCCTCTCCTGTTCACGGGCAAGCTCCGCCTTCAACACTTCCTAAGCTTCCCGGGAAATACGCAACTCGTCTTGGGTGGGCTCCAGGGCCTCCTTTGCCGACGCCAACTCCTTCTCTAGGCGAGTAATCGTTCCTGAAAATTCCGCCACATGACGGTCATCGTTCTCAAACATAACACAATGCTCGTGAGTACGACGAGCATCAGCCTCGCTCCGGTTCAGTTCATCCGCCGCAAGATGCTGAGCAAACACGGCAAAATGAGAACGCACGCGTTGTGCCTGGGTGATGAAAAGAGCAGCCAACTCCTCCTTCAGAGCCGGAAAGGTTATGTAGTACAGATACTCCCTGTAAACCGGGTAGTCTGAAGCATCACAGTGTAAAAGATCACGGAATGGCTCGACGTTACAGTCGAGCAGGACGTAAACATTCTGTCCAGCATATGTTGTCAGCCGGGGGCAAGCATCCGAGGCCTCCACGGCGGGTTCTTTGCCGGGACGGTGCCCTCGAACCGACTCCATTTCAGTAACCGGCTCTTCCTTATCCATCCGAATCTCCCCTACAACCGACTCACGTCTCTCCCGGGGAGCGGCCCCCTCTAGCAACGGGAACATGGGGACAGGTGCCTGCATCCCCGCAGAAGTCACACCAGCGTTACCTACGCATAAATGAAAGAAAGCAATGTAGTCAGCACAAGATATTATTAGATAAACAAAAAGTGAGCATGTGTCAAAGGCATACCTTCAGCTGCTACAGACGGCTCAATCCGACGCCTGGTGGGACAGATCAACCTACCCTCTGAGGAACCGCCATTGGAAGACTCCAAGTCTTCAGGAGGCAGCGCCCTATAGCGGCTGGAAGACGCCGGGGCCATACCCACAACTTCCTTGTCGATAAAAACCATGCCATCTAGACTCGTCGCCCTCAGAACCTCCGACAGGTTTAACTCTGCACAGATCATAAAACGTCGTTCTATAAATCACGACCACGTAAAAGAGAATAAAGAACATTACACGGATAAATACCTCTCCCGCCTCTGCGAGCAACATGAATCCTATAAGAATGGGTCCAGTTGTTGCTAACATTGGCCATTACCAACACCTGCTCATCTTAAGACCGTTGAGGAATCATCAAGCCCCTCAACTGGTCAACCATTACTTCGCCCAGCTCAGACAGCTGTCTCAACTATTGTACAGTGACTGACCTAAACAGATAGGACTGGGCATCCCTTAACGGAAAATCGAGGCACTTAGCAAAAACGAATGATTGCACCCAGTTATATGCAATTACCGGTGCCTCCCCAAGAAAATTGATCTCATCAGTAAAAGTCTACCACCCTTTGCGATAGGATGATATCCGAAATATACTTCTGAAAATGTTCAAGCTTAGGACCAT
The DNA here is from genome assembly GCF_046630445.1 of Rutidosis leptorrhynchoides. Lineage (NCBI taxonomy): Eukaryota > Viridiplantae > Streptophyta > Magnoliopsida > Asterales > Asteraceae > Rutidosis > Rutidosis leptorrhynchoides. Next base: position 211,078,244 of record NC_092343.1, read on the forward strand.
GCCTAAAAAATTGAAATATATTTCAAAAAGCACAATCGCACGAACCCCATTCGGATGCAAACGTAGAACACTAAGGCCGTAGAAGCTTAGAACCTTCATGAAGAAGCGAGTAAAAGGGTATCTCAGATTTGAGACCTCAAAAGGTCTCAAATAGATAGCACAATGATTTGGTGGAGGCCCATAAGCGCGCTGTTGTGACCTGCGTATCACGAACCCTAAACCTCGTAATTGAGGGCATATATAATAAATCCTATCAAGATAGGCTTGATCAACGTTGCTAGGCACACGTAATACATCATGAAGAATATTAGCAGGTCTGGGAGGCATGTTGAACGAAGAAGGAAATAAATATTCAAACTGAAGAAGTTAAGAAAACTATTTCTCTGTATTATGCAAAATGAAGACTATCGAAAGTAGAAAAACTTGAATGAAGATAAGTGGCCGTTTATATAGGCAAAAATCCTATGCGGGTCCCATAAAACTCAAAAAGATGCATCGAAACACGAGAAGCACTTTACTATGACTAAGACAGCATGTAACGCGCATTAATTGCATGTCAAATCACGCGCGTGGGCCATGTTAGCTTAAGTTTTGCAACGCAGCTGTTCCAGCCGGCCTCACCAAACTGGGGGGACTTAATGATACGCATAATGATCTGTCTCAAAACAACACTAACAATGTAGCGCCCGGCTAGGATCTTAACCAGCACGGTCCATCTCGGAAGAAGGGCTCCTTCCCGACATCATCCGGCATCAGAGATTACTCTTGAGCATAGCATGAAAGGGACCACGCTGGACGAACGGCTAGTCGGGAACATCATATAAAAACCTAACCCGGACGGCATGCAAGTTACCGGCGTCATGTGGCCAGTCATGGTGATTTGCACCACGAAGAAATAGTTGGAGTAAATAGAAAGCAAAACCTTCTGGGTTGAACTAAGTGCTCCGTGACATCTTAGCCGGGACCAAGATGCTGCCGGTACCACCACTACCTCTCAGTTCAGTATTCCAACCCGGTATAAAGATACCTTCCCGGGACAAGCACGCTGTCCCGGAGAAAGAGCACTGTCTCGGAATAGACACTTCATCCCAGAATGAGTACTCGATCCTGGAATAAACACATAAGCAGGTTGCATGCCACATCAGCCCACAGATCTAGGAAAGTTTGTTAGGATCTGATCAATTATTCCCATGAAAGGGACATGTGCCATGTCACCCTTCGGGATTGGAAAAGTTTGTTACAACCATGAAAGGGATATGTGCCACGCCATCATTCCCTCACAACATCTATAAATACACGAACAAGATCATTTATTCAATAACACTGGATGCATTAATGTTACTGTGCCCAAATTAATTACGGTAGCATTTCTCCGGTCGTTAACATAATTACGATCAACACTCCGATCGTTATCGGAGTTAATCCCCACTTTAAGGTATTAACTTATTCAATCCCGATCGAATAAGGTTAATCTAATCGATTGTTTTACGCGCTTGGAATCCAGATTTCAAATCAGGGTTTGCACAATTATTGGAGTTAAAACATTCGACCCGCTCTTTTTCCTAAATCAAGCACTCAAACCCGAAATCTATTAACCAGACGATTTTGGTTTGATCAAATGGTACTATCTAAAGGTAAGAAATTAATCACTACTCCCTCTAATGAGCTAGAACACGAAGAAACAAGCACAAACAGCACTGACGACACTAATGTGCACATGATTCACTCATGGGTCGTGGGACAACGACGAAAATCAGGGTGTTAGATGAATGGAAGCACGAACCAATTGTCTTCCCCTCGTTGTTCAATATTAACCCATCTTCAGACCCTGTTATCATACAGGCACATATCTCCAATTGTCAAATTGGACGAATATACACTGACACAGGTGCAGGAGCAGAGGTCATGTTTGAACACCGTTTTTTGCAATTGCTAGAGAGCATTCGCTGACAAAAGAAAGATGCAACATCACCATTGGCAGGATTCAACAGTGCGGTAACCTGGCCAGTAGGCTCCATCACGCCAGAAGTCGTACTAGGTAAATTACCTTTTCAAAGCACCGCAGACATAGAATTCTCTATTGTCAAAACTAATTCCCGATACTACGTCATACTTGAGCGTAATGCCATGCAAAAATTCGGAGCAATCACGTCCATAGTGCATGGTATGCTAAAATTTCCAACCCCATCCGCCATAGCAACCATACGGACACAAGTGATGGAGCCGGTTGAGTGCTTGCAAATATTTACGGGCGCAGATCATATCACCGTGCATGATGACGACTATGTGTCACCAAATCCTAAATACCCAGAGCAAAGGATCCAGATCGGTACGACTTTGAGCGATAACGCAAAGGATACACTTTGTAAACTCCTAGCAACAAACATCGATTTCTTCGTTTGCGAGCCATGCGACATGACAGGAGTCCCTCGCGAGATAGCACAACACCGGCTAAACGTGAACCCAAACATTACGCCGGTTGTCCAAAGGAAAAGAGTAATGGCGTTAGAAGGAAGCGAATTTCTGGATAACGAGGTACAACGTCTGGTTGATACCGGTATAATGAAGAAGGTACAATATCTGACATAGGTTGCAAATCCAGTGATGGTAAAAAAGGCAGATGGATCTTGGCGCATGTGTGTCGAATACAAGGACATCAACAAATCATGCCCAAAAGACAATTACCCTCTTCCAGAGATCAACTGGAAGGTCGAGTCCCTCTTGAGTTTTTAGTTTCTGAGCTTCCTGGATGCATACAGGGGTTACCAACAAATCTCAATGGCTGAGGTCGACGAAGAAAAGACTATATTCTTCACAAACAAAGGCATGTTTTGTTATACAAAAATGCCATTTGGGTTGAAGAATGCCGGAGCAACAAACCAACAGGTAATCACAAAGCATTCTAGGACCAAATTGGACGAAATATCGAAGCATACGTCGACGACATCGTTATCAAAATCAAAACAGAAGAACAGATGATTTTAGACATCATTGAAACGTTCGATTCACTACGCAAAATCAATATGAAGCTAAATCCATCAAAATGCTCTTTCGGAAAGGAAGAAGGACGTTTCTTAGGCTTCACGATAACTCCGAGAGGAATCAAGGCAAACCCGAAGAAAATCCAAGCAATCGAAAACATGCAGTCACCCAGGAGTAAAAGAGACGTGCAAAGCTTAAACGGGAAGCTAGCAGTGCTCACAAGGTTTCTATCACGGGCCGCCAACAGGGCCCTTCCCTTTTTCCAAACATTAAAGGGCTGCTTGAGCAAGAAAGATTTCATTTGGACGGATGAGGCCGAGAAGGCCTTCCAGGATGTAAAGGCATTCTTAAAAGAACTACCAACGTTAACGGCACTAATACCGGGTGAAACCCTCACGGTATACCTTGCCGCTTCCTCTGAGGTAATCAGCTTGGTTCTAATTGTCGACAGAGGTAAAATCCAAATGCCGGTATACTTCGTAAGCAAAGTATTAAAAAACGGAGAAGTAAACTACCCGTCCATGGAAAAACTAATTTACGCCTTATTGCACATAGCCAGACAGTTACGGCGATAGTTTCAAGCACATCCGATACAGGTTTTCACAGACCAACCGATCAAACACGTCCTGACTAGGCCAGAAATTTCTGGAAGAATGGTGAAGTGGGCAGTAGAACTTGGCGAGCACGAAATCACCTTCCTCCCGAGACATTCAGTCAAGGGCCAGGTCATAGCCGACTTCCTGGTAGAGCTCCCCTCCGACATGATCAAACAGGGTGAAACAATCGTAACAAGAAGGGAAACGGACGAATTCTGGGAACTATATACGGATGGAGCGTCGAGTGATGAGGGGGCCGGCATAGGCCTTTTCCTCGTTTCCCCAAACGGAGAAGAAATAACCTATGCTATACGGTTGAAGTTCGCTGCCTCAAATAACGAGGCAGAGTATGAAGCACTAATAGCTGGATTACGCTTGGCAAAAAGTATTGATGTACGACAACTACTCACAACTGGTAGCAAGCCAGTTAAACGGCAGCTTCGAAGCCAGAGATACATCGATGCAAAAATACCTAGAGCTTACAAAAGCACTAACCAAAACCTTCGCGGAATTTGAAATAAAGCAAATACCCTGTAACCATAAAAAGAAAGCGGATGCTTTAAGCAAGCTTGATCCTCTACTCTACGACCACTTCACCAAAAAGGTTATGGTTGAAGTACTGGAAAGAAAGTCAACTAAAGAGGACACTCTCATGGAAACAATTACAATAGAAGAAGAATGTTGGATGACACCTTTCAAAAAATACCTTGCTAACGGTACTCTCTCAGAAGACAAACTACAAGCCCGTACGATACGAATGCGAGCACCAATGTATAACTTTAAAAATGGCATCCTGTATAGGAAATCATTCACAGAGACTTACTTAAGATACGTTAGGCCAGCACAGACCAAAGAAATCATACAATAAATGCATGAAGGAGCCTGCTCTACACACTCCGGCTACCGAACGATAGTCAGCAGGATCAAAACAATGGGTTATATTTGGCCACATATGTACCGGGACACATATGATCTGATCGTAAACTGTGAGGCATGTCAAATACATGCTCCTGTTAACAGATCCCCTCGTCGTAACATGATTCCTATACACGCAGCTTGGCCGTTCTACAAATGGGGGATCGACATTGTCGGCCCATTCCCAAGAGGAGTCAGAAACGTTAAACTCCGAGTCGTTGCAATCGACTACTTTACAAAATGGGTCGAGGCAAAACCATTAAGCACGATCACATAAAGGAAAATCTTAACCTTTGTATGGGAGGACATCGTTTGTCATTTCAGTTTACCACTAGAGATAGTCAGCGACAATGGCACACAGTTTGCATACAATCCATTTAAAGACTGGTGTGCAGACATGGACATTCAGCAGTCATTTACTTCCGTACCCTACCCACAGGCCAACTTACAAGTCGAAGTCACTAACAGAGACATCGTCGCCGGCATAAAATCAAGACTAGGCAAACACCGACAAGGATGGGTGGATGAACTCCAATATGTACTATGGGCACACCGGACAGCACCGAAAGACAGTACAAATGCAACTCCTTTTAGTCTGGTATACGGCACCGAAGCGGTTATCCCAACCGAAGTGCTTATCCCAACCAACTGGATAACAAAACAACGAAGCATTACAAGAAAACTTGGATGCTCTAGAAGAACGGCGGACAATAGCACATATCCGGCAAGCCAAAAAGAAGCAAAAAATTGCAAACCACTATGATAAAAAAGTCAAGCCACTGGACTTTCAGTTAAACGATGGTGTTACGTAGCAACAAGGCCAGCCGGCAACAAGACATCGGAAAATTGGGCCCATGATGGGAAGGACCTTGCAGGGTTATTGGCATAACTGAGTACGACGCATACCACCTGGAAACACCAGACGGAATTTCGATACAATGCCCTTGGCATGCCTTTCATTTAAAGAAATATCATCTGTAACTTATCTGCAACCGGGAGGCCTGATCACCCACTCGGATGGCAGAAATGCAAAACACTTATGTACTCAAATCATTTTTATGTATAAGTCATCAATAAAGTTTCATTTTATATACTTATGCACTGCAACGACTCTGAATATGACACAAACAAAAACAAAAGTTTTTCGCATATTCCAGACCTACCACCCGAAGAAATGCTTTCTAGATTTCATTGGTAGGAGGACACCTCTTGAAGAACCTTCTCGGATAACGAGGGTGACCAGCCATATCATTGATGGTTTGATTTTACCATATAAACAACTCGACCATACTCACACGTAGTCTAGATATCTACGTTTTTGTCATGACGCTACTTGCAACTTAAAGCAAAATAAATTAGTTTACACACAAGACATAACAAAATATAAAGAAATCACATTCATAACAAGAACACAACCGAGTGCATATCTCTACGGTTGGTAATTTACAATATCCTCTACGAATGAGTTCTCGTCCCTACAGATTTTATCTAACTCTTCAAAGCTAATCTGGCCGAGAGCCTCATGTGCCCGCTGACAGTCCTGCACACAGGTAGTGCTCAAATCAGTTTTCATCTTTTGAGCCGCACTACCAGATGGCAAGAAGCACTGCACTGTCCTTAACACTTCAAATGTAGTCAACTTCTTGATAGCCTTAATAAAGGCATTAAACGGCTGATGAACAATGGATGACTTCAAAAGGCGGGCAAAAAGAACAGGTATACCATGTTGAAGGTGGGTAAGTTCACCCAACGTTGCCGATACCTTCTCTGATAACTTCTTATTATCATCAAAAAAGGGTGACCCTCTCCTGTTCTCGGGCAAGATCCGCCTTCAACACTTCCTAAGCTTCCCGGGAAATACGCAACTCGTCCTGGGTGGGCTCCAGGGCCTCATTTGCCGACACCATCTCCCTCTCAAGGCAAGGAATGGTCCCGGACAATTCTGCCACATGACGGTTATCGTTCTCCAACATAACACAATGCTCGTGAATGCAACGAGCATCAGCCTTGCTCTGGTTCAATTCATCCACCGCAAGATGCTGAGAAAATACGGCAAACTGAGAACGCAAGCGCTGTGTCTGTGTGGCAGAAAGAGCGGCCAACACCTCCTTTAGAGCCGGAAAGGTTATGAAGTCCAGATACTCCTTGTAAACCAGGTAGTCTGAAGCATCACAGTGTAAAAGATTAGGGAATGGCTTAACGTTACAGTCGGGCAGGACATAAACATTCTGTCCAGCATTTGTTGTCAGCCGGGGGCGAGCATCTGAGGCCTCTACGGTAGGTTCGTTGCCGGGACGGTGCACTAGAACCAACTCCCTTTCAGTAACCGGCTCTTCCTCAGCCACCCGACTCTCCCCCACAACCGACTCACGTCTCTCCCAAGGAGCAGCCCCCTCAAACAACGGGACCATGGGGACAGGTGCCTGCGTCCCCACAGAAGTCACACCAGCGTTACCTACGCATAAATGAAAGAAAGAAATGTAGTCTGCACAAGATATTATTAGATAAACAAAAAGTGAGCATGTGTCAAAGGCATACCTTCAGCTACTACATATGGCTCAATCCAACGCCTGGTGCAACGGATTAGCCCACCCTCTGAAGAACTGCCATTGGAAGACACCAAATCTTCAGGAGGCGGCTCCCTATGGCAGCTGGAAGACGCCGGGGCCATACCCACAACCACCTTGTCGGTAAAAACCATGCCATCTAGACTCGTCGCCCTCAGAACCTCTGACATGGTTAACTCTGCATAGATCATAAAACGTCGTTCTATAAATCATGACTGCATAAAAGAGAATAAAGAACATTACACGGATAAATAGCTCTCCCGCCTCAGCGATCAACAAGAATCCTATTAGAATGGGTCCAGTTGTTGCTAACATTGGCCATTACCAAACCTGCTCATCAAAAGACTGTTGAGGAATCATCAGGCCCCTCAACTGGTCAACCATTGCTTCATCCAGCTCAGACAGCTATCTCGGCTGTTGTACAGTCACCGACCTAAACAAATAGGACTGGGCATCCCTTAACAAAAAATCAGAGCACTTAGCAAAAACGAATGAGTGCACAAAGTTATATGCAATTACTGGTGCCTCCCCAAGAAAATTGATCTCATCCGTAAAAGTGTACCACCCTTTGCGATAGGACCGTAGCCGAAATATACTTCTGAAAATGTTTAAGCTTAGGACCATGCCTAAACCATTGAAATACATCTCAAAAAGCACAATCGCACGAACCCCATTCGGATGAAAACATGCAACACTAAGGCCGTAGAAGTTTAAAACCTGCATGAAGAAGTGAGTAAAAGGATATCTCAGATTTAAGACCTCAAAAGGTCTCAAATAGATAGCACAATGATTTGGTGGAGGCCCACAAGCGCGCTGTTGTGACCTGGGTATCACGAACCCCAAACCTCATAATTGAAGGCATATATAATAAATCATATCAAGATAGGCTTGATCATCGTTGTTAGGCGCACGTAATACGTCATGAAGAATATTAGCAGGTCTGGGAGGCATGTTGAATGAAGAAGGAAATAAAGATTCAGATGAAGAAGTTAAGAAAACTATTTCTCTGTATTATTCAAAATGAAGACTATCGAAAGTAGAAAAACTTGAATGAAGATAAGTGGTCGTTTATATAGGCAAAAATCCTATGCGGGTCCCATAAAACTCAAAAAGATGCATCAAAACACGAGAAGCCCTTTACTATGACTAAGACCGCATGCAACGCGCATTAATAGCATGTCAAATCACGCGCGTGGGTCATGTTATCTTAAGTTTGGCAACGCAGCTGTTCCAGTCGGCCTCACCAAACTGGGGGGACTTAATGATACGCATAATGATCCGTCTCAAAACGACACTAACAAAGTAGTGCCCGGCTAGGATCTTAACTGGCACGGTCCATCTCGGAAGAAGGGCTCCTTCCCGACATCATCCTATATCAGGAACATCATATAAAAACCATGCTAAATGAATGACAAGTCGGGAACATCATATAAAAACCCAGCCTGGATGGCATGCAAGTTGCCGGCGTCATGTGGCCAGTCAAGGTGATTAGCACCACGAAGAAACACTTGGAGTAAATAGAAAGCAAAACCTTCCTGGTTGAACTAAGTGCTCCGTGACATTTTAACCAGGACCAACATGCTGCCGGTACTGCCACTACTTCCCGGTTCAGTATTCCAACCCGGTATAAAGATACCTTCCCGGGACAAGCACGCTGTCCCGGAGAAAGTGCAATGTCCCGAAATAGACGCTTCATCCCAGAACGAGTACTCGATCCTGGAATAAACACATAAGCAGGTTGCACGCCACGTCTGCCCACGGATCTAGGAAAGTTTGTTAGGATCTGTTGATGCATTTTCTGTAAGTCCCTAGACATCTAGCTTAAGTTTGTGATTAGTACTTCAGTTTATGGGCTACCATGATTGCTCGTTATTATCCTATCTGTGTTTATACGTGATTACAGGTACTGCAGGAACGCGATAAGGATGTCTGACATTACTAGACTCTATCAAACGTACGAGTGAAGTCTCACTCGTACGGCTGACAAGCTCATACGCACAGTTGAGCTGAGCTGAGTCACAAATCTAATCTGAGTATACATACACGAGTAATTGATCACCCGCACGGCTGAGACAGATCACTCATACGAGTGATAGCTGACTCGCGCGGTTGACTCAACAGTAGGGGTATTTAAGTGTTATGTTTTTCATTTTAGGTTAAGGCTCTCATTACACACACATCACTCAGATCTGGTAGCCTTATCCGATTCTCTCTCAACCCAAATCACTCCAGAGGTGAATAATAGCTCTAGGCATTAATCTAATCACACAATCCTTATTGTGGTTTGACTAATTTAATCCCAAAAAGCTTCACATATTCACTAGAATGGTTTGATTCACTAATTCCGCCTTTGTGTGAATTAAACCTATTGATTACGAAGTTCCTAGTCATGTTTCATTATTGGTATCAGAGCATTGGTTATGATTTCAACATCATCTAGTGATTTTTGGTGATTAAAGAGTTTGTTATTTTGGGTTTTTGAGTTTAAGAGTGATTTTGAGAGTGTGTTTATGTTAGTTTAGTGCTAATCCAGCTTGTGGACGAAGAAATTGAGGTTTAACATCAATTTCTAGGGTTTTTGAGTGAATTAGGGTGAACAGCAGCTCACACGAGTGGGACAAAATTTTTGGCTTACTCGCGCGGTTGACCAGACGGTTGACATCACTCATGAACTCACACGCATGGTTTAGCATAACCTTGTTTGGTTAAGTGACTATAGTCTGATCATACGAGTGATCAAACGGTTGACTGTGACATGTACGAGTAATCACACGGGTGATCCTGACTCGCACGTCTGAGGTTTAGTAATTGGTTCTTTTGATTAGTTTAGTCACACGTACACTTAAGTAGTGACACGTACGCTTAATCAGTGACACGTACGGTTGATACTATCACACGTACGGTTGATCTTCTGAACCGCATGGTTTACCTTTGGTAAAAATTTTCAAGATGTTTAATTGAAACGATTATGCGTTAGCTGCACCGTTCGTTCAGAGTATTACGAATATGACTCAACGATTACTCCTTGCTGAGAGTGAATCCAGAAGTGGTACGAAATGTCTGAGGTTAATGAATATGGACAACTATTCTACTTGGAAGTCGAGATTTAAGATTTGGTCTGATGGTCAGGACACGAAGCTTTGGAAGTACATTGAAACCGAATTTCAATGGCCACGTTCACCTGTTACAAATGAATTGTATATGTTGCATAATATGCCTTCGGAATAACGTGAAGAGTATAACTTGGAGAAAAAGATGTACTGTAACTTGACAAGTGCTCTTGATGGTCCAATTTTCCATCAATTTCTATGTCATGATAACTCATTCAAGATATGAGAAGCACTTCGTACTTTCAATGAAGGAAATACATCTTACAGAACTAGATAAGGTTTAGAGTTGAAAGCTGAGTTTGATCGTTTTCACTGGCAAGTTGGAGAATCTATTACGGAATTGGTTGAAAGATATCGTCATTTGCTAGCTGAACTACACAAGCATGATGTGACAATTGCTGAAAAAGACAAAGTAACATGTCTAGCTGGAGCATTACCTTTAGAATGGAATGGTTTTGTATTAGCTATGAAAACCAGTGGAGAACTTGATACTGCTACAGTGAACTCGTTTATTGCAAGACTTCGGGAAGAAGAATTAGAGTTGTTAAACAAAGTTAAGAGGTCTAAACAAGTTCAAGACACGAAAATGTATTGTCCAAATGGTTACACACCACCTAAGTCAGCTCATGCACCATTTCAAACTGCTTTTGCTGCGAATAATCAGAATATGTATGATTTGAATGTTAGCAGTGCACCTATTCAACAACCTTCGTATCCACCGCAAGTTTCACCATGTTCTCTCAATACTCAATCACAGCCTACTTCCAACACTACAGAGTCATCTACACCGACTGCATCAGATGTTCTTTCTGCACTTAAGATTGAAAACATAAGGAAATTTGGGAAAGAAAAGATTAGTGAAGATATAGCTTTACTGTCAAGCCTGGTTAATTCTTATGATAGTTATCTTGATGGTCGTGTGGGTAACATTCATCTAACAATAGAAGATTATCATCAACTTGATAAAGATGAAGCAGAAAAGATGGATATTATGTGGGGTATTGCAAATCTTGTGAGAAGAGCAAGAGATTATGAAGAGCGAACTGGAAAACCGATCAGTTTGACCAAAGATACAAAACTGAGTTTTGATATGAATACTGTTACTTGTTACAACTGTAGAGAATTAGGTAATTTTTCAAGACAGTGCACAAAACAGAAGAAGCAGGGTAATCGTAATCCGTTCAAGAATCAGAACTACAGTTCTCAGAGTCAAACTACAAAGCGTGCGATCTACATTACTGATAAAGTAAATGAAGCTGAAATAGCTGAGACTCCTAACAAAGCTTTGGTTGTCATTCATGAAGATGATGATGATTGGTCTATCAAATTGAATGTAGATGATCAACAACCTAAAGCTAACATGGCAAAGATCACTGAATCTGAAGCAGATTGTGTTATTGATTAGAATTTAGTTGAGAAGCTGACAGCTCGTGCTGAAAGAGCAGAAAGATTGTCTCGAACAATTCGGAAAGAGAAGATTTAGAAACTGGATAAATACAAATTCAAGAAGGCACGTGATTCAGTTCCTCGTACACCTAAATCTGGAAGTGTTTCACCAACATCGTCAGAGGACTTCTACTTTAACAGTTGGAAGGATAAATATGGAGATACCTGATATCGGGCAAAAAGTCACGTTTTTATCCCCATTATTAAGCCCTAAAACAATAAAGATTTAAACTTTGTTGGCAAAATTATCGCTTTTTTAGTTGATTTTGTAGATTAATTAATTACAAAGGCGATGCAAAAAAAAACAAGTAAAACGGAGCTAAAACGAAGATTCTAGAGCGAAAACAGTGAAAGACAAGAAATCAAGTTACGATCCAGTGAATCAAGGCTGACCAGGCCCAAAAATGGCCTGCCATACGGCTTTCCAAATGGCTTGCCACTATGGCAAACGGCCTGCCAAACGGTCAGACAAACGGGCTCGATAAACGGCTTGCCTTGCAAACGGCTTGCCAAATACGGCCTGCCAAACGGCTTGCCAGCCGTTTGCAGGCAAAAATGGAGTCTATTTAAAGGGCTCTCTCCATCCATTCCAAGACACACTCAATTTGTAATTCATTTCATATTTTCAAGCTTTTAGTTAGTTTTTAGTAGTAGGTAGCTTAGCTTTTATTTTTCGGAGGATATCCCCGCGAGTCCCTGCGATATCGGGCAGATTTCTTCGGCCTTTTCAGGTTTTTATCCGAAACACTTGTCTTTTGTATTAATCATGTGTTCTTACTTTTTATGTTTAATAATGTGTTCCGATATTGCCATGATAGCTTAATTAATCTGTATGTTACCATGATAGAAGTTTGGGTTAGCGTAATTATGTTAATTTAGTACGATTACTGTTATAATGCTGAACTAGGAAGTCTGATAGATTTGTATGCTAGCATCTTAAGGATTGACCAACCTAGGTTGTGATCAGGACTTGTTCACCTATATGAAATTAGCCACTTCATAGGATTAAGACCCCTAGTTATACTGTATTTGAAGATTCTATGAACTCGGTATGGCCGGAGTTCCCGAGAGGCATCTAATGCAGTTTTAGGACACGGAACTTAGGAATTGAGACATGAATGACCTAGTATGCCTATTGACTATTCTGAAGAGACCTCTTAGGAGCTGTTAAAATCTAGTTAGTTCCTTTACTGTATGACCCAAGCCTATTGCATGTTCGTGTCTGATTGTTGCCCTAGGTCTTAGTCATATCAACTGTTTAGGTATTCATTAGGTTTCTATCTGCTTTACTATCAGTATATGAACTGTGATGCTGTATAATGTTTGAATTTTTGTGATCTCATTAGTATGATGGAATGGTTATTAGTTTTCATTTAAGGTTTTGCCAACTTAAACCAACAGATTCCTTCCGTTTGTGATCAGTGTTCAATTAACACGGCACGTTGTTATTCAGTCACCTAAACTGATAACGAGGGTTAGGATTAGAGCTTAACTCACTAACCAACCTAGTACTTTACTAAGGATAACCTCCGAGGTATTGTTACCTTTCAATTATACGACCAAGTAACATACTTCTCGCTGCTCAAAGAGAACTCCGAGAGTTCAGAGACAAGTAGGTCTGTGTAATTGGCTCATCCAACCAGATCTACATCATTCTAAGTATAGTCTTAACATAAGCATAATTACCTTTTCCTAACCCAATACTGATATCTTGGTCAACATTTCACTGATCTGCATACTCCGGATATCCTTCCACTTTATTTACTTTTCTGCATTTAGGACCTTTAGCTAAAATCAACTACTATCTTTTATCCAGGTAATTTAACTAAAAGACAATTATCCACTTGATCTTCAATTCGTTAATCAGCATAAAAATACGACACTAGGTTAACTTACACCTTCTACACCTTAGAAAGTAAAAGTAAATTTAGGCCCCGCAAAAATATAAATAAACGAAGACACTGTGTGCCACCGAATCGGACATCCTGCGACCTAACGACACCGCATAAATAAAATCGTCGGTTAGTAGCATATCAGTAGCTCTCTTTCTTGGCGCCACTGCCGGAGATCGAATATTTTGATTGAGAAAGATTTTAAACAGACAAAGTATTGTTTGGTGGTATCTAAGAAAGACAATTATATACGAACTTGGTTGTTGGATTTTCCGAACAGTCTCCAATTATATTGGAACCAAAAGGATCCTGCCTCTCCGTAGTCGGCCTGGACACCTCGATACAAGTAATCTGTGAGAAGTCCTATCAGTTAAGATATCTGATCTGGTTAGCGACCGAATTTCAAGAATAATTGTTTTCATTAAATTATCGATCCTTTTAGTAAATTAATATTTTCTAAAATTTACTTTTAAGTCTTTTAAACAGAAAAAATGGAACAACAAGACACCCTTACTTCTATGCATAAGTCATGCTTAGAGGGAAGAGGAGGACCAATCACCTTAGGAACCGAAGGAATTCCTGAAATTAGTTCACACATGATTAAACTAGTCAGTATGATCTGTAAATTTCAAGGACTACCGACTGACGATCCAAACTTTCATATAAACAAATTTATCAGTCTGGTTGACTCTTTTAAGAAGGAAGAAAACGAGAAAAACATTTTGAAACTTCATCTTTTTCAATATTCACTTTCAGCACACGCTTCAGCATGGTTTGACGAACTTAACCCGAATTCAATCCATACGTGGGAGGATTTAGCCACTAAATTTCTAAACAAATTTTATCCACCCTCCATGCAAACCTGTTTAAGAAATGACATCACAAACTTTTCTCAAAAAGAAAATTAGTCATTGTGTCTAGCATGGAATAGAGTAGAGATGATGCTTAAAAGATGTCTGAATCATTCGTTAAGTTGGGCAGACATAATCTGTATGCTTTACAATGGTTTGACCAAGGATGATAAGTCTCTCCTAGACATGGCCTCGCAAGGAAATTTCATGTCCCGAACAGCAGACGAAGCATGGAATCTCTTGGACACAATAGCTGCACAACAGGAAGATTGGAACAATGAAGCTGCTAAGAAGGATGACATCTTTGCTCATACGGTAAAAAAGCTGGAAACCAGGTTACAAGATCTCACCCTCACTCTTCAAAATTTACCAATTCCTAGAAACTCTGATGCTACTAGAACCAATCTAAGGTATCCTTACCCTAGATGGGCATACAAACAACAAAATATCTCGGATCATAATATAATCTTCCCGTTGCACAAACCTACTCTCCACTCTAAGGAAATTTTAGTTGAATTTATGAAAAATTAATACACGATAAACCTTCAAGTCATAGAACGCCAGAATAAGTTCGACACATTGATAAAGACTTTTGAAGAACTAATCATTAATTTTCAGCTTACGCTCAAACGATTAACCACTAAAGTTGATATAGAGTTTAGTGAGTTTGATGCCCTAGTAATTACTAGAGGAGGGAAGGAAACAACTATCAATATACCCATACAAGATTTTTTCGATAAGGAACCTGTGTCAATTGACCCAGCTGTCAATCCACCGAAACCTATCTCTCATAAGGCCCCGGAAATTATTCCGCGCGCCCGTATACCTTTCTCAGGTATGCTTAGGAAGGAAAAACAAGAAGCGCAATTCGCTAAGTATTAGGATATTATTAAGAATTTGCATTTGAATGTATGACTAATAGATACTTTAGTAGAGATGCCAAATTGCGCTAAATTTTTCAAAGAACTGCTTTCAAACAAAGAGAGATTAAAAGATATAGTTAGCTTGCCCTTAAGTGAAGAATGCTCGTTAGTGTTACAACATGGAATTCCCCCTAAGTTAGGAGATACAGGAAGATTTGCGGTACCTTGCTACCTGCAAGATGTCCAAATTAGCAATGCGTTACCAGACTTAGGAGCCAGTGTAAACCTAATGCCCTATTCATTATTCAAAAAGCTAGGATTAAATGACTTAAGGCCCACCAGAAGGACTATCCAACTCGCGGACAGATCAGTAAAGATTCCTCAGGGAATACCTGAAGATGTCCTAGTTAGAGTGGATAAGTTCGCGTTTCTCGTTGATTTCGTCATTATGGATATTGAGGAAGACACGAAGGTCCCATCATTCTTGGCAGAACATTCCTGAATACTGCCAAGGCCGTAATTGATGTTCACGAGAAATCATTAAAGTTAAGGGTTGGAGGAGAAGAAATCACATTCAATGTTGATCGCTTCATGAACCATCCTAAGGAAGAAGATGTGAATCTCTCTGATTCTTTTCAAGAATTCGTTAACGAATACCTGGAAGAGACTATAGCTATATGTAGTCAAGATCAAATTTCTAAGGATCTGTTCTTTACACCTCCTGAAGGAAATCTCGACAACCATTCAGCCGTAAACCTTAGTCAACCCATATCTCCCCTCTCTGAAAGTAACTTTCTTGGCAAGACTATTCAAATAGCACCGCTGGGACAAGGCATTCCTTTACCTCTACTAAGGAGAAGACCGAATGAAGAAACAGATTTCATTTCGGTATATCAGGAACCCCAGTCAAGGGAGGACTGTGAGGAGTTTTCCGAACCAACCTTCGAAACTAAAGAAGACATTTCTGAAGAGAAAGCATTAAGAAGGACGATTTCCAGAAATGAAGAACAGATAGCATCAGTGACCACTACTGAAGAATTAGAATTCCAGGAGAAGTATGACTCGTTAGACTAAAAAGAAATAGCTAGGATGAAGCCATCTATCGAGAAACCTCCGAAATTGGAATTGAAGAAGATACCCGACAATCTAGAGTATGCATTCTTAGAAGGAGAATCACAACTCCCTGTAATCATCTCGAAAGACCTCACACCACAAGAAAAGGCAAAATTGATTCAAGTTTTGAAATCACAAAAGAAGGTAATTTCTTGGAAGATCTTCGACATCAAAGGGATCAGCCCCAACTATTGCACCCACAAGATCTTCATGGAAGATGATTTCAAACCTTCAGTTCAGAGGCAAAGAAGGGTCAATCTTATGATTTAAGAAGTCATCAAGAAAGAAGTAATCAAACTTTCGGATGCCGGTCTAATCTATCCTACCTCTGATTCGCCATGGGTTAGTCCTGTTCAAGTGGTACCCAAAAAGGGAGGGACAACCGTAATTCAAAATGAGAATAATGAGCTTATTCCAACTCGGGAAGTCACCGGTTAGAGGGTTTGCATAGATTATCGTACACTAAACAATGCAACCCAGAAGGATCATTTTGCGTTACCTTTTATCGATCAAATGTTGGAACGTCTATCGGGAAATGAATACTACTGTTTCCTTGACGGTTTTTCCGGCTACTTTCAAATCCCCCTCGATCCAAAGGACCAAGAGAAAATAACCTTTAACTGTCCTTATGGAACATTTGCTTATCGACGCATGCCCGTTGGGTTATGCAATACACCAGCCACATTCCAGCGATGCATGGTAGCAATATTCCACGACATGATTGAACGTTGTATGGAAGTCTACATGGACGACTTCTCAGTCTTTGGTAGTACCTTTGATTCGTGCCTATCAAACCTTGACAAGATGCTCACCCGGTATGAAGAGTCAAATTTAGTTCTGAATTGGGAAAAATATCACTTCATGGTAAAAGAAGGGATAGTTTTAGGACATAAGATTTCAAAAGAAGGAATAGAAGTTGATAAAGCTAAGATTGAGACCATTACTAAGCTTCCAGAACCTACCACAGTAAGAGCGGTAAGGAGTTTCCTAGGACACGCCGGTTTCTACCGACGCTTCATTAAGGATTTTTCAAAGGTCACACGACCTCTCACTCATCTCCTAGGAAAGGAAGTCCCGTTTGTCTTCGATGAAGAATGTCGAAAAGCGTTCAACTATCTGGAAGAACAGCTAACACATGCGCCCATCATGATAGCTCCTGATTGGAGTCTACCCTTTGAAATCATGTGTGATTCGAGTGATTTCGCAGTTGGATCTGTGCTGGACAATGGGTAGATAAACACTTTCATCCAATCTATTACGCAAGCAAAACCTTAACCGGATCTCAAGAGAATTACACTACCACGGAGAAGGAGCTGCTAGCCGTAGTATTCGCCTTCAAAAAATTTCGTTCCTATCTCATCTTGTCTAAAACTACAGTCTATACAGATCATTCAGCCCTCAAATATCTATTCACTAAGCAAGATGCGAAGCCAAGACTCCGACGATGGATCTTACTCCTTCAGGAATTTGATATTGAGATTAATGATAAGAAAGGAGCAGAGAACGTCACAGCAGAGCATCTTAGTCATTTGGAGAACCTAACGATGGAAAAACTTGCTGAACAAGATATCAGAGATAAATTTCCTGAAGAACAGCTTATGAGTTTAGGACAAACTCACATAGGATCACAATTTACTGACACTCCTTGGTATGCCCACATAGCCAACTACCTAGTTGCCGGAGTAGTACAAAAGGGAATGAGTACCTCCCGAAGAAGGAAGTTCTTCAGGGATGCCAAGTACTACTACTGGGAAGATCCTTACCTGTTTAAAATTTGCCCTGATCAGATAATCAGGAGGTGCGTAGATGAAAAGCAAGTAGCAGGGATTCTTCACCAATGTCACAATAGACCAACTGGAGGTCATCATGGAGCAAATTTAACCGTGAGAAAAGTCTACGAATCAGGATTCTATTGGCCTTCTATATTCCGAGATGCGCAAGAGCTTGTAAAGCGTTGCAACGCATGCCAAAGGCAAGGTATTATCTCTATGAAGAATGAGATGCCTCGGACTAATATCCAATCTTGCGAGATCTTCGATATATGGGGATTAGACTTCATGGGCCCATTCCCAAAGTCTAACGGGAAAGAATATGTCCTCGTAGCAGTAGATTACGTCTCCAGATGGGTCGAAGCCCAAGCATTTCCAACTAATGATGCCAAAGTCGTCACCAACTTCCTGAAGAGACTCTTCTACAGATTTGGAGCTCCTCGTGCTATAATAAGTGATAGAGGCACACACTTCTATAATACTCAATTTATGAAGGTGATGTAAAAATATGGAGTTACCCACAAAATGTCCACTGCCTATCATCCGCAGACCAACAGACAAGCAGAGGTCACGAACAGAGCACTCAAAAGAATCTTAGAACGAACTGTGGGCCATCATGGAAATAAATGGGCCAAGAAGCTAGATGATGCTCTGTGGGCATTCCGGACTGCTTACAAGAATCCTCTAGGAGCTACACCCTACCGCATGATCTATGGAAAAGCATGTCACCTTCCGCTGGAACTTGAATATAAAGCTCTCTGGGCACTAAAGACCTGCAACCTCGATCCCTCAGTTACCGAAAAACATAGGAAAATGCAAATGAACGAACTCGTTGAATTGAGAGATCAAGCATATGAAACGTCATACATCTACAAGGAACGAATGAAGCTTGCGCACGACGCAAAAAAGATTCCTACAAAGTTCGCCCCTGGAGATAAAGTTTTTCTCTTCAATTCTCGGTTCAAGAAATTCGCAGGAAAATTTAGATCAAGATGGAGTGGCCCATACAAAGTTGTACATGCTTTTCCACACGGAGCCGTGGAATTGGAAGGACCTACTGGAAACTTCAAAGTCAATGGCCATCGGTTGAAAGCCTATCTAGAAGACCATGATAAGGATGAGCACCTCTTCTCCTTTGATCCATTCTGAAGATCTGACAAGGAAAAGTCGAGCTGTAACGACTGGATAAATAAAGCGCTCTTGGGAGGCACCCCTTGCTTATCCTTTTACTCTTATTTATTTTTATTTCAATTATTTTCAGTCTTAAGATATTATCTCTGTGTACTAACAACTAAGCGCCATACTTGCGCTTAGTACTTACAAGTTTGTTGAATGTGTTCAGGAAAAAATGCCAAGTTCGGGAGCTTCAGCTTACATCCCAGTTCGCAGGAGGAGGACTCCTAGAGTTTACTCATCAGGAAGTAGTGCTGAACAGAACAGGCCATCAACAGGGCAGTTAGGCCTAAGGCGATTGATATTGGAGAACGTTGAGGAGGATATCGGCACAACACCGCCAGCTCCTCCCGTTCGACGATCTACATGTTTAGCCAGGAAACCAGCCGAGCACACACAGTTGCCACAGACACATGAGCCACAGATAGTGATACATTACGGAGCCACCTTAAGTGACCCTGATGTTGCATGGGCACTATTCAGAGATTAGCAGAGACTCTACAGAGCTCTGAGGGCATACCTCCAGCGCGAGGGGATGCCGCGCAGTACTCTGGGCCCGTCTTCATTAAGGCGAGCGCACCGTGTTCAGCCAACACGACAAGCTACGCCCAGGCATTCCACACCGGCCTCAGTTCACTCAGTTGCCTCTGCTGCCATGCCTGCACATGCTACTCCTATTCCTATAACGCCGCATGCTCCAGTCACCGAGCCAGTTCCAGTCACTGAGTTACCTGAGGGTTGTCACCTAGTCACTATTCCCATTTCAGTTGAGCCGCAAACGGCCCATACATTTGAGATCACTGGGAGTATACCTGACGAGGATCCTTTCCCAAGCTTATCCCACCTGGAGTTGCTGTCAAACTTATGTCTGGATTCACTACTAGGCCCTCAGTTGGATATAGGGCGAACTCTCGAGTACTTGTCGACACTAGAGGATGATGATGAGATCTTTGGATACTTCGCAGAGCCGACTCAGCACATTGACCAGGATAGTATCCCATAGACTACTTTATCTTTATTTTACTTTTAGTTTTATCTTTTTGAAGCATTGTACTGAAAAACTTATATATAGTGGAAATGCTGCCTTTCTCTTTGTGTTCTTCATGCAGAAAGATTATCATAAGAGACTGGTACCTAGGAGATTGATCGTAGGAAGGCCCAGCACTAGGAAAGTAGTAGACGACCATAGGGAAGTAATCCTTCCTCAAACCTATTTCGATTATAACGCACTAAAATTTCTAAGTGTGGGGTAACCCCCGCAACTAACTTAGAATTTTAGAAGTCAATGTCCTTAATTTATAAAGTATTAAAAAATTCTTTCTAGAGAACATTAGGGATAATGTTCTTCTAAGTGTGGGGTAATGGGTTGAAGTTTTAAAAGTCGAGTAACCATAAAATGCCAAGTTTTGAAAAAATTCTTTTGTCCAAAAGTAATTAAGCAATGGATATTGGGTAATTATGAAAAATTCTTACCTTGTTTTTGCCCAAAAGATCTAATAAAATTGCTAGAAATTGGTTTTCGAAACATTTATTAGAACGGAACGATTAAGCTGAAACTTATGTTTTGTGTCAAAAGATTTCTTTTAAGAAAATATGTAAAAAGGCTACGCATGATCAAGCACGACCCATACTCCCAAAAAGGTAAGGAATCTTGGACCCAAAGTATCTGTATGACCCATCAAGTCTACAGTACTTTGTTATTTCAATTGATGGGCGTGCTGGTGTACGGTTCAAGTTAGAACTTGGTTCAGACATACGTTTCAAGACCAATGGTTAGTGAGCGCCATACGTGGTGTAAGTGCGATACTCCTTCTGAAATCATTCTGAATAGAGAAGACAAAAAGCCATCCGTTTTCGTTTCCACTCCACGCAATTTAAACCGACCAACTCACATAAAGAGTTAACGAATCAAAAATATTCACCCAAAATTCACTCCCAAAATACACCATTCACATTTCATTCCCCTTTCCATTAATCGAAAGATCCAGAGATTAATAAAGAGATAGATCCATCAAATTCGCTTCAAAAGCACTTGTTGAAAGATTCCGAACCCATGATTGTTTTTGATAGGTTAAAAACCTATTTTCAGTGGATTATCACTTCCTCTCTGGGCACCAGGAACGAAAGACAAAAGTTATGAAGAAAGGGTATGCCGATAAAAATAAAATAAATAAATAAATGATTATGAAAGAGCAAAGTCTCTAGAGCAAAGTCTCTGTAAATAAGGCAAAAAGAAACCCGAGAAGATGCCCTGAAGAAGAATGCTGGAAGAGCAAAAGAAAATTCTAGACGAAGTCTTAGCAAAATCCGCCTCTTCCGAAGAAACCTTTTACGGAATTCTAAGCCATTCTCTATTCAAAATGGATACTCTGAAGAATTAAAGTCTATCAATTCTCTCAAAAATCAAAAGATCTGGATACCTTTCACCGATCCATAAATTCCCAACCAAACCCTATAACCCGTCTTCCTCTTGAAAGAATACTTAGGAAGAAGATCAGTGCCGTCCTTACTTAACCGATGGAGATATCGATGCTTTACCAAGTCTATGATGAGAGCTGTTACACGACTGGCTTCTGAGCGACAATACAAATTAGAATAGGACACCCTAAACACTTGAGTGATATGAGCGATCTGCTAGTGAGGAGCCTGATCATGGAAAGTAAGCCTTTTTCACTATGGACGCAATTGAAATCTAGCGACCAAATCTTCGAAGCTCAAAACTTTTTCTAATACTTTCGAAAGATGTGCCGACTTCTGATGAAGGCATAATAAAAAGATCTACTAGTGGGGCAAGGGAGAGTCTATTAAAAAGATCCTGATATTCCCGCTTTTTGCTTGAGGACAAGCAAAGCCAAGTGTGGGGTATTTGATATCGGGCAAAAAGTCACGTTTTTATCCCCATTATTAAGCCCTAAAACAATAAAGATTTAAACTTTTTGGGCAAAATTATCGCTTTTTTGGTTGATTTTGTAGATTAAGTAATTACGAAGGCGATGCAAAAAGAATCAAGTAAAACGGAGCTAAAACGAAGATTCTAGAGCGAAAACGGTGAAAGACAAGAAATCAAGTTACGATCCAGTGAATCAAGGCTGACCAGGCCCAAAAATGGCCTGCCATATGGCTTGCCAAACGGCTTGCCAGTATGGAAAATGGCCTGCCAAACGGTCAGACAAATGGGCTTGATAAACGGCTTGGCTGCCAAACGGCTTGCCAAATACGGCCTGCCAAAACGGCTTGCCAAATACGGCCTGCCAAACGGCTTGCCAGCCATTTGCAGGCAAAAATGGAGTCTATTTAAAGGGCTCTCTCCATCCATTCCAAGACACACTCAATTTGTAATTCATTTCATATTTTCAAGCTTTTAGTTAGTTATTAGTAGTAGTTAGCTTAGCTTTTATTTTTCGGAGGATATCCCGGCGAGTCCCTACGATCTCGGGCAGATTTCTTCGGCCTTTTCAGGTTTTTATCCGAAACACTTGTCTTTTGTATTAAACATGTGTTCTTAATTTTTATGTTTAATAATGTGTTCCGATATTGCCATGATAGCTTAATTAATATGTATGTTGCCATGATAGAAGTTTAGGTTAGTGTAATTATGTTAATTTAGTACGATTACTGTTATAATGCTGAACTAGGAAGTCTGGTAGATTTGTATGCTAGCATCTTAAGGATTGACCAACCTAGATTGTGATCAGGGCTTGTCTACCTATATGAAATTAGCCACTTCATAGGATTAAGACCCCTGGTTATACTGTATTTGAAGATTCTATGAACTCGGTATGGCCGGAGTTCCCGAGAGGCATCTAATGCACTTTTTGGACACGGAACTTAGAAATTGAGACATGAATGACCTAGTATGCCTATTGACTATTTCGAAGAGACCTCTTAGGAGCTGTTAAGATCTAGTTAGTGCCTTTACTGTATGACCCAAACCTATTGCATGTTCGTGTCTGATTGTTGCCCTAGGTCTTAGTCATATCAACTGTTTAGGTATTCATTAGGTTTCTATCTGCTTTACTATCAGTTAATTAACTGTGATGCTGTATAATGTTTGAATTGTTGTGATGTAACACCGGCCATTTTTTTTAAAACACAGCGGAAGACTTTATTAACAAACACACTATAAGTCGCGTCATTACATTAATCTGGGTAATTAAGTTTAAGTTTACACAACGGTGTTACGTTATTACAAAACAAGATTTAAACAAAAGTCCACCTTTGAGTAGGGTTGTCAAACATGTCTTCTGCAACAACACCCGTCCCGACTAGCAGTACCTAAACCTGCAAGGGGAAAATATGTGGGGGATTAGCGCACCGCTAAGTGAATGGAATCTATCTAACAGATATAGCTTAAGCCACACACAAGCTATATACCAAAAACAACACTTGTTAACTACCAACTAGCATACAATAAGACAATACGAGGATCGGCGGTTTGTACGAGCACACGACTCTCAGCTGATCGGGCCTGAGTCTACCGATAGTCCCTGCTACTCAATTCACAGTATAGTTATCCAGATGCAGGGGATGCATCATTCATACTATACTCCACAATCAGTAGACTATGGACCCAACCTCCCCTAGGCACGGTTGACCGCATACGGACTCTAACCTCTCCTAGGCACGGTCTCGAGTCCCCAGTCTCCCTAGGCTCGACTGGTACCATTCACACAGTGTACATATAATTCACATACAACATCAAGCATACTATATTATTCTAACATGGCAATTTCTACACTATGCATGGTAAAAGAGTCAACCACAGTAGCATGATATGCTACTTAAACTCTATCTGAAGATAGACCCACTCACCGAATACCAGCAACTAGCTCAGATAATCTATCACTGAGCTGCTTCCTTATCCCTATCACCTGAACATAAAGCAAATCAAGTTAGTTTCTGTCTGTTAACACAAAACAACACAGTACAGAAAGCAGTCACAAAAAGCACCGCTAAAAGTCCACCTAACAATTATGCATTTTCAAAATTTACATCCTGAACACAAAAATACAAACGGGCAGCATAACGGCTAAAAATAACATTTAGTAAAATATTCTGCCCTGGACACTCAGTTGGTCGACTGACACTGACAGTCGGTCGACTGTCGACACAATCGGTCGACTGACCTTTTCAGTTGTTCGATTCAGTTGGTATTACATCAATCGGCCGAAGGTAAATCTCAGTCGGTCGGTTCACTCAACAATCGGTCGGTTCAACCCTCAGTCGGTCGACTGTCAACCGACAGTCGGCCGACTGTGTTCATCTTCATCAGAAACTGAACAAAGGCTACGGACTTCACGATGAAATCCTCAAATCTCGATCTAGAGCTCGTTTTAAACACCAAAATCGACCACAACTTCTTAACTACTTGTAATAGACTCAAAACCCACAACAATTTGATCATAACAACACTTAAATGACTTGTTTTGACACAAATTCAAGCTTTTTACAAAACTCACCCAAAACATGAATTTAAAAATGAATTAAACAAAAAAACATATGTTTCTTACCTTGATAGACTCAGTAAACGATAACAAACACGATTCTAACACCAATTTGAGCTCAAGATCAATGTTTAAGGATTAGGGTTTGGTAGATGGGAGGGATGAAGGTACGGTGTTTTTGGTGAATTTTCTAGAAATGGGAAGAAAATACAGCACACTAGTAACTTAATTGGGTTTAATTCCCACATTGAGCAACACACGGGTATTTATCAGTTATCAGATATCTTTCGTACCTCGTTAGGCGGCCCTAACGGAGTCCAAATTAAATAAACAAACCTGTTCTGGGACCCTTGTCAGAAACTGGTCACAGCACAAATATAATAAAACACTTATTAAATAATTAAAATAAAAGCACTTAAGACTAAGCACAAACCCTAAGGGTAAAATAGACAACTTACAACTAGCCGGGGTTTCAGTCTGTTACAAATCCACCCCCTTAAGAAGATTCCGTCCTCGGAATCTGGTCTTGGTCAAACAAACGAGGGTAACGAGTCTTCATCAACTCTTCTGTCTCCCACGTAAGATTAGAATCCAAACTGTGTCTCTACTCAATCAACACCATCGGTATCTCCTTCTTTCTCAACTTAGTCACCTTTCGGTCAACTACACGGACCGGCTCTTCCACCAATTTCTTACTCAAATTGACCCTTAAATCTTCTAAAGGAAGAAGTTGCGTTTCATCGTCGACTTTATACTTACGAAGATAACACACATTGAATGTATTATGAATACCGGATAACTCTGGCGGAAGATATAACACCACAGTCTCATTATTTAACACTTCGCTGATCGGAAATGGACCAATAAATCTCGGTGCTAACTTACCACGTTTACCGAATCTAATAACCCCTTTCCACGGTGAAACTTTTAGATACACTCGTTCACCCACACTAAAGGTTACCGAACGTCTACGCGGATCAGCATACATTTTCTGTCTATCTCTAGCAGCTTTCAACTTTTCTCGTGCAATTGCGACTTTTTCGGCTTTCATTCGAACAATTTCGGGACCTGCAAACTGTTTCTCCCCGACTTCTAACCAACAAGTCGGAGTTCTACAATGATGACCGTACACCATTTCATAGGGCGGCATCCCTATACTCGAATGATATGAATTATTATACGCGAATTCGACCAACGGCAAATGTGTATCCCACGAACCACCGTATTCTAACACACAAGCCCTTAACATATCCTCCAAAGCCAGTATCGTTCTTTCACTCTGAACGTTTGTCTGAGGATGATAAGCTGTACTTAAATTCAAACGCGTACCCAAATTCTGTTGAAGACTATTCCAAAAATTCGACACAAATCTGGAATCTCTGTCTGAAATGATCGATAACGGCACACCATGTCGACTAACTATTTCTTTCACATACAAATCGGCTAACTTACTTAATGAAGCTATCTCACGAGTAGCAAGAAAATGAGCACTTTTAGTTAGACGATCCACTATTACCCAAATCATATCATGTCTTTTCTGAGTTCGAGGTAATTTTGTCACAAAATCCATCGTTATATGTTCCCACTTCCACTCTGGAATCTGTAACTGGCGTAATGAACCATAAGGTTTCTGATGTTCTGCCTTCACTTGAGCACATATATGACACTTTTTGACATATCGAGCGATATCTGTTTTCATTGTTGGCCACTAATACACTGTTTTCAAATCATGATACATCTTATTACTACCCGGATGTACTGTTAATCTGGATTTGTGAGCTTCTGTCATGATTAAATCCCTCAAATCTCCAAGTTTAGGCACCCAAACACGATTGTTTAAGGTCTTTAGTCCTCGTGAGTCATCAATTAAGTTCACTTTTCATTTGGTCATTTGTTCAGGTTTAATATGTTCGTCCTCCAAAACACATGCCTGAATGGTTCTTAAACTGTTAATCAAATCTGAGGTTAAATTCAAACGAAGGAATTTCACATTTTCACTTGACTTTTTACGACTTAGCGCATCTGCAACCACATTTTCCTTACCCGGATGGTATTTAATTTCACAATCATAATCTTTGATCAACTCCTGCCACTGTCTCTGTCGCATATTCAATTCTTTCTGTGAGAAGATATAATGCAAACTCTTGTGATCTGTACAAATAACACAATGAGTTCCATACAAATAATGTCTCCACAGTTTCAAAGCAAACACTACTGCAGCCATTTCAAGATCATGCACTGGATAATTCTTCTCATGAACTTAAAACTATCGCTAGGCGTAAGCGATTACTTTATCTCTTTGAATTAATACACAACACAACCCAGCATATGACGCATCACAGTATACCACAAAGTCGTCTGAACCTTCTGGGAAAGCTAACACTAGTGCCTGACACAGTAGCTGTTTCAAAATCTAAAAAGTCTTTTCCTGTTCATCAGTCCATCGAAAGGCTACATCTTTACGAGTCAACTTAGTTAACGGACCTGCTATTTTAGAAAAATCTTTGATAAACCTGCGATAATAACCAGCCAATCCCAGAAAACTCCTAATCTCAGTCGAAGTCTTCGGAGAATTCCAATTCATTACCGCTTCTATCTTTATCGGATCAACCTTTATACCTTCAGCACAAATCACATGACCCAAAAACTGCACTTCACGTAACCAAAATTCACATTTTGAAATTTTTTCAAATAGTTGCTCACGTTTCAACAAGTTCAAAACCTGTCTCAGATGTTCAGCTTGTTCACTCTCTGCCTTTGAATACACTAGTATATCGTATATGAACACAATTACAAACTTATCTAAGAACGGATGACACACTCTATTCATTAGATCCATGAAGACTACTGGCGCATTCGTCAAACCAAACGACATGACAAGAAATTCATAATGACCATACCTTATTCTGAACGCTGTTTTCGGTATTTCTGATTCAGCAACACGAACCTGATGATACCCAGATCGTAAGTCTATCTTGGAAAAGAATGAAGCACCCTGTAACTGATCGAACAAATCGTCTATTCGAGGTAACAGATACTTATTCTTCACTGTTCTTTCGTTCAATTCATGATAATCAATACACATACGCATTGACCCATCTTTCTTTTTAACAAACAATACCGGAGCACCCCACGGTGAAGAACTCGGTCGGATAAACCCACGATCTAATAACTCTTGAATCTGTGACATCATTTCACGGATTTTAGATGGCGCTAATCGGTATGGAGCTTTTGCAACTGGAGTTGTTCCAGGAACCAACTCAATCTTATATTCGACTTCCCTTACCAGCGGCAGACCTGGTAACTCATCTGGGAACACTTCGAGAAATTTTGATATTACCGGAATATCAGCCACTGTTTTCTTTTCTTTCTTCGCATCAATCACATATGCAAGAAATGATTCACAACCCTTTGCCATTGACTTTTTCGCTTTCATCATGTTTATCAACGGAAAATTATACCCGACCCGCTCCCTTTGGACCACAACACGGGTTCCATCGGTCGAACGAAAGGTAATCATTTTCCTATCACACTTAATATTAGCCCTAAGCGAGCTCAGCCAATCCATTCCTAATACTACATCAAAGCTAGGAATAGGTAACACTAAACAAGTCACCGGGAAAGACTTCCCTTCGATCTCTATACAAATCCCAGACACATATGTTGTGACGGGTGTGATCTTACCATCGGCTACTTCTATACTAACCGGCTTGGGTAACACAGTAACTGGTAATTTCAACTTAGCACAGAAATCTAGGGACATAAAACATCTATTGGCACCACAATCAAACAATACGCGAGAGGGTATTGAGTTGATTGGAAACATACCGGTGATCACTTCGTCGGTTGCCACGGCATTCTCAACCGACATCTAAAAAGCTCTAGCCTCTGCTGTTGGAGGGTTCTTCCTCTTTTGCCCACTCGAGGTAGTTGACCCTCCGGCTGATGCCGAACACGCCCCTGACCCTGCCCCAGAACTACCACTCTTTGACGGATAACTAATTGCACGATGCCCTGGTTTGTGACAAGTCCAACACACACTATTCGGATACGGACATGCTGAAGACTCATGCCCAACAACACCACACTTTAAACATCTTCTTGTAGATTCATAACACTGACCACTGTGAGAAGATCGACACGTGTGACACCAATTCCTTTTACCTGATCCAGACCCAGTACTACTCTGACCACTTTTACCCTTCGATTTAAACCCACTAGACTTCTTGGATTTAGATCCTATTTGACCAGATACTTGCCCACCTTGTTGTAGCACATTACCAAACATTCTATTTCTGGCGGCCTGAACATTACTTTCTACCATCTTAGCCATAACAACAGCTTGAGACAACGATGTAGCTGTTCTAACAAAAGTTCGGTACTCTGGCAGAATGATATTAACAAAATGCTGGATACGAGACGCTTCATCTGGAACCCACTGTTGTACAAACCTTAGTTTATCTATATACTTCTCTACTACTTCATCGATCCTCATTTGAGGTGCCATCTTCATTTCAAGAAACTCAGTCTTGATTCGGTTCATATCAAACGGATTACAATACTGTTCACACACCTTCCCATGAAACTGATCCCACGTGATCGTACTCACTTGCTCTTTTGGTATACTAGAAATCAAAGAATTCCACCAAATCATAGCCCTACCTTTCAACATTCGACTAGCATAAGTTACTTTCAGCTCAGGTTCATACTGGCACGCTTCAAATATCCTTTCAATTTCTCGCAACCAATTGCGAGTTACAGTCGGATCAGTACTTCCAGAAAACTCAGAGGGTTTGCAATCACGGAAGTTCTTATAAGTACACCTTTTAGGTGGTTGCATGTAAGGTTATTGAAACATTTGCATTTGGTATGGATTCATCATCATGGGATATTGGTAAGTAAAAGTGTTTTGCGGTGGTATATAGTATTGGTTAGGTATTTGATTCTGAAAATGGTTCTGGTGCACATTAGGTATCGTATGGGATTGCGCGGTTGGGAATCCAGGTGGTGTATCATCATTTCCAGAATGCCTCGCTAATTCAAGCTCATTAATTTTGTCTTCAGCCTCTTTTAGCTTGCTTTCTAACTGAAGGATGTAACTATTCTGATCATCATCCGACTCAACACCCTCTTCTGGTGCTCTGAATGTTCCGGGGTTGGATGGGCCAGTTGCGTTTCTATCAGCCATACGTGTGCTACAAAACAGCTTACACAAAAGCTTAGTGGATATCAGTTAGTTCAATCACAACTAACACATACATATATCCTATTTTCACTTAGCCCCCACTCCCACAGACATGTTTGACTCGCCTCAGGGTTTGGGAACAAAATACGCGCACGTACTTACTGCCAAACCATGCTCTGATACCAACTTGTAACACCGGCCATTTTTTTTTAAACACAGCGGAAGACTTTATTAACAAACACACTATAAGCCGCGTCATTACATTAATCTGGGTAATTAAGTTTAAGTTTACACAATGATGTTACGTTATTACAAAACATGATTTAAACAAAAGTCCACATCAGAGTAGGGTTGTCAAACATGTCTTCTGCAACAGCACCCATCCCGACTAGCAGTACCTAAACCTGCAAGGGGAAAATATGTGGGGGATTAGCGCACCGCTAAGTGAATGGAATCTATCTAACAGATATAGTTTAAGCCACACACAAGCTATATACCAACAACAACACTTGTTAACTACCAACTAGCATACAATAAGACAATACGAGGATCGGCGGCTTGTACGAGCACACGACTCTCACCTGATCGGGCCTGAGTCTACCGATAGTCCCTGCTACTCAATTCATAGTATAGTTATCCAGATGCACGGGATGCATCATTCACACTATACTCTTCAATCAGTAGCCTATGGACACAACCTCCCCTAGGCACTGTTGACCTCATACGGACTCTAACCTCTCCTAGGCACGGTCTCGAGTCCCCAGTCTCCCTAGGCTCGACTGGTGCCATTCACACAGTGTACACATAATTCACATACAACATCAAGCATATTATATTATTCTAACATGGCAATTTCTACACTGTGCATGGTAAAAGAGTCAACCACAGTAGCATGATATGCTACTTAAACTCTATCCGAAGATAGACCCACTCACCGAATACCAGCAACTAGCTCAGATAATCTATCACTGAGCTGCTTCCTTATCCCTATCACCTGAACATAAAGCAAATCAAGTTAGTTTCTGTCTGTTAACACAAAACAACACAGTACAGAAAGCAGTCACAAAAAGCGCCGTTAAAAGTCCACCTAACAATTATGCATTTTCAAAATTTATATCCTGAACACCAAAATACAAACGGGCAGCATAACGGCTAAAAATCAACACTTAGTAAAATATTCTGCCCTGGACACTCAGTCGGTCGACTGACACTGATAGTCAGTCGACTGTCGACACAACCAGTCGACTGACCTTCCCAGTCGGTCGATTCACTTGGTATTACATCAATCGGCCGAAGGTAAATCTCAGCCGGTCGGTTCACTCAACAATCGGTCGGTTCAACCCTCAGTCGGTCGACTGTCAACCGACAGCCGGCCGACTGTGTTCATCTTCATCAGAAACTGAACAAAGGCTACGGACTTCACGATGAAATCCTCAAATCTCGATCTAGAGCTCGTTTTAAACACCAAAATTGACCAGAACTTGTTAACTACTTGTTATAGACTCAAAACCCACAACAATTTGATCATAACAATACTTAAATCACTTATTTTGACACAAATTCAAGCTTTTTACAAAACTCACAAAAAACATGAATTTAACAATGAATTGAACACAAACACATATGTTTCTTACCTTGATAGACTCAGTAAAAGATAACAAACACGATTCTAACACCAATTTGAGCTCAAGATCATTGTTTAAGGATTAGGGTTTGGTAGATAGGAGGGAAGAAGGTACGGTGTTTTTGGTGAATTTTCTAGAAATGGGAAGAAAATACAGCACACTAGTCACTTAATTGGTTTTAATTCCTACACTGTGCAACACACGGGTATTTATCAGTTATCAGATATCTTTCGTACCTCGTTAGGCGGCACTAACGGAGTCCAAATTAAATAAACAAACCTGTTCTGGGACCCTTGTCATAAACTGGTCACAGCACAAATATAATAAACCACTTATTAAATAATTAAAATAAAAGCACTTAAGACTAAGCACAAACCCTAAGGGCAAAATAGACAACTTACAACTAGTTCGGGTTTCAGTCTGTTACAAATCTACCCCCTTAAGAAGATTCCGTCCTCGGAATCTGGTCTTGGTCAAACAAATGAGGGTAACGAGTCTTCATCAACTCTTCTGTCTCCCACGTAAGATTAGAACCCAAACTGTGTCTCCACTCAATGAACACCATCGGTATCTCCTTATTTCTCAACTTAGTCACCTTTCGGTCAACTACAGGGACTGGCTCTTCCACCAATTTCTTACTCAAATTGACCCTTAAATCTTCTAAAGGAAGAAGTTGCGTTTCATCCTCGACTTTACACTTACGAAGATAACACACATTGAATGTATTATGAATACCAGCATACTCTGGCGGAAGATCTAACACCACAATCTAATCATTTAACACTTCACTGATCAGAAATGGACCAATAAATCTCTGTGCTAACTTACCACATTTACCGAATCTGATAACCCCTTTCCACGGCGAAAGTTTTAGATACACTCGTTCAGCCACACTAAAGGTTACCGAACGTCTACGTGGATCAGCATACATTTTCTGTCTATCTCTAGCGGCTTTCAACTTTTCTCGCGCAATTGCAACTTTTTCGGCTGTCATTCGAACAATTTTGGGACCTGCAAACTGTTTCTCCCCGGCTTCTAACCAACAAGTTAGAGTTCTGCAACGACAACCGTACAATATTTCATAGGGCGGCATCCCTATACTCGAATGATATGAATTATTATACGCGAATTCGACCAACGGCAAATGTGTATCCCACGAACCACCGTATTCTAACACACAAGACCTTAACATATCCTCCAAAGTCAGTATCGTTCTTTCACTCTGACCGTTTGTCTGAGGATGATAAGCTGTACTTAAATTCACACGCGTACCCAAATTCTGTTGAAGACTATTCCAAAAATTAGACATAAATCTGGAATCTCTGTCTGAAACGATTGATAACGGCCCACCATGTAGACTAACTATTTCTTTCACATACAAATCGGCTAACTCACTTAATGAAGCTGTCTCATGAGTAGCAAGAAAATGAGCACTTTTAGTTAGATGATCCACTATTACCTAAATCATATCATGTCTTTTCTGATTTCGAGGTAATTTTGTCACAAAATCAATCGTTATATGTTCCCACTTCCACTCTGGAATCTGTAACTGGCGTAATGAACCATAAGTTTTCTGATGTTCTGCCTTCACTTGAGCACATATATGACACTTTTTGACATATTGAGCGATATCTATTTTCATTGTCGGCCACCAATACACTATTTTCAAAGCATGATACATCTTATTACTACCAGGATGTACCGTTAATCTGGATTTGTGAGCT
The DNA here is from genome assembly GCF_046630445.1 of Rutidosis leptorrhynchoides. Lineage (NCBI taxonomy): Eukaryota > Viridiplantae > Streptophyta > Magnoliopsida > Asterales > Asteraceae > Rutidosis > Rutidosis leptorrhynchoides. The sequence continues at coordinate 211,111,499 of NC_092343.1, forward strand.
TCTGTCATGATTAAATCCCTCAAATCTCCAAGTTTAGGCACCCAAACACGATTGTTTAAGGTCTTTAGTCCTCGTGAGTCATTAATTTAGTCCACTTATCGTTTGGTCATTTGTTCAGATTTAATATGTTCGTCCTCCAAAGCACAGGCTTGAATGGTTCTTAAACTGTTAATCAAATCTGAGGTTAAATTCAAACGAAGGAATTTCACATTTTCACTTGACTTTTTACGACTTAGCGCATATGCAACCACATTTGCCTTACCCGGATGGTATTTAATTTCACAATCATAATCTTTGATCAACTCCAGCCACCGTCTCTGTCGCATATTCAATTCTTTCTGTGAGAAGATATACTGCAAACTCTTGTGATCTGAACAAATAACAAAATAAGTTTCATACAAATAATGTCTCCACAGTTTCAAAGCAAACACTACTGCAGCCATTTCAAGATCATGCGCTGGATAATTCTTCTCATGAACTTTCAACTGTCGCGAGACGTAAGCAATTACTTTATCTCTTTGCATTAATACACAACCCAACCCAGCATGTGACGCATCACAGTATACCACAAAGTCGTCTGAACCTTCTGGTAAAGCTAACACTAGGGCCTGACACAGTAGATGTTTCAAAATCTGAAAAGCCTTTTCCTGTTCATCAGTCCATCGAAAGGCTACATTTTTACGAGTCAACTTAGTCAACGGACCTGCTATTTTAGAAAAATCTTTGATAAACCTGCGATAATAACCAGCCAATCCCAGAAAACTCTAAATCTCAGTCGAAGTCTTCGGAGAATTCCAATTCATTACCGCTTCTATCTTTATCGGATCAACCTTTATACCTTCAGCACAAATCACATGACCCAAAAACTGCACTTCACGTAACTAAAATTCACATTTTGAAAATTTTGCAAATAGTTGCTCACGTTTCGACAAGTTCAAAACCTGTCTCAGATGTTCAGCATGTTCACTCTCTGTCTTTGAATACACTAGTATATCATCTATGAACACAATTACAAACTTATCTAAGAACGGACGACACACTCTATTCATTAGATCCATGAAGACTGCTGGCGCATTCGTCAACCCAAACGGCATGACAAGAAATTCATAATGACCATACCTTATTCTGAACGCTGTTTTCGGTATATCTGATTCAGCAACACGAACCTGATGATACCCGGATCGTAAGTCTATGTTGGAAAAGAATGAAGCACCCTGTAACTGATCGAACAAATCATCTATTCGACGTAACAGATACTTATTCTTCACTGTTCTTTTGTTCAATTCACGATAATCAATACACATACGCATTGACCCATCTTTCTTTTTAACAAACAATATCGGAGCACCCCACGGTGAAGAACTCAGTCAGATAAACCCACGATCTAATAACTCTTGAATCTGTGACATCATTTCAAGGATTTCAAACGGCACTAGTCGGTATGGAGCTTTTGCAACTGGAGTTATTCCAGGAACCAACTCAATCTTATATTCGACTTCCCTTACCAGCGGCCAACCTGGTAACTCATCTGGGAACACTTCGGGAAATTCTGATACTACTGGAATATTAGCCACTGTTTTCTTTTCTTTCTTCACATCAATCACATATGCAAGAAATGATTCACAACCCTTTGCCATTGACTTTTTCGCTTTCATCATGTTTATCAACGGAAAATTATACCCGCCCCGCTCCCCTCGGGCCACAACACGGGTTCCATCGGTCAAACCAATGGTAATCATTTTCCTATCACACTTAATATTAGCCCTAACCGAGCTCAGCCAATCCATTCCTAATACTAAATCAAAGCTAGGAATAGGTAACACTAAACAAGTCACCGGGAAAGACTTCCCTTCAATCTCTATACAAATCCCAGACACATATGTTGTGACGGGTGTGATCTTACCATCAGCTACTTCTATACTAACCGGCTTGGAAAACACAGTAACTGGTAATTTCAACTTAGCACAGAAATCTAGGGACATAAAACATCTATTGGCACCACAATCAAACAATACGCGAGAGGGTATTGAGTTGATTGGAAACATTCCGGTGATCACTTCGTCGGTTGCCACGGCATTCTCAACCTACATCTGAAAAGCTCTAGCCTCTACTGTTGGAGGGTTCTTCCTCTTTTGCCCACTCGAGGCAGTTGACCCTCCAGCTGATACCGAACGCGCCCCTGACCCTACCCCGGAACTACCACTCTTCGATGGATAACTAATTGCACGATGCCCTGGTTTGTGACAAGTCCAACACAAACAATTCAGAAACGGACATGCTGAAGGCTCATGCCCAACAACACCACACTTTAAGCATCTTCTTGTAGCCTCAGAACACTGACCACTATGAGAAGATCGACACGTGTGACACCAATTCCCTTTACCTGATCCTGACCCAGTACTACTCTGACCACTTTTACCCTTCGATTTAAACCCACTAGACTTCTTGGATTTAGATCCTGTTTGACCAGATACTTGCCCACCTTGTTGTAGCACATTACCAAACATTCTATTTCTGGCGGCCTGAACATCACTTTCTACCATCTTAGCCATCACAACAGCTTGAGACAACGATGTAGCTATTCTAACAAAAGTTCGGTACTCTGGCAGAATGATATTAACAAAATGCTGGATACGAGACGCTTCATCTGGAACCCATTGTTGTACAAACCTTAGTTTATCCATATACTTCTCTACTACTTCATCGATCATCATTTGAGGTGTCATCTTCATTTCAAGAAACTCAGTCTTGATTCGTTTCATACCAAACGGATTACAATACTGTTCACACACCTTCCCATGAAACTGATCCCACGTGATCATACTCACTTGCTCTTTTGATATACTGGAAATCAAAGAATCCCACCAAATCATAGCCCTACCTTTCAACATTCGACTAGCATAAGTTACTTTCAGCTCAGGTTCACACTGACACACTTCAAATACCCTTTCAATTTCTCGCAACCAATTGAGAGTTACAGTCGGATCAGTACTTCCAGAAAACTCAGAGGGTTTGCAATCACGGAAGTTCATATAAGTACACCTTTTAGGTGGTTGCATGTAAGGTTGTTGAAACATTTGCATTTGGTATGGATTCATCATCATGGGATTTTGGTAAGTAAAAGTATTTTGCGGTGGCATATAGTATTGGTTAGGTATTTGATTCTGAAAATGGTTCTGGTGCACATTAGGTATCGTATGGGATTGCGCGGTTGGGAATCCAGGTGGTGTATCATCATTTCCAGAATGCCTCGCTAATTCAAGCTCATTAATTTTATCTTCAGCATCTTTTAGCTTGCTTTCTAACTAAAGGATGTAAATATTCTGATCATCATCCGACTCAACACCCTCTTCTGGTGCTCTGAATGTTCCGGGGTTGGATGTGCCAGTTGCGTTTCTATCAGTCATACCTGTGCTACAAAACAGCTTACACAAAAGCTTAGTGGATATCAGTTAGTTCAATCACAACTAACACACACATATATCCTATTTTCACTTAGCACCCACTCCCACAGACATGTTTGACTCGCCTCAGGGTTTAGGAACAAAATACGCGCACGTACTTGCTGCCAAACCATGCTCTGATACCAACTTGTAACACCCGCCATATTTTTTTTTTAAACACAGCGAAAGACTTTATTGACAAAAACACTATAAGTCGCGTCATTACATTAATCTGGGTAATTTAGTTTAAGTTTACACAACGATGTTACGTTATTACAAAACATGATTTAAACAAAAGTCCACATCAGAGTAGGGTTGTCAAACATGTCTTCTGCAACAGCACCCATCCCGACTAGCAGTACCTAAACCTGCAAGGGGAAAATATATGGGGGATTAGTGCACAGCTAAGTGAATGGAATCTATCTAACAGATATAGCTTAAGCCACACACAAGCTATATACCAACAACAACACTTGTTAACTACCAACTAGCATAAAATAAGACAATACGAGGATCGGCGACTTGTACGAGCACACGACTCTCAGCTGATCGGGCCTGAGTCTACCGATAGTCCCTGCTACTCAATTCACAGTATAGTTATCCAGATGCAGGGGATGCATCATTCACACTATACTACACAATCAGTAGCCTATGGACCCAACCTCCCCTAGGCACGGTTGACCTCATACGGAATCTAACCTCTCCTAGGCAAGGTCTCGAGTCCCCGGTCTCCCTAGGCCCGACTGGTGCCATTCACACAGTGTACACATAATTCACATACAACATCAATCATAATATATTATTCTAACATTGCAATTTCTACACTATGTATGGTAAAAGAGTCAACCACAGTAGCATGATATGCTACTTAAACTCTATCCGAAGATAGACCCACTCACCGAATACCAGCAACTAGATCAGATAATCTATCACTGAGCTGCTTCCTTATCCCTATCACTTGAACATAAAGCAAATCAAGTTAGTTTCTGTCTGTTAACACAAAATAACACAATACAGAAAGTAGTCAAACGGGCATTTTTCAAAATTTACATCCTGAACACCAAAATACAAACGGGCAGCATAATGGCTAAAAATCAACACTTAGTAAAATATTCTACCCTGGACACTCAGTCAGTCGACTGACTCTGACAGTCGATCGACTTTAGACACAACCGGTCGACTGACCTTCCCAGTCGGTCGATTCACTTGGTATTACATCAATCGGCTGAAGGTAAATCTCAGTCGGTCGGTTCACTCAACAATCGGTAGGTTCAAACCTCAGTCGGTCGACTGTCAGCCGACTGTGTTCATCTTCATCAGAAACTGAACAAAGGCTACGGACTTCAGGATGAAATCCTCAAATCTCGATCTAGAGCTCGTTTTAAACACCAAAATTGACCATAACTTGTTAACTACTTGTTATAGACTCAAAACCCACAACAATTTGACCATAACAACACTTAAATCACTTGTTTTGACACAAATTCAAGCTTTTTACAAAACTCACACAAAACATGAATTTAACACAAAAACATATGTTTCTACCTTGATAGACTCAGTAAAAGATAACAAACATGATTCTAACTCCAATTTGAGCTCAAGATCAATGTTTAAGGATTAGGGTTTGGTAGATGGGAGGGATGAAGGTACGGCGTTTTTGGTGAATTTTCTAGAAATGGGAAGAAAATACAGCACACTAGTCACTTAATTGGGTTTAATTCCCACACTGTGCAACACACGGGTATTTATCAGTTATCAGATATCTTTCGTACCTCGTTAGGCGGCCCTAACGGAGTCCAAATTAAATAAACAAACCTGTTCTGAGACCCTTGTCAGAAACTGGTCACAGCACAAATATAATAAAACACTTATTAAATAATTAAAATAAAAGCACTTAAGACTAAGCACAAACCCTAAGGGAAAAATAGACAACTTACAACTAGCCCGGGTTTCAGTCTGTTACATGTGATCTCATTAGTATGATGGAATGGTTGCTAGTTTTCATTTAAGGTTTTGCCAACTTAAACCAACGGATTCCTTCCGTTTGTGATCAGTGTTCAATCAACACGGCACGTTGTTATTCAGTTACCTAAACTGATAACGAGGGTTAGGATTAGAGCTTAACTCACTAACCAACCTAGTACTTTACTGAGGATAACCTCCGAGGTATTGTTACCTTTCAATTATACGACCAAGTGTCATACTTCTCGCTGCTCAAAGAGAACTCCGAGAGTTCAGAGACAAGTAGGTCTGTGAAATTGGCTCATCCAACCAGATCTACATCATTCCAAGCATAGTCTTAACATAAGAATAATTACCTTTCCCTAACCCAATACTAATTTCTTGGTCAACAATTCCCTGATCTGCATACTCCGGATATCCTTCACTTTATTTACTTTTCTGCATTTAGGACCTTTAGCTAAAATCAACTACTATCTTTTAGCCAGGTAATTTAACTAAAAGACAATTTTCCACTTGATCTTCAATTCGTTAATCAGCATAAAAATACGACACTAGGTTAACTTACACCTTCTACACCTTAGAAAGTAAAAGTAAATTTAGGCCCCACAAAAATATAAATAAACGAAGACAATGTGTGCCACCGAATCGGACATCCTGCGACCTAACGACACCGCACAAATAAAACCGTCTGTTAGTAGCATATCAATACCTCAGTGTTTGAATAAAGTCTAGAAGCTGATCAAAGTGAAGAGACATTGGTTGATGCTGATAAGGAACTAGATGAATGGGGTAAAATGTTTGCTGTTGAATTGGAGATGTTAGTTCTTATGGGTAAAGGTTCAGATCTAGAGAGTGTAAGTACAGAAGTTGATGATTCAGACAAGAAGTCAGACTCAGAGGTTGAAAATAAAACTGATCATACTGGAGTAGATCAAACTGATTTTGAAGCATTGAACAAGCAAGCAGTTGACTTACTAAAGATGTGCTTATCAGGAAGTGATCTTGAAAAGGTTTATGGTTTGACAAGAGCTAAGGATATCTGGGATAGACTTGAACAGATTCATTTGGGTAAAGATGCTGATACATCAGAGTTCCTTACAGACTCGTTAGAATCAGAAGATGAGCTCGATGATGGGAAGAAGACAAATTGCTTTGCATTTATGGCTGAGACTTCTTCATCAAATAACGCTCAACAGGTATCTTCTGATCCATCTACTGTTATTGAATGTGTTAAATACGCTGAATCTAAGATAACAATAGATAATTTAACAAAGGCATATGCGGAGATGAAAGAAAAATGGCACGCGGACCATGTGACCACTAAGGTTGAAAATGAGTTGAAAGAGCAGATCAAAGTTTATAAAAAATAACTTCACGATCTTAAATGTTATAACTTTGACATAAATCAAGCTTTAATTAAATGTGTTGACACAATTAATGAATTAAAGAAAGAAAATGAATGCGTTAAAGCTGATTTAGAAGCAATTTCAATTAATGGTGGAACTTAATGACACCAAGGGCAAGGGTATTGGATATAGTTCTGCGTCTCCTCCTTTTCAGAACACATTTGTTAATGCAAACGTAGTTGACGGTCGACCAGAAGATCGTATCCCTCCTAATTATGAAGATTATGTTGAAAAGAATAAAAAATGTAGTTCAACTAAGAATACAACTTCTGATGATACTACTGAAGGTGCTCTAGATCATGAGGAAGATAGGAAAACTGGGTTAGGAGACAACTCTAAGACAAGTAGAGTTAGAACACCAAAAAGTCCTGTTAAAATTTTAAGAAATCCAAGATTTGCTAACAGACCGGTTCCTCCTGTTACACCTAAGCCTGTTCCAAGAAATAAAACAAATGATTCTCCTGTGTTTGTAAGAACACAAGATCCGTCATCTTCAAACTCTAATAAAGTGTATGAATTTAGATGACATAGGGAGTTTCGTCAATGTTTTAATTGTGCTATTTTTGGACATATTGCTGCTAATTGTCCTAGAAGATATAGATCACCCAGACAGAAGATTGACCTCACATATGATGATCACAGATCATCTTATGCTCATAAAACAGGTTCACCTGTTAATGATGAAGTTCGTGTTAAAAATCATACGACAAATGTTGTCTATGGAGAGTATAAGAGAAAGAAATTCAATAGGTCAATTTCTCCTGTGAAGATTAAGGTTCCTAAACAGGATACCGAGGCAAGAGTTTCCAAATCAAGTGATCATAGTAGAGATTTTGAACCAAAGGCACGATCGCCTTCGCAAAAAGCTAGTCGTTGAAAGTACTTTTCTCGTACCAGACCACGAGTGAATCGCTCTGAAAATGAGCAAAAAGTGAAAAACCAGAAGAGCAATATTGCTACTTCTAAACTATCTAAGTTTACGGTTTCTAATGATGAGATTCCACCGGACTCAAACGGGAAATGGATGAAATTTCAAGCTATGGGTGTTAATGGACAACCTACTGCCGTCCGGGCGTGGGTTCCCATTATCAATTAATTCTCTTAATGTGATGTGCAGGGAACCAGGGTACCTACAAATAACACCTGGATAGTGGATAGCGGTGCTTCGAGACATATGACTGGACAGCTATCTCTTCTTTCGAATGTACACCCAATTAAGGGAGGTTATGTAGCTTTTGCTGGAGATAAAGGAGGTCACATTTCAGCTCAAGGTTTATGGAAGAATGAGAAAGTCAGTTTTGACAAATTGAACTATTGTCAAGAGCTTGCAAACAATTTGTTGTCAGTTTCACAAATCTGTGAAAAATCTTTCAGGGTAGCATTTGATGACGAATTCAGCTACATCTTGAAACCAGAGTTTGTGATTCCTCCAGAAATGATTTTGATGAAGGCTCCTAGACAAGCTGATTTATATATGCTAGATATGAATGTTGCTACTTCAAATGTTGAACATCATCAAGCTTTTGTTTCTAAAGCGACTGAACAAGATTATATTACTTGGCACAAACGCATGGGTCATTTAAGTTTTCGGAAAAATGAACCACCTTGTCCACAACAATCTTGTAGAAGGTGTTGATCTTCGATCTTTTCAAATTCCAGGAACATGTGTTCCGTGTAATAAGGGTAAGCAGAGCAAGAAACCTCATAAGCTGGTAAAGTATAATCCAATCTGTGCTCCACTTGAATTGTTACATATGGATCTTTTCGGTCCAATTCGTTTTGAAAGCATTGATGGAAGTAAGTATTGTCTGGTTGTAACTGATGATTTTTCAAAATTTTCTTGGGTAATGTTTTTGAGAGAGAAGTCAGATACATTTGAAAACTTGAAAGTGCTAATCAATCGATTAGAGACAGGTTTCAATTTAAAGGTACGAAATATTCGTTGCGACAACGGTACAGAATTCAAGAATCACTATCTTTCAGGTTTCTGCATTGAAAAAGGTATCAATATGCAGTTCAGTTCTGCACACGCTCCTCAGATGAATGGCGTTGCTGAAAGAAAGAATAGAGTATTGATCGACACAGCTAGAACAATGCTAGCAGATTCATCGTTACCTGTTCATTTTTGGAGTGAAGCTGTTGCAAATGCGTGTTACACTATGAATTGAGTTCTGACTGTTAAACGACTTGGTAAAAGTTGCTATGAGCTATTGCATGGGAGAAAACCATCTTTGAAGGATCTAGAACCATTTGGTGCACCGTGTACCATCTTGAAAAGAAAACCAGGAAGTAAGTTTGATTCAAAAGTGGTTACTGGAGTATTTCTTGGGTATAGTTCTCCTAACAAGCGAGTTTTCAACAATGAGACAAGATGTGTTGAAGAATGGTCTGAAGTTGATGTCCAGAGGAATCATATGAAGAATGCTCCGAAAAGTCATCCTTGGATTTACAACTATGATGAGCTGATTGACTCATTCAATCTTGCTCCATATCATACGGAGAATGAAGTTGAGTTACAAATGTTGTTTAATTTACAAAATGAACCAGAAGTATCTGCACCTACTCCAACTCCAACTCCATTAACCACTGTCGATGAAACAGTTCAAGATTCAGATCAAGATGTTGATCCAGTGTACGATACCTGCGGATCTGATATTTCAAGTGAGAGTTCTGATAATCATGAAGATATTGGTGATACTACAAATCTACAACCTGAGATACCAGTTCCCGCATAACCAGTCCCCAGAACTACGGTTGCTCATCCTAGAGAGAATATTATTGGAGATCTAAATGCATGTGTTAGAACAAGAAAGCAAGTTCAGTTTGATGGTCAAGTTGATACTCATATGACAGCTGCTGCTGCATACTACGAGTACTCATATCATATTTCTAGAATAGAGCCAAAGATAACAAAGGAAGCCTTGAAGCATGTTGATTGGGTCATGGCAATGCAAAAAGAAATTCAGCAATTCCATCATTTACATATTTAGAATCTAGTTACTAAGCCGTATGGTGCTAAAGTAATTGATCTTAAATGGGTTTGGAAGTGCAAATTTGACGAAGAGGGCAATGTTATCCGTAACAAAGCAAGATTAGTTGCTAAGGGTTATCAGCAAGATCCTAAATTCTATTATGATGAAGTTTTTGCTCCTGTTTCCAGATTGGAGGCTATTCTCCTTTTCTTGACTTTTGCTTCATTTATGAATTTCAAAGTGTTTCAAATGGATGTCAAGAGTGCATTTCTTTATGGCAAGCTAAATGAAAGAGTATATGTCAATCAACCACCGGGTTTTGAAGATCATCTTCATCCTGACAAAGTTTACCATTTACGAAGAGCCCTATATGGTTATCAAATGGGCACGGTAGATTATACTCTGTTCACGAAGGTTAAAGATGATGATATCATTTTGGTCTATATCTATGTAGATGACATTATTTTCAGTTCTACTAAGTAGGAACTCGTCGATGAGTTCGAGCAGGTTATGAAGGACGAATTCAAAATGAGCAAATTGGGTCTCTTACACTACTTTCTTGGTTTGCAAGTCAAACAGACTGATAATGAAATTTTTCTTCATAAAGCAAAGTATGTAAATGATATACTCGAACGTTTCGGTATGACTCAAGAATGTACTGTGTCAACCCCGCTAGCTGTGAATCATGGCATTTCGTTAGACTGTGAAGGGGAACCTGTTGATCCTACATACTATTGAGCAATCATCTGATCGCTCATGTATCTCACTGCATCTAGGCCGGATATTATGTTCGCAACATGTCTGTGTGCTCATTATCAAGTTAATCCGAATACAGTTCATCTTACAGCTACCAAAAGAATTCTTCGTTATCTGTTACATTCTCCAAATCTCGGCATCTGGTATTCGAACGAAGACAAGTTTGATCTTGTAGCATATAGTGATTCAGACTATGCAGGTTGCAAAATCAACAACAAATCTACATTAGGAGGATGTCAATTTTTAGGTAAAAGGCTGGTGACCTGGCAATGCAAGAAACAAACTGCAGTTCTGCTTTCCACGTGTGAAGCTGAATATATCGCTGCTGCTAGTTATTATTCACAAGTTGTTTAGATTCAACAACAACTTCTTGATTACGAACTAAAAATCTCTTTCTCTCATCTTTATATTGATAATACTGCTGCTATTGCAATTACTAAGAATCCTGTGCAACATTCTAAGACTAAACACATAGGTGTTAAATATCATTTTCTTAGGGATTGCCATGAGAAAAAGATAATTGAGGTTAAGAAAATAGGTACTAAGGATAAGAGGGCTGACCTTTTCACTAAGGCTTTTGATAAACCTAGGTTCTTGCTACTTTTAGAGATGAATGGCATTGTTGATCGACACAAAGTAATTTCAAATGTTGTGTGTGGGGGTTAATCACACTTCTAGACCTTGCATGTAGGATGCATGACATATACATTTTAGTTTCTTATTACCTGTATTGCATATTTTTGCTTCCTGTCTGCATTTCTCTGCATGATTTCTTTCATGTTTGCATGCTGGTCTGTAGTTATTTTCTGTTTCTTTTGTTAAAATGCTAAAAGAGAAAAAGATTTTATGTTTTAGTATTTTAGGGGGAGTATATGTTTCAACAGAAAATACCTAAAAAGTGTAAAATGCCTCACCAGAAAACCCTAAAAAGTTGAAAAATCCGAAAAGGAGCTTGTTTTGATTAATATGTGGGAGATGAAGAAATTACTGTACTGAGAATTGATATATTTGATTAGTAAGGACTGATTTTAACGTTTATGTTTATCTATTGTGTGATGTACTGATAGATGTGACTTATGAATTCTTGGCATTAGACAATCATAATAAGAATAACGATCATCTAAGATTCAGAAGTCATGGACGATCAGTAGCGTTTGAAGGTAGTCACCTAATTATCTCTGAAATTGTATCTAATGATAATTGTTGAGGAACTCAACAGTCGGTTGAGGGTATCCCCTATCATAATTGATAATCACTAGAAGAGGTTGGGGGTGGATTTTAGGTTGAGGATTATCTGTTTGGCTGGTGCATACCACGTTGTCACGGGCCTAAAACTTTATAATCAAAACTAAACCCCAAAAATATCAGATAAAATTAGTTTATGTCGAAGTAAGTATCCCTTCTCGCTTAAGGTTGAAAAGTATAATTCCTTATTGCGGACCGTCCAAGCATTTAAGGGAGAACACCTTCGAGTGATCTGAGCACACAACAAAGAAACATGAGTTCATGCATAAAAATAGAAAATCCATTCATGATGGCGTTCAAAATCAATATATCAAAAGACAGTGATATGCTGAAAAAGAAATATCAAAAGAAAATCAAAGGAAAAAATAATTGGCGTATCAAGATGGCAAAGTCCTGAAAGAATGAGGAATGCTGATTCATGAAGAGCTCATAAAGAACTCAGATCATTCTTAGTGTGACGCCCCCACGCATCTTGAATTGTTTAATCACGACGTTCACACTGAACTATCAAGATTCTTGTCGTCTACACTATAGAGTTATACATATTAAGACTGTAAGTTGGAAAGATACTTACCTAGATTTACTCTAAATAATATATACATATATATATATATATATATATATATATATATATATATATATATATATATGAAAGTTTAACTTTCGATTCCGTTTTCCATGTCAACTTGAACATAAAGAAGTTAAGGGCCTTGAGATTTATTTCGTGTGACGACTGGTCATCAGGCAAGTCTGCTTTAACTGTAGACCAATCCCCGTGGTAAATAATGCGCCTATTAGGATAATCTAATATACTCTAGGATCTGCCGTACCAACTAGATTGAAGATTGTCAACACATTGGTAGAAGCCAAAGGCTGACAGGGTTATTCAAAATGCCGTGAGAACCATCATTTTCAATTTGAATGAAGTACATGGAAAGAGATAACGGAAAGTTACGCGTAATGAATTGACAACCTAATAAAAATGCACAATCATAAGTGATGAAAGAATCAAGGATTAATGAACTGAGCGTGATCTCAAAAATCACTGCTTTATAGTGTTCAAGTAATTAATGCTAACATGATTGTCGAAGTGTCCAGAATGAATATGTTCATGTTTAATGAGGATTGATATCAGTAATTGCATGTTAATAGACATAAACTGGACAATTAGGAATGAAGAACAGAAGTTGATTCAATATGTCAGTTCTGATCCATTTTTAAATTGTTAATCATCTTGCTCACAAAAAGAATGTGGATTTATATGTTTGTTTATCTGTTTATTAAATAGCTTGCATTGAAAACTGTAAAACAACAAAAAGATTTTGGTTTTGCATGTTATTGCACTTCATGGTAGAATGTCTTTAATTTGCAAATTTTTAGTTGCATGACACTATATTTCAGAAAATTTATAAAGATTTTTTTTCTTCTTTCCTTTGTTTTCTGATTATCCTCTGAATGCATAATAACATCTGAAAGAACCTTATCGAGATCAAGATATTTTTAGCCACCATATCCACAAGATAGAAGTTTGTAGAGCTTATGTTTGTTTGAAGGATTTTAATGATTTAAGGTATTAGTGAACTTAAGATGACATTACACTGTAGGACTTACTCATGAGAAACAGAATGTTTAGAGTAATAACCTCGTTCTAGTTAGGATTTTTGATCAACCTAAGTGTTAATGATCATTTCTTGATGGATTAGTGATTTATGACTCAAATTAAAAGTGCTAGTTAGCTCTAAGATTGCCAAACGAGTCGAAATCCTAAGTTTGTGAAAATTTGAATTTTTGAAATTGCCTAAGTGGCTCACTCGCACAACTGATGTGTGAACCGTACGAGTAACCACACGTGTGAGGTTAACCGTACGGATGACCCTGTTCTAGAATTGTCCTAAGATATCTGGGTCACACGCACGAGTTACTGTGAGACGTGCGGTTGAATGGTGAACCGTGTGATCAACCGTACGGTTGATCATGAGAGTATAAATATGGAGGTGACGAACACAGTGTTCACTTTCACACTCAAACTCACTTTTTCTCTCAAAATTCGATCATCGCCATTCATGATTTCCACCGTAGGTCTTGCTAAGCTACATTAACCGATAACAGCGCCACTTATCTGGTATGATTTCATCAAGTTTTCATAGGTTAATTTGTCGTTTTAATGTGTCAAAACCCTAAGGGTTTTTAACTCAAATTTTGTGCAATTGAAGCTTGTTTTGATGTGTATCTATTATTGTATTGAGTTAAACGATACCTAATGTTGCTATTGTGATATAAATCGGCCCCTAAAACGATCAATCATGTAATCCCGTCGATTTAAATATAGCATTTAATATTGATTTCATTAGACATGCACGAGTGACATCACTCGCACGTGTGAGACATGACTCGCACGAGTCAGTACGTGGTTGATGATCAACCGTGTGAACCTTTGAGCTCACTCGTTCGATTTGATTTGGTTGCTCACTCGCTTGACTGAGCTGACATGTGTGATTAACCGCACGAGTCACCACACGATTGACTCACTCGCTTATAAATGTTGCCTCAACCGTGTACCTTGTCTGAAACCATATTACTGATCAAACGTGTCAACAGTGGCACGAGTGACTATGTTACTCGCACGTCTGATCCCTCAGCCGCACGGTTTATCATGATAACAAGTTTATGACACTTTGTTGCGAATGCTTTGATGTTTTATGATATGTGGGTTGTATTTCTAACATTTCTGTTGATATTTCAGTTTGTTAAGATATCATCAATGGCTGAACAACAAGTCAATGTTCCAGTTGTTAATCCAGAAGGATTATCCTAGAGATAGTCAACCAGAAATTATCCTAGAGAAGGGTGAGCTGAACAATCAAGTTGCTCTCTATGATACTACTCTCGAGAGAGGTGATCATTTTAAGGAGATTGTGGAATTCCTTAAGAGATCAAAAATTCATACTGCTATCTCTACCCAATGCACAGCATACTACAGCCATCGGAGGGAATTCTGGAGAAATGTTATACTTGATGTATAGGAAGATGAGACTAAGATAGTCAGTACTGTTCAAGGGCATGAGATCATAGTTTCTAAGACTGTGATAAGGAAGATTTTGGGCTTCAATGACGAGAATTGCTCCCATATGACAATCGATCGTGAAAGAATTCATGGATGCTTTAAAATATGTGCTTATTCTGGTTATATTGCTGGAAAATATGAACTGATGAAGATGCTTCTGCCTCCACAGTTTCAATATCTTGCTCATGTAATCATGCGTTGTTTGAGTTGACGTAAAGCAGGTTTCGATAAGCTGAATGAGAAAGTGCAAAGTATGTTTGTGGCACTTGTTCTAAAAGCTCCATATGATTTCTCGGGATTTGTCTTCTATTACTTCAAAGCGAATCTTTTCAGTTCTCCTCAGAGATATCTTATTTACGCCCGTTTTCTTCAAATGATTATTAATGATGTTGCACCTGATCTACCGAAGCTTGAAGAGTTTCAAAAATAACCCAAAACCCGTTTTCATCATCTAACCCAAAACCCGCCAAGTTTCAAAAATAAATAGTTACCATAAACCCACTTTATCATCTAAATGGGTTTTACAACTAACAAGCTCAAAACCCTAACTTGAATAACAAATAATAAAGTTGAAATTCGGAGTTGAGACTTACCAATACCACTAAAATGATGCCGTTGATGAGTAGAACAACTTTAACACTTGCACTTTAACCCGAATCAACCTTCTTCTTCTCCAAATGGAGCTTTCTCTCACTAAAATGGGTTTCTCACTCTAGGGTTTGATGAAAGTGTTTGTGTGGGTGAAATGAGGATAAGAATGATCAAGGGATCAATTTTAATGGCTCAAAACTGACCCCAAGTGAAAAGACCCAAATACCCCTCATTTAACTCTTTTAAAAATTTCCAACAGCACTCACTCAGGACCAAAAGCGGCGCTCCTAGGCCAGAAGTAGTGCTCCTAGAGAATCCCAGCTCACAACTTGAAATTAAAAATGTCCGGGCTCGAATTATGGTCATCTGGGCTTTTGATTCGCCTCAATCCGAGTCCGTATGAGGAAGTTATGACCAAAATGGTGAAAGTGCGCATAACCTCTCTTTACACGCTCCATTCTCCACGTTTCCAACACCCGACACCTCAAACATTATATTATTAATAAAATAATATACTTCATCATTTAAACACCTCTCGGAACATTTGTGCTACGAAAAATGGGGTGTTACAACTCTCCCCCACTTAAACTGGATCGCGTCCTCGCGATCCTAGTCACTTAACCAACCCGGAACTACACTCTACGTTCCTTCGGCAAGCATTCCAATCCGACTTCCACCATATTTCTCATTAACCCGAAGACTACTCCATTTACCAAATACACACTTGCACGCGTTCCGAGGCATGCAATACACACAACAACCGAAGTCTACAACGACCATTTAGAATACGCGGAACCACCAGGTATTCTTCTAACTCCTCTATGCAATTCTTCTCGAAGAGTCACCTTCAACAACTAAATCGTCACCTGTGATTTATCGAATCCACGTATCTGACCACTAAAACTTGCTCAATCCCTCATGTCAGGAAAACTCAACCAATCTCGTACTGAGATATCATCTCCTTGGCATACCCCTACCAAGCACAATGCTAAGTATCCACATACCAAAATAAGGTCAACAACCAAACCGAATGAACACCGAATAATAGCGAATCCATAAGAATAACACTTACCACTTCCTATCCCTTGTAGTGCGCAAACATGGCTAATACGCAACTACCGCAAATACGTGAGGAAAACACGGCTATTGCATCACTAATCACACAACATGGTCCTCACGACCCCACCATTGGCGTATAAAACAACCAATAGTTCTCAATACTAACCACATCAACATGGCCGAAACAACCCGAGCCTAAACACATATGGAGGATGGTCGAAACAACCCGAACCTTAGTGAATTCGCAACAACCCAAAATTCACCAACCCAATCCATATTTCCCACAACGAAATGACCGCATAACCCGAGTCATCGTGAATATGCGCAAACCGATATTCACTACCTCCACCACATAGTATAATCGAGGATGGCTGTACAACCCGAGCCTTAGTGAATCCGAACTACCCAACATTCACTACCTCAAACTACGAGTCCAACCAACAGGGACAATCGTATTACCCAAAATATTGTGAATACGAATAACCTGATATTCACGTCCCAACACACACGCAAAGAATGGTACTCCCATTCCCAATCGGTACTCAAATTTCCCGATAACGTTATACCATACCGATATAACACTACACCCATAATGAAGTTAGCGGACCAAATCAACAGCCATAACCCACCAATCACATACGCTCTTTTGGCCTCAAACAACGAGTAGCGCAACATCGCACACTGCTACACTAGAGTGAATCCTAACGGATTACACTAACCATTCACCACAACCGAAGTATATACGCATACTTAAAATCATTTTACACCGCCTGAAATTTCCGCACACAAATCATACGCACACGCGAACATCGCTATCACAATCGAGCAAGAACCACCTATATCGCACATAGGTACAAAACAATAACTCTCTAGAAGAGAATCCAACACACACATCCCTTAACCGAGGGATTTCACCTTGCTCGTCAAATACGCCCATTATCTCTCAACGAGATTCACCACATTACCAACTCGGTGATAATTGAAATCCGAAACCATAAGTACAATTTAACCGAAATTGTACTCTACCGCAAATCGACCAAATCTAGGTCCCGACACTAATTCCGGATCTACTATGAGCATTATCCAAAATCTCACACTAAAACCTCCTCGTGCGGGAGTGTAACTCCCCCTTGGAACTACGTTCCATAACCGCATCGTCGTGGTAACATCATCCGCGATAATTACCACTCTCCGACATACGTGACCAATTTCTCCATCGGTCGTAATATTCGAATCCTCACGAATTCATTTCGTACATTAGAAATTGACGCACACCGTCACCCGTTGGCTTTATTTAAACAACAACACAAAACCAACACATCACACCTTGTACAACCGTACAATTCTATTGAAAGGTAGACTTTTCTAACAATTGGGTTTACACGATTCATCACCACATCTGGCTCCAACCTTGAGCATACGAAGGATTTTTAACCTATCCTTCATCACTTCGACGAAACGTTTACCACAAATTTCACAATATTTATTCTTGCAATCCTCCGATTGCCATAGCTTGTCACATTTCCACCTAGTCACTCATGTACCTAAGGGTTTCTATAGGGTACCCTAAGTACAATGTAACCGCAACACCATCGGAGTCGAACACCACGCTAGTAGGTATGAAAGAGGCACCTAACATCGAGTCACATAGACTCCATTACCAACATACGTCGAGATCAAACACTCGATCTCAAGGGTTCTATCCACCCAACGAACCTCATGGTTCACCATCTTCAACACAAAAGCGAACACGCGCTCATAACCGAACACCAAAGCCCATTCTCATGGCTTGGTAGAAACGTTTCCCAAACACTAAGGAATGCTTGGTTGCACCAAGTCTTACGCCCTTCGCCCGCCAATCAAAACGTCACCATAGGGAAATTCCACTAGGAACGTCACCCATAACAAAATATGTACAACACAACGCTTCAACAAACTCGTACATAACGACACATAATAAATATTCAAAAGACATATTTATTAAAATGTCTCCTACGTCTCCTTGCGGCATTCGTCGCCGCCAACTTAGGACAATCCGGCTTACGATGTCCCTCTTTATGACAATAGTAGCACATTCTGTCATCACTTCTCGGCATTGTGCACTCCCATAACTTGTGGCCCCTAACACCACAATTAAAACATCTAGGCACACGAGAACTCGTCGTGCCTTTGTCCACATTACCCATACTCGCACTTGCACCCTTATTTTTATTACTTGGGGTGCTGTACGAATCAACCCTTCTCTTACTCAGAGCATTATCGATTATCTCCCAAGGATATGGCTCAAAATCCTTAGCCACAGCAAATAGCTTGGCAAACGAGTTCACTTGCCCAAGGCTTATCTTCCCACATAACTCATCATTTAAAGCCTTACGGAAGCCTTGCATCAACAACCTTTCGTTATTCACATACTTGAGACAAAATCGTGCCTTAGACATAAAGGTAGCCCGTAGAGTATTTACGTCCATAGACCCTTATCTCAACACGCGTATCTCCTCACGCATTCTTGTCAAGTCGGCTTGCTTTCGGAATTCTTCAAAGAATTCCTTCTTAAAATCGCCCCATGACAAACTCATGAACGGTTCTTCGCCGGCCGTATCAATCATACCATCCAACCAATCTATCGCACCATCTCGCAACAAACTAGTAGCGATTCTCGTCTTCTTGTCCGGAGGACACTCACTTGTACGAAAACATCCTTCGATCGCCGAGATCCAATGAGTACTCACTAACGGATCCGGTTCCCCATGATACATAGGAGGTTTAGTCGCTCGAAACTCCTTGTAACTAAACTCCTTCTTACCATTACCCCGAGGCTCGATAAGCCTTCTTTCGAACTCTTCTCAAATTGTTTTCACTTGTTTTGCAACCTCGGGCTCAACCCTCGCCGCAAACTCATCGTTGTTATTTCGTTCTTCGCTTGATGTACCATTTCCCATCGCCATTCTAAAGAATGCAAAAACGATTAAACACGGGAAAAAGAAATAAAACCACGCGCACCAAACTGCCCCATCTTGCTCAACACTCGTCGTACATCACTTATTAGACACGATTTGCACCCGTAATAAGGTTTGCAAGTCCTTATTACGGACATACGCCGTATCAACTTGTTAGTACAATGACTATCTTGCTTGATTATATTCGCAACGCAAACAATAACAAAACACAACGCAATAGTATATTAATAATATCCGCATATTAATATAACGTTAGCCCACCTACAATTAAGGCACTAACCAAATTCCCATTCCGACCCGTAATCCCTACAAGTCCCACAACAAATAAGCACACACAAAAGTCTAAGTCTAGGCACCTATCTCAAGTCACCTAAATCCCTTAGACCATGCTCTGATACCACTTGTAACGACCCAACCCGTTGTCCAACTGAAAAACGACAACAACTTTTTTTTTAAACAAGAGCGGCGCACCAACCACAGGTGCGGCGCTTTGGGGACACAAGAACGGCGCTCCTATTTCAGAAAGCGGCGCTCCTGTCGACTGACCAAAACTACAATTTACTGAAGAAAAGCGGCGCTTTTACCTCTAAAAGCGGCGCTCTTGAACCTGAACATGTGCAGTTTCGAGATATATAAGAGTTAAACCAACCCATTAAACCCAATTCCAAATCCATCAATTTAGTGACTCAAATACAAGTTTAATATGACTCAAAATACACTCGTTCACAATTTAAGTACTCCATAACCATAACGATTCATTAGTTTGTAACAAAATGACCCATTTCGTTTAAACACGACAAAAGACTGAGCATGTCGATTGGGGATACACTACCCAGTCCTAATCAATCCAAAAGCACGTCTTCTAAAGCACCTATGCGAGTCCACTAGTTCCCACGCTTACCCGAGCCACCGCCTCCATGCAAATCTATAAAAAATTTAAACAACGAGAGGGTAAGCTAACGCTTAGTGAGTGAGAATATACTACATACATATATATTCATATAATGAATATGTATCGCCAACACACAAATAGTAAACACATACCGCAATTCGAGCATAACTAAGCAAAGTTATACCTAACGTACCACCAAGCCAAATCCGTAAGGTTGGCTACAACATATAATAAGTATATATATGCATATACAAGATACATCCGAAAATACAACAAGGTTAACCCCTTAACCTTAAACCTATGAAGGTTGGCCGAACAACCCGAGCCTTAGTGAATTCGTACAACCTGAGATTCACTTCATTCACCACATCAACAACCGAGGACGGCCGTACCACCCGTGCCTTAGTGAATTCGTACAACCCGAGATTCACTACCTCATCAATAAAATGACCGAACAACCCGAGTCATCATGAATCCGCACAACCAGAGATTCACTACCTCATCAAAACCCACATCATCGGGGTTACTCAATCGTAACTCAATACCAATCCCACTACATCAGGATTATATAACTCCATATCACAAGTCCATGTGATAACGTACACACGAAGTGTGCACCTCGCCAAAGGTGGTCAACCAAAACGCACAACCGTGCCAATTCGACTTATTAAACAAGCCCATCAAATCCACCTATATATGAAGTGAGTTCTATAACCGAGAACCACTTCACCCGACCCGCACCCATCCTACACATACATATGCACATAGGATATTAACACTCACCTTGTCGTCTTGATGAATGCAACCGAACAAATCCGCAAACGCCAATGGAATGTACCTATTCCATTTATCACATAACAAACAACACAATTAGGGTGGATTTACAAACCAACCCAATTTGACAACTAGTGCAATTTCGACCAAAATGCACTTCCAAGCACAAACCGCGCCCAAACTAACCAATAATCACTAACACGAGTGAGAATGATCCTAATACGCCAATTAAACCCAATCATAAGGGTTAAACACCCATCTTTCCCAATTTGACACATAAACCCTTATTTTTACCCAATTCAAAATTAGTTAACCAAATACACCCAAAATGGTTTCTAACACTTCTATAATCACTAGCACTAGTGATTATACACCATTTACAAGCCTTAAACATGGTTAAATCATCATCTAACCCAAAACCCGCAAAGTATCAAAAATAACTAGTCACCATAAACCCACTTCATCATCTAAATGGGTTTTACAACTAACAAGCTCAAAACTCTAACTTGAATATCAAATCATAAAGATGAAATTCGAAGTTGAGACTTACCAATACCACCAAAATGATGCCATTGACAAGTCGAACAACTTTAACACTTGCACTTTAACCCGAATCAACCTTCTTCTTCTCTAAATGGAGCTTTCTCTCACTAAAATGGGTTTTTCATTCTAGGGTTTGATGAAAGTGTTTGTGTGAGTGAAATAGGTATAAGAATGATCAATGAATCAGGTTTAATGGCTCAAAACTGACCCCAAGTGAAAAGACCCAAATACCCCTCATTTAACTCTTTTAAAAATTTCCAACAGCACTCACTCAGGACCAAAAGCAGCGCTCTTAGGCCAGGAGCGGCGCTCCTAGAGACACCCAGCTCACAACTTTAAATTAAAAATGTCCGAGCTCGAATTACGGTCGTCAGGGCTTTTGATTTGCCTCAATCCGAGTCCGTATGAGGAAGTTATGACCAAAATGGTGAAAGTGCGCATAACCTCTCTTTACACGCTCCATTCTCCACGTTTCCAACACCTGACACCTCAAATATTATATCATTAATAAAATAATATACTTCATCATTTAAACACCTCTCGAAACATTTGTGCTACGAAAAATGGGGTGTTACAGAGTTGTTGATGCATTTTCTGTAAGTCCCTAGACATCTAGCTTACGTTTGTGATTAGTACTTCAGTTTATGGGCTACCATGATCGCTCGTTATTATCCTATCTATGTTTATATGTGATTACAGGTACTGCAGGAACGCGATAAGGATGGCTGACATTACTAGACTCTATCAGACGTACGAGTGAAGTCTCACTCGTATGGCTGACAAGCTCATACGCACAGTTGAGCTGAGCTGACTCATACATCTAATCTGAGTATACATACACGAGTGACTGATCACCCGTACGACTGAGACAGATCACTCGTATGAGTGACAGCTGACTCGCGTGGTTGACTCAACTGCAGGGGTATTTAAGTGTTATGCTCTTCATTTTAGGTTTAGCCTCTCATTACACACACATCACTCAGATCTGGTAGACTTATCCGATTCTCTCTTAACCCAAATCACTCCAGAGGTGAATAATAGCTCTAGGAATTAATCTAATCACACAATCCTTGTTGTGGTTTGACTAATTTAATCCCAAAAGGCTTCACATATTCGCTAGAATGGTTTGATTCACTAATTCCGCCTTTGTGTGAATTAAACCTGTTGATTTCAAAGTTCCTAGTCATGTTTCATCAGGATCTGCTCGATTATTCCCATGAAAGGGATAGGTGCCATGTCACCCCTCGGGATTGGAAAAGTTTGTTACAACCATGAAAGGGACATGTGCCACGTCACCATTCTCTCATAACATCTATAAATACACGAACAAGATCATTTAGTCAATAACACTGGATGCATTAATGTTACTCTGCCCAAATTAATTACGGTAGCATTTCTCCAGTCGTTAACACAATTCCGATCAACACTTCGATCGTTATCAGAGTTAATCCCTACTTTATGGTATTAACTTATTCGATCCCGATCGAATAAGGTTAATCTAATCGGTTATTTTACGCCCTTGGAATCCAGATTTCAAATCAGAGTTTGCACAATTATTGGAGTTAAAACATTTGACCCGCTCTTTTTCCCAAATCAAGCACTCAAACCCGATATCTATTAACCAAACGATTTTAGTTTGACCAGAGTTCTTTGTTATATTCTGTTGAAAAAACTAAATAATGGATGATGACGTCACGTTGTCGTCTGCATGAAGTTATCAGTTTCTATTGTTCATAACTTTTGTGTTTTAGTAGTGGGAAAATGAATATATAGAAAGAGTAATTAAAACGTATCACAAAACTTAAAAATCATAAAATCTATTCTATTGTTAGACCACTCTCAACCATTACATCCTTTCTGATCATAAATGACTGCATGGTTTCCTGTTTCCTCCACATGACATATTCACTGACGTGTCAAAAGTGTGTGCAGTAGTGCTTAACTTATCTTTCAACTTTTAAATTTATAGAACCTTTATTTAATACACTTTAACACCCTAACGAGCAACAAAATCCGATCAGATATACTATTTTAGGTTATTGTCCTAAGAGAACGTAGATGCGGATAAGAGTTGTTTTATTTAAACAGTTTAATTTTTTTTAAAGAATTAAAGATAAATTTTTAAGTCTTTTATGGAATAGATTCTTATCTCTTAGGAAAGAGATGCTTTAAGAGATAAACAAAATAAATAAATGAAACAAAGAATTGAAGATTCAAAATAAACAAATAAAAGTAAAAGAAGTTACATGAATAACTAACTCATACGAGAATCATATTAGGCAAATTTCATAACTTATATTAACACAAAGCAGAATAATAATCATAGACTAACTATCATCCCTTAATAGGTTAAGCTAAGTAATGATACGCATAACGATCCGTCTCAAAAACGACAAAAATATATAGCAACCGGCTTGGACCTTTCCCGACACGGTCCATCCCGGAGGAAGGATCCCTTCCTGACAATCATCTCGGCAACTCTACCACGCCGGGTAAACAGCTAGTCGGGAACGTATATAGAAGCCTATCCCGGATGACACACACGTAACTGGCATCACATAGCTAGTCATAATGATTGTAACCGTGAAGAAACACTAGCCGGACCTTTTCGGGTAGACTGAAAGCACCGTGACGCCTTAGCCGGACCATCTCCTGATTCAGCATTCCAAACCGACATATGGCCACCTTCCCGGGTCGAACATGCCATCCCGGATGAAGTGCGCCGTCCAGGAACATACACCTCATCCCGGAGCGAGCATGCAAGCAAGTTGCATGCCACGTCAACCCGCGAATATAGGAAATTTGTTAGGATCTGTTATTCCCATGAAAAGGACAGGTGCTACGTCACCCCTCGACATTTGCAAAGTTCGTTATAACCATGAAAGGGACATGTGCCACGTCACCATTCCCTCCCAAACATCTATAAATATGTGAGCAAGATCACCAATCACACAACACTGGATGCATTAATGTTACTCTACCCAAATCAATTACGATAGCGCTACTCCAGTCGTTAACTCAGTTCCGATCGGTGCTCCGACCACCATCGAAATTAATCTTCGCCTTAAGATATTAAATTATTCGATCACAATCGAATAAGGTTAATTTGATCGATTGTTTTACGCCCTTGGAATCCAGATTCCAAATCGGGGTTCGCACAATTATTGGAGTTAAAACATTCGATCTACTCTTTTTCCCAAATCAAGCACTCAAACCCGAAAGTTAGGCATGGGACAACTAAAAACATTAAGGCATGACTGGTTTATCGAAACAATTCGATTACCTTTGGCCTTCTTCCATAAGTGGAGGAGCTCGTGAATCCTCCTCTTCACCGATGTATGCCCCTCCAGCACATCCGGATCAGGAAGGATCAAGTCAGCACCATCACCGGCATTCTGCTCCAGGTCCTGGGGAGCGACATCCGGTTCGTTTCCTAGAACTACTGGGACACTATTCACCTGGATCACCGTCAGATCACCGAAACCCAACGCAGTAGCAAACTCCATCACTGTTGCATAAACATCAAAAATAAACAAAGTTAGTATACGATAAATAAACCGGGCGATATAGCAGTTGGCTAGGATCAGTCTTCACCTGCTTCCTTAAAACGAAGAACAGGCTTGGTATTCGGGTCCAGCCATTGGTGGCAAACACCCCCAACACGAGCATGGCCTCCGGGTATGGCCGCTGTGGCAACTTAAACTCCCGGATAGCTTCTATACACGCCTTCTCGGCAGCATTCAAACTCGGGACCCTGTTGGCTCTTCTTCATGTCAACTGCCCATTCGCCGAGCCCAACAAATCGCGGCGGCAGCCCTTTGCTATCAACAAAAAAGAAAGACTCCCACCACACCTTCAATGACGTGTCCATATCTCCAGTAAAATTGAATTGTGCTCTTCGTTTGATGGTAAACCATCCAACCTCGGACTTCGAGACAGAAAAGCAGAATCGAAACATATGGATAGTGGGAAGAATATGATAGTGGTTAAAATACATCTCCCACATGACCAATTTTTGGTACGCATGGGGATGTACCTGCGCAGGCGCTATACCATAATGAGCAAAAAAATGATACAAAAATTCGGAATAGGGCAATTGAAAATTGCCCACACTAATGGTATAGCCATAAAAGGTAACCATGCCCGAAGGAGGCTTGTGGGCCCTATGAAAAGCATCAGGTACCCTCAATGAATAGCGAGTCAAACACGAGTACTTGCGTACCATCTCGTCAAGATACCCATCGCATACTTGACTCATAATTCCACTAACATTTACAGAAGACCTAGAAGAAGTTTCGGGAGCATCTACGCTAGTACAAGTGGAAGACTGATCCGCCATATGCACAAAAATAAAAAAAAAAAGTAATAAAGAAGAAAGAAATAGAAAAGGTTCCTTTTTCGTAAAAAAGCTGTTGGTTTTTTGAAGAAGAAACGATTTGTGACGACCCGGAAATTTCCGACCAAATTTAAACTTGATCTTTATATGATTTCGACATGATAAGCAAAGTCTGTAATGTTGAGTCTCAAAAATTTTGAACTGTTTCATATATGCAATTACCCTTCGACTACTTCCGACGATTCACGAACATAATTGTAAATAGATATGTGTGTATATATATATATATATATATATATATATATATATATATAAATGGTAATTGGAAGTATAATTTGAATTATTATATGTTGTTGTTATTAAAAATCAATTATGTAAAATAAAATAAAATATGACATTATAGTAATTACTATTTAAAAATATATAATTGAAGTATATTAAATATATATGTGATTTCGAATTTATTTTGTAAACAACTGTAACACTTATTTGTCATTCAATTGATATTAAAATAAGTTTAATTTAAACCTGTGAGATGTTACAAATAAAAGTTGGTGTGTAATTGAGTTATATAAATTTTAGAGTTTCTAAAAATGTATTTGATTATATTAAGTTAAGTTTTAACACTCCGTACATTTTACTTGGGATTGAGCACTAATAATCGATCAACTTTTTATAATTAATTTTACATGTTAAAAGACCGATATAAATAAAGATAATTAATATAAAGACTTGGGATTTTTCCAAAGACTTTTATCCATCACTAATTAACAACGGAGAACAAAATTCAATCCGTGAAAGGCGATGGCTAACTTAATCGCACGTTTATTAGTATTAATTTTATTATTTGTTATATTAATTATATTTCCTGTTAAAATTGGTTCCGTGAATCCAATCAAAATACTGTTTTTGTTTTGGCTTCTTTGCATTTGATATCTTACTGCTTACATGGAATATTATATATTACCTTTCTAGATTTCTGTTTGCCCGTGATTTCATAACAACCGCCCTACCATTTGCTTCTTTTTCAATTCTTATTCTATTTCATTTCTAATCATCACAAGAGTATAGGATTATTATAACATTATTAATTATTAGATTATATTTAATAATAATATATATAATATATTCATATATCTATATATATATATATATATATATATATATATATATATATATATATATATATATACATGTGTTGTACTCGAGTTATAAACACACACAATCACACTAATGCAACCCATTTATTCTGCTCAGGATTCGATCAAGCCACCATCGTTACTATCACCTTCAATTTACAATACCACCATCAAACGGGTAACTGCCATAAGATTGAAACCCAACATCACTAGTGTTCGATGATTAGATTCTATTGTTTGATACTTCGTGAATGTTTATGTCCTCCAGTTTAAAATCAAAGAACTCTACCAACGAACTCACTTTAAACCCAACACCACCTTCACCCTACATCACCAATCCTACTCTGATTGTTTAACCAAGAGCACATTACAAACTCACTTCTTTCTTTTGTTTTTAACCTCACCCATGAGGTAAGTGAAACAAATAAACCAACACTACCTTGTTATTGTTCAATCACCAACCCAAATAAATCATTACCCGATTAATGTTTCTATTATACCTCTTATCGACACACACACCATCATCAAGAACACCATAATCTTCACATAATTAAGCACTCAATAATATCCAGGCCACTACTAAACTGCTATTGTTGGTGTACGATTTGTGCTACAATCGAAGCTCCACAACAATACCACGAGCTACTACTATTCGGTATAACACAAACATCACCCATTTAATCACCTACATCCAAAACCAAACAACAACTTCATCAACTTGATACTGCATATTAATGCTATATGTTCTTTTCTGTTTTAACCCTCACAAAAACCATCGGACACCACTTGTTTTTCCTGCAGCCACTATTTTTTTTGTTTTTCCTTTTCTTCTTCCTTTTTACTTCATGAAAACCGTCACCATGAACTTCACCTTACACGACCACCACCTCATCTCTTTTTTAATTCTGTTTAATTCTGTATGAACCGATGCACACCCACCACTATCACTATTATCTCTGCTATATTTTGTATCTGTAATCAATCCTAATTAGAAACCCCACCTTGCTCGATCACCAAACATCATCATGGAAACTATTACTGCTGCTTTTTGGTTATGGGCTGAGGTTTTCGATAACAGACATTCACTTGAGGATAAAAGTATGAATACATTAAATAAATAAGGGATCATAAGCACTGCAGTCGAATTATTATTATTTTTTTCTTTTTCGTGACCCACACACTACACCACAAGTAGCAATCATCTAACAAGACAATGAAGGGTTGATGTGTAAAGTTGTTGACTGTTATTGATGGAAACCAGCTGGATACAAGCTGACCAAAATTCCTTGTACTACTATATGTTATATTTTTTTTTTGGTTTATAAAGTTGGGCTTGGAAATTCAAAATGGTGGGCTGTCATATCTCATTTGTGTTTTGGGTCGTGTATCATCATTCTAATTGGGCCGAGATCTTTGAAGTCAAGAAACGTGAAGAGATGATGGTGGTGACGGGGTATCATGAAGGTGAAAATGATAAGTAATTAAAGATAGTCACAAAATGATGGTAAGGCTCGATGACAATATAATATACGATGATAAGATGACAAGTCACGAAGGTGATTAGATAACGTTAGCAAGTAGATGATGATAAAGATGATGTTCATGGTTATGATATGATTATGACTATGATATGAATATGATTAATGAATGATAATAGAAACGTTTAAATAAGGATGATTAGATGAGGTTAAGATCATGATTTATGGTGGTAATCGGATACATGTTCTATGATAATGATGATGATGATATAATGGATCACAATTAGAATGGATTATGTTAATTGGGTTTAGGAAGAAGAAAACTGAAATAAGGGTTAAAACAGTTTAAATCCGTATTATAACAAGAAATCATAAGTAGAGCAGTTGGTTTAAGGGTGTGCTTGATAATCGAGAGGTCGTGGGTTCGAGTCCAGGCTGTGGCGTTTCTTTTTAAATGCATGTTTCTTCAAAGGTAGTATTCTATAATTATTTTTATTATTATTATTATTATTGTTATTATTATTAGTATTAGTAAAATTATTATTTTTATAGTTATTAGTGGTATTATTATCATTATAGATATTGATATAAATATTGGTATTATTATTGGTAAAATCATTTTTTTATAATTATTATTATTAGTATTCATTATTAATAAAAGTATCATTTTATAATATCATTTTTATTATTATAACTATTTTTGTTATTATTTGTAGGATGAAACAATTTTTTTTATTTATTATTATCAATATCATTTTATCAAAATAACTATTAGTTATATAAAATAATATTTACTACATATAACATAACTATATTAATATTTTTATAATAAATACTATTAAATGTAGTTAAATGGGTTATTAATGAAAGACATAATTAAAATAACAATTAATTCATTAATAATACATAAAAATTGGTCGATTACAATTATGTGTGTTAATATATATATATATATATATATATATATATATATATATATATATATATATATATATATATATATATATATATATATATATATATATATATATAAATGATATAGGTTCGTGAATCTGAGGCCAACCCTGCATTGTTCAATGCCGTCATATGTATTTTTATTACAAAATACAATATTGTGAGTTTCATTACTCCCTTTTTAAATGCTTTTGCAATATATATTTTTGGGACTGAGAATACATGTGCTGCTTTTATAAATATTTTATGAAATAGACACAAGTAATCGAAACTACATTATATGGTTGAATGATTGAAGCCGAATATGCCCCTTTTACTTGGTAACCTAAGAATTAGTAAACCAGTCTACTAATTGACGTGAATCCTAAAGATAGATCTATTGGGCCTAACGAACCCCATCCGTTGGAGCGGATGCTTTAGTACTTCGATGTTTTTTTTATCATGTCCGATGGATTTCCCGGAATGATAGGGGATATTCTTATATGCATCTTGTTAATGTCGGTTACCAGGTGTTCAATCCATATAAATGATATTTTTGTCTCTATGCATGGGGCATATATTTATGAGAACTGGAAATGAAATTCTTGTGGTCTATTAAAATGATGAAAATGAATGATTATGATAAACTAATGAACTCACCAACCTTTTGGTTGACACTTTAAAGCATGTTTATTCTCAGGTATTAAAGAAATCTTCCGCTGTGCATTAGCTCATTTTAAAGATATTACTTGGAATCATTCATGGCATATTTCAAAAGACGTTGCATTCAAGTAGTTGAGTTCAGTAAAGATTATGATTAAGTAAATGACAGATTAGATCATTTATAGATAGATATTATGAAATGGTATGCATGCCTGTCAACTTTTAATGTAATGAAAGTTTGTCTTTTAAAACGAATGCAATGTTTGTAAAATGTATCATATAGAGGTCAAATACCTCGCGATGTAATCATATGTTATTGTGTTCGTTCTTATAGATTAGGACGGGTCTTTACATGTGGTATCAGAGCGGTGGTCTTAGCGAACCAGGTCTTGCATTAGTGTGTCTAACTGATAGTTGTTTAGATGCATTAGTGGGTCTGGACTTCGACCATGTCTGCATGTCAAAAGTTTTGCTTATCATTTAGTGTCAAAAATTATTTGCTTATCATCCTTAAAGTTTAGACACGTCTTACTGCCTTTATTGCATAGACAGTGTAAAGATAAATTCATATCTTAGCGTATCTATTATTATTACCTTTGCCTGACAACTTCCGTAGATTCCTCCGTAACTTACGGGATTTTAGTATTATATATGCATATGTAAATTATGTATTGCAGGGTACTAATCTACATCATATAATCTATTTCTAATCGAAAATCCTTCATCTGATCGTATGAGATGAATCCCTCAACCAGTTCGAGTCCCTCAGATTTCGATAGCTATTCAGATAATTATTCCGACAGCTATTCCGACATGGATATTCACCTAAGCTTCGAAAGTGGTGTCACCAGAATGAATCAATCAATCAGCCATCCCTAATTCATCTGATGGGTTCGTAGTCGACTTAATCAATGGAGACGCAAAGAAGGCGATCCTTTTCACCAACCAAATTGCCCTATTGGCGAAGAACCTGAAGCACTTACCGGCGAACCTGTTCGTGACACCATTTTCTCGCTTATTTTCAGGGTAGCTCGTCACGATTATATTCTATTCACAATTCTAAACCTTATTCATCCGCTCGTTCTAACCGACAATCATCCTGGAGTAATGGAAGAAGTCAACGAGCTTCGCGCCCGAGTTGTAGCCTTGAAAAATATGGTACAAAATGTATCAGCTTCAGCAACATCACTGGCACCAACAGTACCACCAACATCAATACCAGTACCATCAACAACTCAATTTTCAACAAAACACGCCTCAACATCTCATTATGTACCTCGAGCATAATCATCGTTCTACGAATCGTTCTACATCATCTATCTTCGTTCGACATGACGATTATGTAATCTTTAATGTTTTAGAGATTATATATTCTAGTTCTAACGGTAAATAAAATGAGATTAATATCACATTAACTCATTAAATCCATGATTATATCTGAAGAAAATACATATGTATATATATTTTCATAAAGATTGTAATTAAAAATTCTTTCGTACAAACTGTTAATGGTGAAAATATTTTACCGGGTAGGTAATACCTGAGGAATATTTAGATTTCACATTAATAAGTTACAGTGTACATTCTTCGAATCTGATTCAACGGTCATTTACTATCCTACTTACAACCACTGATATACGTATCCGTTCATCGCAGAATAATCATTTTCATTCAATTTCATATTTGGATTTTGACCTATCAGAATCCAACAAGTGGCATAATGAAGAAAACATTTGACAAAATAAAATTTATTAGAAACAGACAAAATAACTATAAGGAATTTTGTTAAGAATTCACGCTAACAAAATCCTAGCTAACTGTTCCTAGCTAACTGTTAATTCGGTATTACATTTATTTATCGCAATTTATTTATCGCAATTTATTTATCGCAATTTAATTATCGCAAATTTAATTCTCACAATTTTATTTATCGTCATTTAATTTTTGTAATTATTTTACGCACTTTAAATATCGGGACACGTATACAAGGTTTTGACATATCATATCGACACATCTATATATATTATTTGGAATCACCATAGACACTCTATATGCAGTAATGATCGAGTTCTCTATACAGGGTTGAGGTTGATTCTCAAATAATATATATACTTTGAGTTGTGATCGAGTCTGAGATAGGTACACGGGTCACGATACGTATTAATTAATTTGAATATTATATATTAAACTATATATGAATTATTGAACTGTTAACTGTGGACTATCGACTGTGGACTAATAACATTGGACAATTAAAATAAATTAAAATATTGATCATAACATATGAAACTAAACATTTCTTCAAGTTTGCCACTTGATTTCATCTTAAACCTCATTTGTATCTTGACGATTACAAACTGCATTCAAACTTTTCATGATCCTTGAAAACACCTCAATCGATGGGATGAACCAACCGCACTCCATCTACGAAAGAAGAGATTGATACATATAGTTATGCACCTGAAAACACTCAGAACCTGTGTAAACGTTTAACACGTGTCTGTACTAGCTCCTTTGGCATTGTTATTACCGAAAATAACATTTCAACTCATTTCCAAAGTAGTCAAATTTGTCACAGCTTCAGCAAATCAATTTCGACTTTTCATTCGAATAAACTCTATTATAACCTTGATATATAAGTTGCCTTTCGTCATCGTTACCGTGAAACCATTTATATTCCATCACATTAGCAGTAAACTTACCAGCAACTTCATTACTCATTGGCTTAAATCTCTCCAAAGAACCATTATATTGGTTCGTTAAAACCTATTCATATATTCATCCGCATCTTGTAACAAGAATTGCCATACCAATTACCGAGAATCAGCAAATCTGTATTGTGAGTCTCGCAACGTTTCCACATCAACAGTTATATGTATCACTATAACATTTATCTCTTAGAACTATTATCTTCCATTCTGAAATTCTGAAAAGCACCCAGTCTGCGAATTAATACTCTGAATTTGAAAAGTTGAATGAGGCAACAAAAACTGTAAACGACCTCAACAGCCAAAAGTTGATAATAAAAAAAAATTGTATGTTGGCAAAGCTCAGAAAAAGTTTGAAACTGAAAAAAACTGATTGAGCAAACTACGAAGGAGTCTCTGAACAAATCACAAGGACTAAACTTGTACATTAAGAATCCTGATGATTCTATTTCTGATGAAATCTTTTACGAATACCTTGCTTCTGACTCCAAACTTTTGCGGGCAAATTTTCTTCACCATCCTTCGATATTAGAAATTCCAAGATATCATCGTATCTTTCATTATAAATATCCTCCATATTTCTGAAGATATTTTCATAACTATTCTTATCTGAAATCATTAATCTCTTCGTGCTATCAGTGTTACATCATATAGAACTGTTATTTTCTATATTCTGTAAACTTTCGAGCTTAAAATATGAATGTTATTGAAGTAATGTTGGGAACTGATGCATGAGTTAGTATAATATAATGACACTTGATCAACGTGATTATATTATAGTAAGTCATGCTGAGTTTCTAAATGGAACATGATGATTCACAGATTATAACGTCATCATGTGTCATGTTACATAACTCTTTCATTCTGATTAACTTCTAAACATATCAAGAAAATATATTCTTGATAGTTTTATTCTCAGTGATTCTGGTAATTTGACAAATCAAATTGTGCTATTACGTTCTTTCTCGTTTAAAATATTAAGTTCATTCAAAACTCCATACTTACGAATTCTGGACCATTACTCGCTTTACTAGAGGTCGAGAAGAGAATAAAAAGGCAAAAGAGCTCCAAAATATAAGAGAAAATATAAAGTTCAATAACAACACGGAGATTACAAACCGTGGATATTAATACGAATAGCAATATAAAGACACGGTATAATTAAGAATAGTATCATTCCAAGGTAATAGTAGAAGTAAACAGATTTTTCTGGTGGAAGATTGAAAAGAAGGATGACAGGAATGATAATTAGGAAAATATCAAGGATTAGAACTGGAATAAACATTTCCATCATCTTTTGGATGTATGAACTAAGAAAGAAAGTATAGGAATGGTGAGAATAATGGAACGAAAGAGTTTAATTTATAATGGAAATACCAGACAGAGTAAACGAGGCAGATCATCGTATTTAATTATAGAGATCTTAATTTCCTTATTCGCCGAAGAATCAAATCTTTTAGATTTCGAAGATTTTCTTTATATCCCTTGAATTCCGGAATTCAACCTGACTACGTCAAAAGCTAAGACAAATCTTTACTTCTTTATTTCACTCTTTTGTAATAACTTCACTCGTGCTCTTCGATTAATCGAATCATTTTATCCATATTACTCAATGATGATAAAACTCTATTTATCAACTCATATTCGTCATGAAAACATTTTTATTGTTAACCATGACCACCTCACTTAAATTTCGGGACATAATTTCTTTAACGGGTAGGTACTGTGACGACCCAGAAATTTCCGACCAAATTTAAACTTGATCTTTATATGATTTCGACATGATAAGCAAAGTCTGTAATGTTGAGTCTCAAAAATTTTGAACTGTTTCATATATGCAATTACCCTTCGACTACTTCCGACGATTCACGAACATAATTGTAAATAGATATGTGTGTGTGTGTGTGTGTGTATATATATATATATATATATATATATATATATATATATATATATATATATATATATATATATATATATATATATATATATATATATATATATATATATATATATATGGTAATTGGAAGTATAATTTGAATTATTATATGTTGTTGTTATTAAAAATCAATTATGTAAAATAAAATAAAATATGACATTACAGTAATTACTATTTAAAAAATATATAATTGAAGTATATTAAATATATATGTGATTTCGAATTTATTTTGTAAACAACTGTAACACTCATTTGTCATTCGATTGATATTAAAATAAGTTTAATTCAAACCTGTGAGATGTTACAAATAAAAGTTGGTGTGTAATTGAGTTATAAAAATTTTGGAGTTTCTAAAAATGTATTTGATTATATTAAGTTAAGTTTTAACACTCTGTACATTTTACTTGGGACTGAGCACTAATAATCGATCAACTTTTTATAATTAATTTTACATGTTAAAAGACCGATATAAATAAAGATAATTAAAATAAAGACTTGGGATTTTTCCAAAGACTTTTATCCATCACTAATTAATAACGGAGAACGAAATTCAATGCATGAAAGGCGACGGCTAACTTAATTGCACGTTTATTAGTATTAATATTATTATTTATTATATTAATTATATTTCCTGTTAAAATTGGATCCGTGAATCCAATCAAAATACTGTTTTTGTTTTGGCTTCTTTGCATTTGATATCTTACTTCTTACATGGAATATTATATATTACCTTTCTAGATTTCTGTTTGCCCGTGATTTCATAACAACCGCCCCACCATTTGCTTATTTTTCAATTCTTATTCTGTTTCATTTCTAATCATCACAAGCGTATAGGATTATTATAACATTATTAATTATTAGATTATATTTAACAATAATATATATAATATATTCATATATCTATATATATATATATATATATATATATATATATATACATACATGTGTTGTACTCGAGTTATAAACACACACAATCACACTAATGCAACCCATTTATTCTGCTCATGATTCGATCAAGCCACCATCGTTACTATCACCTCCAATTTACAATACCACCATCAAACGGGTAACTGCCATAAGATTGAAACCCAACATCACTAGTGTTCGATGATTAGATGCTATTGTTTGATACTTCATGAATGTTTCTGTCCTACAGTTTAAAATCAAAGAACTCCACCATCGAACTCACTTCAAACCCAACACCACCTTCACCCTACATCACCACTCCTACTGATAATGCAAAAAACGAACATATATTTCATAGCATTATCCCTCAAGAAAGACAAGTTTTTAGTTGCAATTGTTCTATTTATAAGTTATATTCGTTTAAATAATAAAAGATGAAGACAAAAGACAGATTTGACTAATTAAAGACGCAAACGACCAAAAAGCTCAAAAGTACAAAGTACAATCAAATTGGTTCAAATTATTGATGGGAAACGTCTAAAAATTACAAGAGTACAAGACCCGAAACGCAAAATACAAGATATTAAATTGTACGCAAGGACGTTCGAAAATCCGGAACCGGGACCAGAGTCAACTCTCAACGCTCGACGCAACGGACTAAAAATTACAAGTCAACTATGCACATAAATATAATATAATATTTAAATAATTCTTAAAATTATTTATATATTATATATATATTTATAAACCGTCGGCAGAATGCAAACAAAGACATGTGACCTGGAATAGCAGGCCATGCGATCGCATGACCTGGATGAGAGAAATCCATGCGATCGCATGGCAGTAGGTACCAGCCCACATGCCTATAAATTTCGCAGCTTTGAGCAACATTACACCATCTTTTTCTTTCCTTTCTCTCATACGTAAATATATATATATATATATATATATATATATATATATATATATATATATATATATATATATATATATATATATATATATATATATATATATATATATATATATATATTATAATTTTAATTTTAATTTTAAATTCTAATAATAAGGGTATGTTAGCGAATGTTGTAAGGGTGTAATTTGAAATTCTGTCCGTGTAACGCTACGCTATTTTAATCATTGTAAGTTATGTTCAACCTTTTTAAATTAATGTCTCGTAGCTAAGTTATTATTATGCTTATTTAATACCGAAGTAATCCTGATGTTGGGCTAAATACTTAAATTAGGTAATTGGGCTTTGTACCATAATTGGAGTTTGGATAAAAGAACAACACTTGTGAAAATTAGACTATGGGCTATTAATGGGCTTTATATTAACTAAATGATACCTCGTTGATTTAATATATAGACTTATAATTTGAAGTATTTATATATAACCACATACGCTTGACTGGGCACGGTGGGCGGGATATCTATAAATACCAATAATTGTTCATTTTACCGGACACGGGACTAGATTAATAGCTAATGGATTAGTTAAAACAGGCGTGGATTACATTCAAGGGTAATTGGTGTAATTGTTAACAAAGTAGTAAAACCTTGGTCTACACGCAGTCGATAACCTAGTGTATTCATTAAACAAAGTATTAAGACCTTGTTACAATTCGAATCCCCAATTAGTTGGAATATTTGACTTCGGGAATAAGAATAATTTGACGAAGACTCTCGCACTTTATGATTATGACTGATGAACTATTATGGACAAATCCGTATGGACATATCGAATAATCCAGGACAAAGGACAATTAACCCATGGGAATAAACTAAAAAACAACACGTCGAAAATCATGATTACGGAAGTTTAAATAAGCATAATTTCTTTATTTCATATTTAATTATACTTTTAATTATCGTACTTTTATTTACTGTCATTGTATTTAATTGCACTTTAATTATCGTACTCTTTAATTATCGTCATTTTTATTTATCGCAATTTCATTATCATTATTTACTTTACGCTTAAAATTAAGTTATATTTATTTTTAATATTTTACATTAGGTTTTAACTGCGACTTAAGTTTTAAAATCTACAAACCGGTCATTAAATGGTAAAAACCCCCTTTTATAATAATAATACTACTTATATATATTTTTGTATTTTTACAATTATAAATTAAAAAAATATAGCGTTAAAATTTGGCCAGAGTTCCCTGTGGACGAACCGGACTTACTAAAAACTACACTACTGTACGATTAGGTACACTGCCTATAAGTATTGTAGCAAGGTTTAGGTATATCCACTCTATAAATAAATAAATAACTTGTGTAAAATTGTATCGTATTTAATAGTTTTTCATAGTAAAAATATAACTATTTCCTAGTACGCCTCGCACACATCAAGTATTTTTGGCGCCGCTGCCGGGGACTTCTTGCTTAAACGCCGGAAGTGCAACGCTATATATAAAAAAAAAGATTTTATTAGAGTTTTATTAAGTTTTTATTAAAAATATACGTTTTTAAAAAATATAAAAAAAATATACAAAAATATAAAAGAAAAATATCTATATATTTA
Source organism: Rutidosis leptorrhynchoides (assembly GCF_046630445.1). Lineage (NCBI taxonomy): Eukaryota > Viridiplantae > Streptophyta > Magnoliopsida > Asterales > Asteraceae > Rutidosis > Rutidosis leptorrhynchoides. The sequence continues at coordinate 211,149,798 of NC_092343.1, forward strand.
TTTTTAAGAGTTTGTTTAAAATATATAAAGTTAAAAAAGTATTTTTATTTCTATTTTAGTTTTTAAATATAAGTATTTTATTATTTTATATAAATATCTATTTATTTTAAAAACAGCAAAACAGAAAAAAATATAAAAAAATATAAAAAGTACTCGGCCCGATCACTGTTGCAGCCCAGCATTTGGCCCGAAACCCTACTTCATGCGATCGTATGAACCCGAAGGCAAAATTTCATGCGATCGTATGAAGTGATCTGACACGTCCCATGTGACCTGGTACTGCATTAATTACGGGGTAATTATTATTATTATTATTTAATTAAAACCCTAATTAGGGTTAATGTTTTTAATTATTTATTTTTAGTTTTTAATTAATTTGTATTATTTAGTTTAATTAGTTTTAATAAATTATAAAATTAATAGTTTTATAAAATAAATAATATAAAAATAATATTTTTATAAAAATTGTACTTTTTACAACTTTAAGTTTATTTTTATATTTTGTATCTTTTTATTCGTTTTAGCGTAATATTTGTATTTTTCGCTCATAATTAGTTTTAAGTCATAGTTTTTGCCATAGTTATTTTTATTTCTAGATTTTTAGGCTTTGCCGTAAAATCCATTAAGTGCTTTTTCTTTAGAATAAGATTTAGGTGCTTTAGATTTTTGTGACGCCGTTTTTATATTTTAGTACCTTTTTAAGTAATTACTGTTTTGGATATAGAATTCCTTTTAAGCTTTAATATTTTTAGACGCAACTTTTAATTCTTAGTTTTTAGTTCCCTTTTAAGTTTCGACGCGCTACGTTCTTTTTATTATTTTTCGACCTTTTATTTTTCAACGTTTTCCGACGCGCTCTTTTTCTTTCTTATTTTTCGCCGCTCTAGTTTTTAGGACATAGAATTTTCTATTTCTTATCTAAAATTTCTTTAAACTTCAACGAAAAATTATTTTAAGTGGTTAAATTGATAGACATCTAAATTTTCTGTTTCGTAGTAATAGTTGGATTTATTAGTGGCTGAGTTGTGAGCTTCTGATTTAAAGGGTTCTGGCTCCCTGCTGCATCTATTGGCTATTCGAAACGTGGGAAAAAGCAGAAAAGTTTATTAATTTGATAACTTATATAATTTTTATTTTTATAACTAATAGGATATTCAGTAAATGCACCGAGCAAAACGTTCACCACCTTTTGTACGTTCACCACCTGTAACTCGATCAAGACATCTAGCCAATATTGTCGCCGTTAATTTTTCTTTAGAATCGTCATCCAGTCGACCAAGTACCCCAATTCAAATTTTCGATAATCCATTTTTTGAACTCGACCTCACAATTGAGAATCCGGAGGATATTCAGGGACAATTCAGAGATCCTGAACCACTAATCTTTCCTCCAGAACCACCAATCATTCAAACAGAAATTGTCGAGGAACCAACCATTAAATCAGAATCCTCTAGTGATTCAGATTCAACAAATTCAATCATGGAAAATCTGGAACCTCTAAGTATGGAAGACCGAATGCGAGCTAAACGTACTGGCCAAGGTCACGCAATTACTCAACCTGACATTAATGCACCAGATTATGAAATCAAAGGACAAATCCTACACATGGTAACTAATCAATGCCAATTAAGTGGTGCACCGAAGGAAGATCCAAATGAACATCTTCGTACTTTTAATAGGATCTGTACTTTATTTAAAATAAGAGAAGTGGAGGATGAACAGATATATCTCATGTTATTTCCCTGGACTTTAAAGGGAGAAGCCAAAGATTGGTTAGAATCGTTACCTGAAGGGGCGATTGATACATGGGACGTTTTAGTTGAAAAATTTCTTAAACAGTTCTTTCCGGCATCTAAAGCCGTCAGACTTCAAGGAGAAATTGTTACGTTCACACAGAAGCCAAATGAAACTCTATATGAAGCGTGGACAAGATTTGGAAAGTTATTGAGAGGATGTCTGCAACATGGTTTAGACACTTGTCAAATAGTACAAATATTCTACCAAGGATGCGACATCACTACAAGAAAAGACATAGATATAACAGCTGGTGGTTCCATTATGAAGAAAACAGCAACTGATGCTTACAAAATTATTGATAACACTGCTTCCCACTCACATGAGTGGCACCAAGAAAAAGATATCGTTAGATCATCTAAAGCAGCTAGAGCCGATTCTAGCCATGACTTTGATTCCATTTCCGCAAAGATAGATGCTGTCGAGAGACGAATGGAAAAGATGACTAAAGATATTCATTCAATACGAATTAGTTGTGAGCAGTGTGGAGGACCACATTTAACAAAAGATTGTCTCAGTATTGAACTAACAATGGAACAAAGAGAGAATGTTTCATACATAAACCAAAGGCCTGGAAATAATTATCAACCGCCAAGACCAATCTACAATCAAAATCAGAATTATAACCGAAATGTTCCATACAACAACCAACAAGGTCCTAGCAATCAACAAGTATCCAATAATACTTACAATCAGCAAAGACCTATTTTTCAAAACAAACCACCACAAACCGATGATAAAAAGCCAAATTTAGAAGACATGATGACGAAGCTAGTTGAATCTCAAACGCAGTTTTTCACATCTCAGAAACAAACCAATGAACAAAATGCTCAAGCATTTAGAAATCAACAAGCTTCTATTCAAAATTTGGAACAAGAAGTAAGCAACCTAGCAAGGTTGATAGGTGAAAGAAAACCGGGAAGTCTACCTAGTGATACAAATGCTAACCCTCGGAATGAAACAGCTAAAGCCATTACCACGAGAAGTGGTATTACACTTAAACCACCCGAAATACCTATAATTTCTAATGAAGCTATTCCTACTCCACAAGAACCATAGTCTGAACAAGATAAGGAAAAAGAACCGGTAGTTGAAAAGGTTAATGAAGATAACACAGTTAAGGCTAAATCTTATGTTAAACCATACCAACCACCACTTCCTTACCCGAGTAAAATGAGAAAAGAGAGACTTGAAGCCGAGCAATCCAAATTCTTGGATATGTTTAAACAAATAAATGTAAATCTTTCTTTCATTGATGTGATTTCAGGAATGCCTAGATATGCTAAATTCTTGAAAGATCTAATCACAAATAGAAAGAAAATGGAAGAACTCTCGGCTGTTACTATGAATGCTAATTGTTCTGCAGTGCTATTGAATGAGATACCAGAAAAATTATCAGATCCAGGAAGTTTCACAATTCCATGTTTTCTGGGTAGTCTTAGTTCAATAGAAGCATTGGCAGACTTAGGTGCTAGTATAAATTTAATGCCGTATTCACTATACGCTAAACTAGACCTTGGAGAATTGAAACCAACACGAATAAGTATACAACTAGCCGATCGATCAGTAAAATATCCTAGAGGGATAATGGAGAACATGCTAGTTAAAGTTGGTACTTTAGTATTTCCAGTAGATTTTGTTATTTTGGACATGGAAGAAGATTCTCGAGTTCCTCTCATATTAGGAAGACCATTCTTAAACACAGCTAAAGCAATAATAGATGTGTTCGGTAAGAAACTGACCCTAAGTATAGAGGACGAGAGTGTTACCTTTTCAGTTGATAGAGCCATGCAACAACCACAATCTGCAGATGATACATGTTATTATATTCAAACTATATATTCACATGCAGAATTGTTAGAAGAATTTCCAGAATTACAAGGAACGGGAGAATGTTCTTTAGGAGAAGAAACTGAACCAATTGATGAAGCTGAAATGTTAGCTACACTTATGGCTAATGGATATGAACCAACAACAGAATAAATTGAAATGCTAAAAGAAGAAGACAGATATCGATATAAATCATCGATAGAAGAACCGCCGACATTAGAATTAAAGCCACTTCCAAACCATTTGGAATATGCTTATTTACATGGTGAATCTGAATTACCTATAATAATATCGTCTTCTCTTACTGAAAATGAAAAATCTCAACTCATTTCTGTGCTAAGAGCTCATAAACCAGCTATTGCATGGAAAATTCATGATATTAAAGGAATAAGTCCTTCGTATTGCACACATAAAATCCTTATGGAAGAAGGTCATAAAATGTATGTGCAACGTCAACGAAGTCTAAATCCTAATATGTAAGATGTTGTTAAGAAAGAAATTATTAAACTGCTAGATGCAAGTTTAATTTATTCAATTTTTGATAGTCTATGGGTAAGCCCAGTTCAATGCGTGCCTAAGAAGGGTGGCATGACTGTCATCACAAATGAGAAAAATGAGCTTATTCCTACTAGGACTGTAACAGGATGGCGTGTTTGTATTGATTATAGAAAATTAAATGACGCCACCAGAAAAGATCACTTTCCCTTACCTTTCATTGATCAAATGTTGAAAAGATTAGCCGAAAATAGTTACTATTGTTTTCTTGATGGTTTTTCCGGATATTTTCAAATTCCAATAGCACCCGAGGATCAAGAGAAAACCACATTCACGTGCCCTTATGGTACTTTTGCTTACATGGTACTTTTGCTTACAAACGCATGCCATTTGGACTTTGCAACGCCCCTGCAACCTTTCAAAGGTGCATGACGGCGATTTTTCACGACATGATAGAAGAATGCATGGAAGTTTTCATGGATGACTTTTCAGTCTTCGGTGATACTTTTGAATCATGTCTAGTTAATCTTGAACGAATGCTTATTAGATGTGAACAATCAAATCTAGTACTTAATTGGGAGAAATGCCATTTCATGGTTAAAGAAGGCATCGTTCTTGGTCATAAAATTTCAAAGGAAGGAATTGAAGTGGATAGAGCTAAAGTAGATGTAATTGCTAAACTTCCACATCCCACCAATGTTAGAGGAATTAGGAGTTTTCTAGGGCATCCGGTTTTTACCGACGTTTCATAAAAGATTTTTCTAAAATTGCCACTCCTATGAATAAATTCCTAGAAAAGGATGCTCCATTCATCTTTTTAGATGAATGCATCAAATCTTTTAATATTCTTAAAAAAAAACTCACTAATGCGCCGATCATGATAACTCCAAATTGGAATCTACCGTTTGAACTAATGTGCGATGCAAGTGATTTTGCAATGGGAGCCGTTTTAGGACAAAGGATTGAAAAATGATTTCAACCTATATATTATGCTAGTAAGACGTTACAAGGAGCATAAACAAACTACACAACAACTAAAAACGAACTCCTTTCTATTGTCTTTGCTTTTGACAAATTTCGTCCATATCTCGTTCTAGCAAAAACGGTGGTCTATACCGACCATTCTGCTCTTAGATACTTATTTTCGAAACAAGATGCTAAACCAAGATTAATCCATTGGATCTTACTCTTACAAGAGTTCGATATTGAAATCCGAGATAAAAAGGGAGCAGAAAATCTCGCCGCTGATCATCTTTCTCGTCTTGAAAATTCCGAATTAGAAGTTCTAAATGAATCGGCCATACAAGACAACTTTCCTAATGAATATCTATTGAAGATAGATTATAGTGAAATTCCATGGTTTGCAGACTATGCAAACTACTTAGTATGTGGATTCCTTGAAAAAGGATTGTCGTACCAAAAACGAAAGAAATTCTTTAGTGATATAAAGCACTATTTCTGGGAAGATCCACATTTGTTTAAAAGTTGTCCCAATGGAATAATACGCCGATGTGTATCCGGAGATGAAGCCAGTCAAATCTTAAACCATTGTCACACAGGACCAACAGGAGGGCATTATGGGCCTCAACTCACATCAAGAAAAGTTTACGATGCTGGATTCTATTGACCTACAATTTTCAAAGACGCACACCTTCTTTGCAAATCCTGTGATGCTTGTCAAAGGGCCGGAAAAATAAGTCAACGTGATGAAATGCCACAAAATGTCATTCAAGTATGTGAAGTATTTGACATTTGGGGTATTGACTTTATGGGTCCATTTCCAAAATCTCATAATAATCTCTACATTCTCGTTGCCATTGATTATGTATCTAAATGGGCGGAAGCACAAGCTCTCCCAACTAACGATCCACGAGTTGTAGTCAATTTTTTAAAACGTCTTTTTGCAAGGTTTGGAACACCGAAAGCTTTAATAAGTGATCGGCGAACTCATTTTTGTAATAATCAACTTGAGAAAGTTCTCAAAAGGTATGGAGTAACTCATAAAATCTCCACTGCTTATCATCCACAAACAAGTGGACAAGTTGAAAATACCAACCGAGCATTAAAACGTATTCTAGAGAAAACCGTAGGATCAAATTCGAAGGAATGGTCCATGAAATTGGAGGATGCACTCTGGGCTTTTAGAACAGCCTACAAAACTCCAATTGGAACCACACCTTTTAGACTCGTTTACGGAAAAACATGTCATCTTCCAGTAGAAATTGAACACAAAGCATTTTGAGCTTGGAAGACATGTAATCTTGATTTACATGAAGCCGGACGTCTACGGTTAAGTCAACTAAATGAATTAGAAGAATTAAGACTTGAAGCATACGAAAATTCGTTAATCTATAAGGAAAGAACGAAGAAATGGCATGATAAAAGAATTAGAAGTTCAAAAGAATTTAAAGAAGGAGACAGAGTTCTTCTTTTCAATTCACGATTCAAGCTATTTTCTGGAAAATTGAAATCAAGATGGTCTGGACCATTCATCGTCAAAAGAGTTTTCCCATACGGAACAATAGAGTTAATAAATTCAAATGGGATTGAATTTAAAGTTAATGGTCACAGAGGTAAACATTACATACATGGACCGATGGAAATTGAAAACGAAGTTAATCACAATTTCGACACCACAGCTAACTAAGTGTGGGGAGATTCGAGTCTTTTAAGGGTAATACGTATTTCTGTTAGAGTTAGATATTTTGTTTTCATGTAGTTCTCGAGAATGGAATCCGAATGGTCTTTCCCTAGCAGACCCTAAAGAACTAGTTTTCTTCCCCCATTCTGAATTTTTATTTTTTTTAGGTTTTACGAGATGAAAAATTCCTGTGAACTAAACCATGGTCTAATGCTACACGCTTTGATCACTAAACGTAATAATGACACACTCCCAAGTGACCTGGTATCGGTAATAAGAGCCAAATTGGACGGAGTAAGAAAAGAACTCAGAAACGATCATAATAAGTTACTTTTTGTTAAGGAAAATCAAAATCTGCAGCGAAAAGAAGAGCACGACACCTTGAAAGATGTCACAAATGCGGAAAATGGTCACACGAAGGAAAATGCTCGACGAATCAGACATATTCCAATACCGAGTTCGTTACTTTATGTAGAGAAGGACCGTTCATATGTTTCGAAGAAAAATCATTGAATGATCGAGGTTATGCCTATGTAGCTATGGAAAACCAATTAGTCCGACTATCTTATGAGTGGGCTAAAGCAGGTCACTGAAAATTCTATCTCACAGGTAAGTATGTACAGTTTTTATTTTTATTTTATTGCTTTTAACCTTTTGATAATAAACGCTAAATTGTTCGCTATAAAGTATTAAATTGATACTCAATAAAATTAGGTTTTGCGACCGAAATTATTGATATCATACAAAAATTTATTACATCACTGCGAAATTTACCGTTTATTCTTAAGGTATAAATATCTTTAATCAATCAACCCAAAATATTTCAAAAATTCATCAGGAGTAAAACTAGGTAATATAGCCGAAATTACTTTACCGAAAAGAGGGGCGTATATTTTTGATAATATTTGATTGATTAAAGTGGGATAAAAGACCAAAAAGATTTTTAATTTTTATTTTTACTTTGTTTTTAAAATTAATATATTAATATTAAATTATTATTGTAAACTTTTTAAATTAATATATTTAAGTTTGTAAATATAAAAAAATTAATATTTTTAATATAAGTTTGTATGTATAAAAACAAAAATATAATATAAATTTGGTGTGAATTTTTAAAATTTTAATAATATGAATTTTTAATTTTATGCAATTTAAATTTAACTTTGGTATGAATTTAAAAACAAAAATGTACTTTATTTCGCTAAGTTAAAAATATGATTTTTAAAATTCGTCGTGAGTTGAAAACTCGGTTGTTGAACCGAAATTGCTCTACCCAAGGGAGGGACGAGAATTTTTATTATCATTATTTTTAATCTTATTGAATTAAAGTATGCCAAAAATATATAAAAAAAAACTCAAAAAACTTTGCTTTTAAAACTGCGCTTAAAAAAAATGACAAATTTTAAAATTTTGTCGAGGAACGGACTAGGACAACGATCCGAAACGCCCTCATCCTAAATACAAAATTTTAATTTTTAATATATATGTTTTATTAGTAAAAGTTTCAAAAAAAAAAAATACAGACCCCCATGCGATCGCATGGGGTTTGGCCTGTAACCTCATGCGATCGCATGAGGTAGAATATCTGGGCAGATCAAATAGACAGACGAGTCTGTCTTCACCACAACACACACACATATACACGAAAATAACCCAAAAATCACCTCTAAAATTCGCAATTTTTCACCATAATTCGTTAAATTTCTCGCTCTAATCATGAAATTGTTCAGAAGCTTTTCAAAGAAGGTAAAAATTTCACCTCTAAACCTCTTTAAATTTGATTTTTAGTGTTCTTGAGCTATAATTTACCTAATATGATTTTGTTAATTTTTAGTGTCCTTGGCAGAACTCGCGATTAGTAATTTGAAAATCTCACAAAACCTCTCAAGTTATACCTATAACGTCTATCCCCAAGAACTTCATACTCCGAGCGTGAAGTTTCTGAAAAACACCCCGAACTGCGAACTAGTTCTTGAAATGCTAATGAAGCAGCAAAAACTTTAAACGACTATAACAGTCAAAAGTTTGATGATAAAGTACAGTGTGTTGGTAAAACTCATAAAAAGAGAAGATTTGAGCAAAGTATGAAAGAGACTGTGGATAAATCACAAGGACTGAACCTGCCTTCAAAGAATCCAAATGATTCAGTACCTGCTGAAACCATTAGTAAGAGCTCGACTCCTTATTCTAAACCTTTCGAGATGATATTTTTCATCATCATCTTATCTTAGATATTATAAGATATCTTCATATCTTCCATATTTATGGAAAAATTTTCACAACTATCCTTATCTGAAATCATTTATCACTCCGTAACATCTGCGTTACAACATAAATGAAACTGTGTTAGTTTCTAAATTCTGAAACATCCGAATTTAAAATAGGAATGTTCTGAAGCAGTGTTGGGAACTGATGCATGAATTAGTATAATATAATGAAACTTGATCAACTTCATTATATTACAGTAAGTCATGTTAAGTTTCTAATGGAATGTGATGATTCACAGTACCGTCACCATGTGCCATGTTACACGGCTCTTACATTCTAGCTAATCCCCAAACATATTAGGAACATATCATCCTGATAGTTCTATCTTTTCCAGGATATTCTAGTAATTTGACAAATCGAACTCGTGCTATTACCATTTCTTTCTAAAAGCATTAGCTATGTTCATTCCAAATTTCATGCTTACAAATTCCGGATCATTATTCGCGTTACTCGAGGACGGGAAGAGGAAATGAAAGAATGGAGCTCCAAAATAGAATAGGAGCATAAACCACAGCAAATAAGAGAGAGCATTAACTGTGGATGACAATGATTACAGAAGACAAGAGTAGGAACATCGAAATATAAGAGAAGATATAAACCCTAACAACAACCCTGAAACTACAAACCGTGCATATCAATACATATTGCCACATAAAGGCACGAGAATATTAAAAACATTATAACCCTAAAATAATAGTAGAAGTAAATAAAATCCTCCGGTGGTAGATGAAATAGAAGAATAACGGATGTGAAAATTAAGAGTATATCAAGAATTAGAATGGGATGAAGCATTTTGACGAATGTCTTAAGGTAGGAATAAGGAGAGAGTAGAAGATGTGGAATATGGGAATAAGGAAACGAAGAACGTAGTTTTATAGTGAAAGATCCGACAAAGAAATCAAAACAGATTTGCCGCATTAAATCAAAGATCGCCGAAGAACCAAATCTTACTACGTAAGATTTTCCATAACTCCCTTAAAATCCGGAAATCAATCATGACTATGACATTGGTCAAAACGATTCCATATTACTCATTTCATTCTTTTGTGATAGCTTCACTCGTGCGCTTCACATGATCGAATCGTTTTATCCATATCTTCCAATAATGATAAAACTCTATTATTACCTCATATTCGTCATGAAAACATTCCTATTGTTATTTATGACAACCTCTACCAAATTTCGGGGACGAAATTTCTTTAACGGGTGGGTACTGTAACGACCCGGAAATTTCCGACCAAATTTAAACTCTAATCTTTATATGTTTTCGACACGATAAGCAAAAACCCTAATGTTGAGTCTAGAAAGTCTGAAATCTATATTTGGATAATTAGTTACCCTCTTGACCAAGCCTGACGATTCACGAACATATTATATGTATTTACGATATATACTTATTTGATAACGTTAACAAAGTATTAGATATACAATATTAGGTTTCGATATAAGATTACTATATTCAACGGCAAGAGTAAAAGATATTACGATTTTATAAATGTTGGAAACTGTTTTTGTCAAACTACTAACGAGTCATTTTAATAAAATAAAGGTTTTAACGTTTTCTTAAAAATCAGAATTCTTCTAGAAACCTTTTGACAAATTTCAAATGATAACGGTCCGTGATTTTACTAAAAATAAATATTTAAATAAAACGTACTAATTAAATATATATTTATGTGTTTTACAAAACGACTAAATATAATACAAAACGTTTTTGATTTAGAAATATACTTTGGAAAATAACTAGTCTTTGATTTACACAAGTAAATGACCACAATGCTCAAAAGTTAAAGTTACATTTTTAGTGGGATTGTTTTTATAATTTAAAAACTAATATTTTGACAAAGGTACGAGTCACTAAACTTAAAGGGCTAGTTTTCTTCGTGTATGAAACTTTATTTGATAAACTGGAACCGGGACTTTAGTCAAGTGTCAACTTAAAAGTAATTTTTGTAAAAATTATATTTTTACCATTAACGTAAATATAATATAATATTTAATTAATTATATAAATTAAATATATTAAAATATATAATATAAACTGTCGGCATAAAAATCTAAAGTTGAGGCTGCTAAATGTTTTAAAACACGTTTATTATTGTTATATTATTAATATAATTTCTGTTCTCATGTAATTGACAAATAGTCACGATTTGAATTGAATATAGATAGTGATTGTGTACTGTGGTTATTTTGTTTTACCTCACAAGTTGATATATCATATATCACATATACATGGCATGAGCATTAAAACTCACAAACCCAGGACTTTAAATGGTTTAAGGTTTATATCTTGTTTTAGTTTAAGATCACCATTTTTCTTGTTACTCACTGCTTTGATTTAACTCGGACATCATTACCATCTTTAATCAACATAACAAACCCCAACCGTCTTCTATCTCTATTTAAATCACCACTTACATCCTACTTCTAATTTTATTAACGCATCACCACCCTCATTACCATCGAGCCACCACCACTTCCACTTTCAAACTATATTCATACCTATTCGATTGTTCGCGATTACATCAACCCATTTATGAAATTGTCAATCAAGGAAAACGTTTTACTTAACTTCTGTGGGTTCACCAAGGAAACTGCCACCTTGTGATTCCGTCACTCTTAGCAACCGTCACTCTACTCCTTCGTCAGAACCCACCTAGAACATTATCTCATCTACCACCACGGTTATCACTTTCCTCTCTCTCTCTCCCTCTTGTTGAAATCATCTTAAGAACCGCTGCATCTCCATCAAATCGAACCCACTTCAAATCATATTCACAACCACTATCGAATTGTAACCTATATTTCTATATATATATTTTCGAAACACACAACCACCTCATCATCATGTAACCACCACCGATCACCAAGATCATCGACCACCTTCACTTCCACCTCCTTTACCATTATTGAAACCCAAAAACAACCACCATTAACATCATAAAACTATCATCACCATGATCGTAACAACCATCAAGCGATGTATTATATATATTTATATATATTTATTTATTTTTTTTGTTGATAAGTAACGAAGAGGATAATAATAAAAATGAAGGTGGACAGCGACTGGTGCAACTATCTTCTCAACTTGCCTGGGATTGTATTTATTAATAATTAAATCAAAGCATCAATACAAATCATATAACTATCGTTTGTATTGTGTTTTAAATATAAACTTTGGGCCGTGAATTTAATTAATGCTATTGGACTTCCTAAATCGATTAATGGAACATTTAATGGGGTGGGCCGTGAGCTTCTACTGTTGGGCCGATTAGGCCAGATCAATGGGAATCATGACGACGGGTTAAGTTAATACAGGGCCGAGATTAATCAGAAAAACTGAATCGGTCAAGTGGTGTTAAGTGTTTGTGAATGAGTGAGAGGTCATGGGTTCGAGTCTTGTTCGTGGCAGTCTTTTTTTTTGAGGTAGTTTTCATATCAAATTAGTATTAGTATTAATATTAGCATTAGTATTATTATTATTATTAATATAAAAAATATATATATATATTTTATTCAGATAATTATATAAAAATATGAACAATTGAAATAATATATATATATATATATATATATATATATATATATATATATATATATATATATTATATATAATTTGTTCGATTACTATTTGGTGTTAATATATATACATGATATAGGTTCGTGAATCCGAGGCCAACCTTATAATTTATCAATGGTGTTATATGTATTTTTACTACAAAATACATTAGGTGAGTATATAGTTTCCTTTTAAACTCTAAATATTTTTGGGCTAAGAATACATGCGCTGTTTTTATAAATGATTTACGTTATGGACACAAGTGATCAAAAATAAGTTATACGTTGAGTTGTACCATGGCATATTTCTTTATACTTGGTAGCTAATATTTACGTGAGGAGCGTAAACGCGAATCCTGTTGATAGATCTATCGGGCCTGACAACCCCAACCGGGCTGGACGACCAGTTTTAAACGGTTGCACAGTACTTCGTTTCGTTACTACACTTGGTACGGTGTAGGGTTTATTTAAGAATATGCTGCGATGATATATATATGTTAAGTATGGTTACCAAGTGCTCAACGACTTTTCATACACGAGGAGTGTATTCTTTATAAACATGAAATCTTGTGGTCCATAGTTATAACGCTGCTAGCAACAAACCTATATATCTCACCAACTTTATGTTGACATTTTAAAGCATGTTATTCTCAGGTACGAATTAAGTCTTCCGCTGTGCATTTGCTCCTATTAAGGATATTACTTGGAGTCGATCATCGCAATGGAACCAAATGTTGAAGACTTCATCCGGGAGGATAAGGTCGAGGTCCTCACAGGTGGTATCAGAGCGTTGGTCTTAGCGAACCAGGTCTCCTATTAGTGTATCTAAGTGGTAGTTGTTAGGATACATTAGTGAGTCTGGACTTTGACCGTGTCTGCCTGTCAAAAGTTTTGCTTATCATCTCTAGTCGGAAATCATCTGCTTATCATCCTTAGGAAATTACCTGCTCATCAATCTTAAGTCTAGACACATCTTACTGCATTTAGTGCATTGAAAGTGTATAGACTAGAATTCATATTTTAGCGTATCTGATAATTCATATCTTAGCGCATCTGTAGACTTGCTTGTCATATGCCGTAGGTTCCTCTGTAGGCTACAAAATCTTTAGTATTATATATAGATATTCTATGAAGTTAGAATATCATCCTCTATTCGAAAATTATCTCACATCGAAGATTCCTTCCATCCACCAAATTCCCCTCTTGGCAATGAACCTGAAGCACTTACCGGCGAACCTGTACGAGAAACCATTTCTTCCTCATTTTCCGAGTGTCTCGTCACGATTATATATTATCCCATATTCCGAATCTTATTCATCTATACGCCTCAACCGCCAATCATCCCGGTGTACTAGCAGAAGTTAACGAACTACGCGCTCGCTTGACGGCTTTAGAGAATATGGTGCGAAAGTTACAAACACCAGCAGCAGCACCGGCAGCATAATCTGTATCATCATCATCATCAACGCCGACAATACTCTTAACACCCCAACCACAATCACGTCGTAAATCTCAACATCACGATCTCTACCTCGGATATCAACATCACACGCCTCAATATCATCATCTGTACTTCAAGTATAATCCTCGTTCTATATATCATTTTATATCGATTACCTTCGCTTTACGTAACGTTTTACCTCATATATCTTCGTTCGACATGGTGATTATGAAATCTCTAATGTTTTAGAGATCATGTAATCCAGTATTAATGATAAATCAAATGAGTTCAATATCTTATTGACTCATTAAATCCATAGTTATATCTGAAGAAAATATATATGCAAATATATTTTCATAAAGATCGTAATTAAAAATTCTTTCGTACAAACTGTTAATGATGAAAATATTTTAACGGGTGGGTAGTACCCGAGGAATATTTAGAATTCACATTACTAAGTTACACTGTACATTCTTCGAATCTGATTCAACGATCATTTACTATCCTACTTACAACTACCGATATACGTATCCGTTCACCCCAGATTAACCATTTCCATTTAAATTTCATATTTGGATTTTTACCTATCCAAATCCAACAAGTGGCATAATGAAGAAACATTGGCAAAATAAAATTTGTTAGAAACAAACGAATTAACTAATTGAAAATCTGTTAAGGATTCCACGCTAACTGTTCCGGCTAACTGTTCCCAGCTAACTGATTAACATTTAATTTATCGCAATTTACATTCTCGCAATTTTAATTTCTGCACTGTACATACTGTCGGGACACATGTGCAACAATACGTCGGATTAATTCTGAGACAACACGTTGTATAATGGGTCATGATATATATTTATTTATTTTACGCACTTTAAATAACGGGACACGTATGCAAGGTTTCGACTTATCATATCGACCCATCTATATATATATTTTGGAACGACCATAGACACTCTATAGTTGACTATACAGGGTTGAGGTGGATTCCAAAATATATATATGGTTTGAGTTGTGATCGACACTGAGACCGGTACACGGGTCACGATGCGTATTTATTAATTCGAATATTATATGTTAAATTTATATATATGAATTTATTGGACCATTGGACAATCGAACTATTGGACTGCTAACCTTGGACGATTAAAATAAATTAAAATGTTGAATATAACATATGAAACTAAATAATTCTTCAAGTTTGCCACTTGATTTCATCCTAAACCTCATTCGTATCTTGACAATTACAATTCGCATTCAAATCTTTCGTGATTTTTTGAAAACATCTCGATCGAGAAGTTAAACCAACCGCACCTCATTACTGGAAGAAAAGATCGTTGCATAAAATTTATGCACCTGAAAACTTTCGAAAACTGAGAAAACGTTTAACCCATATCCGTGTTAGCTCCTTTGGCGCTGTTATTATCAAAAATAATTTTGCAGTTCCTCTCCAAAGTAGTCAATTTTGTCACAGCTCCACTTCGACTTCTCAGTAAGATTACTCTTAGTATAACCTCGATATATATACGTTGTTCTTTCGCCATCGTTACCGGAGAACCTTTTACATTCCACGACATCATCCGCAGATGTACCAGCAGCTCGTCGTCTCCTTGGCAGAACTCGCGATTAGTAATTTGAAAATCTCACAAAACCTCTCCAGTTATACCTATAACGTCTATCCCCAAGAACTTCATACTCCGAGCGTGAAGTTTCTGAAAAACACCCCGAACTGCGAACTAGTTCTTGAAATGCTAATGAAGCAGCAAAAACTTTAAACGACTATAACAGTCAAAAGTTTGATGATAAAGTACAGTGTGTTGGTAAAACTCATAAAAAGAGAAGATTTGAGCAAAGTATGAAAGAGACTGTGGATAAATCACAAGGACTGAACCTGCCTTCAAAGAATCCAAATGATTCAGTACCTGCTGAAACCATTAGTAAGAGCCCGACTCCTTATTCTAAACCTTTCGAGATGATATTTTTCATCATCATCTTATCTTAGATATTATAAGATATCTTCATATCTTCCATATTTATGGAAAACTTTTCACAACTATCCTTATCTGAAATCATTTATCACTCCGTAACATCTGCGTTACAACATAAATGAAACTGTGTTAGTTTCTAAATTCTGAAACATCCGAATTTAAAATAGGAATGTTCTGAAGCAGTGTTGGGAACTGATGCATGAATTAGTATAATATAATGAAACTTGATCAACTTCATTATATTACAGTAAGTCATGTTAAGTTTCTAATGGAATGTGATGATTCACAGTACCGTCACCATGTGCCATGTTACACGGCTCTTACATTCTAGCTAATCCCCAAACATATTAGGAACATATCATCCTGATAGTTCTATCTTTTCCAGGATATTCTGGTAATTTGACAAATCGAACTCGTGCTATTACCATTTCTTTCTAAAAGCATTAGCTATGTTCATTCCAAATTTCATGCTTACAAATTCCGGATCATTATTCGCGTTACTCGAGGACGGGAAGAGGAAATGAAAGAATGGAGCTCCAAAATAGAATAGGAGCATAAACCACAGCAAATAAGAGAGAGCATTAACTGTGGATGACAATGATTACAGAAGACAAGAGTAGGAACATCGAAATATAAGAGAAGATATAAAACCTAACAACAACCCTGAAACTACAAACCGTGCATATCAATACATATTGCCACGTAAAGGCACGAGAATATTAAAAACATTATAACCCCAAAATAATAGTAGAAGTAAATAAAATCCTCCGGTGGTAGATGAAATAGAAGAATAACGGATGTGAAAATTAAGAGTATATCAAGAATTAGAATGGGATGAAGCATTTTGACGAATGTCTTAAGGTAGGAATAAGGAGAGAGTAGAAGATGTGGAATATGGGAATAAGGAAACGAAGAACGTAGTTTTATAGTGAAAGATCCGACAAAGAAATCAAAACAGATTTGCCGCATTAAATCAAAGATCGCCGAAGAATCAAATCTTACTACGTAAGATTTTCCATAACTCCCTTAAAATCCGGAAATCAATCATGACTATGACATTGGTCAAAACGATTCCATATTACTCATTTCATTCTTTTGTGATAGCTTCACTCGTGCGCTTCACATGATCGAATCGTTTTATCCATATCTTCCAATAATGATAAAACTCTATTATTACCTCATATTCGTCATGAAAACATTCCTATTGTTATTTATGACAACCTCTACCAAATTTCGGGGACGAAATTTCTTTAACGGGTGGGTACTGTAACGACCCGGAAATTTCCGACCAAATTTAAACTCTAATCTTTATACGTTTCCGACACGATAAGCAAAAACCCTAATGTTGAGTCTAGAAAGTCTGAAATCTATATTTGGATAATTAGTTACCCTCTTGACCAAGCCTGACGATTCACGAACATATTATATGTATTTACGATATATACTTATTTGATAACGTTAACGAAGTATTAGATATACAATATTAGGTTTCGATATAAGATTAACGGCGAGAGTAAAAGATATTAGGATTTTATAAATATTGGAAACTGTTTTTGTCAAACTACTAACGAGTCATTTTAATAAAATAAAGGTTTTAACGTTTTCTTAAAAGTCAGAATTCTTCTAGAAACCTTTTGACAAATTTCAAATGATAACGGTCCGTGATTTTACTAAAAATAAATATTTAAATAAAACGTACTAATTAAATATATATTTATGTGTTTTACAAAACGACTAAATATAATACAAAACGTTTTTGATTTAGAAATATACTTTGGAAAATAACTAGTCTTTGATTTACACAAGTAAATGACCACAATGCTCAAAAGTTAAAGTTACATTTTTAGTGGGATTGTTTTTATAATTTAAAAACTAATATTTTGACAAAGGTACGAGTCACTAAACTTAAAGGGCTAGTTTTCTTCGTGTATGAAACTTTATTTGATAAACTGGAACCGGGACTTTAGTCAAGTGTCAACGTAAAAGTAATTTTTGTAAAAATTATATTTTTACCATTAACGTAAATATAATATAATATTTAATTAATTATATAAATTAAATATATTAAAATATATAATATAAACTGTCGGCATAAAAATCTAAAGTTGAGGCTGCTAAATGTTTTAAAACACGTTTATTATTGTTATATTATTAATATAATTTCTGTTCTCATGTAATTGACAAATAGTCACGATTTGAATTGAATATAGATAGTGATTGTGTACTGTGGTTATTTTGTTTTACCTCACAAGTTGATATATCATATATCACATATACATGGCATGTGCATTAAAACTCACAAACCCAGGACTTTAAATGGTTTAAGGTTTATATCTTGTTTTAGTTTAAGATCACCATTTTTCTTGTTACTCACTACTTTGATTTAACTCGGACATCATTACCATCTTTAATCAACATAACAAACCCCAACCGTCTTCTATCTCTATTTAAATCACCACTTACATCCTACTTCTAATTTTATTAACGCATCACCACCCTCATTACCATCGAGCCACCACCACTTCCACTTTCAAACTATATTCATACCTATTCGATTGTTCGCGATTACATCAACCCATTTATGAAATTGTCAATCAAGGAAAACGTTTTACTTAACTTCTGTGGGTTCACCAAGGAAACTGCCACCTTGTGATTCCGTCACTCTTAGCAACCGTCACCCTACTCCTTCGTCAGAACCCACCTAGATCATTATCTTATCTACCACCACGGTTATCACTTTCCTCTCTCTCTCTCCCTCTTGTTGAAATCACCTTAAGAACCGCTGCATCTCCATCAAATCGAACCCACTTCAAATCATATTCACAACCACTATCGAATTGCAACCTATATTTCTATATATATATTTTCGAAACACACAACCACCTCATCATCATGTAACCACCACCGATCACCAAGATCATCGACCACCTTCACTTCCACCTCCTTTACCATTATTGAAACCCAAAAACAACCACCATTAACATCATAAAACTATCATCACCATGATCGTAACAACCATCAAGCGATGTATTATATATATATATATATATATATATATATATATATATATATATATATATATATATATATATATATATATATATATATATATTTATTTATTTTTTTTGTTGATAAGTAACGAAGAGGATAATAATAAAAATGAAGGTGGACAGCGACTGGTGCAACTATCTTCTCAACTTGCCTGGGATTGTATTTATTAATAATTAAATCAAAGCATCAATACAAATCATATAACTATCGTTTGTATTGTGTTTTAAATATAAACTTTGGGCCGTGAATTTAATTAATGCTATTGGACTTCCTAAATCGATTAATGGAACATTTAATGGGGTGGGCCGTGAGCTTCTACTGTTGGGTCGATTAGGCCAGATCAATGGGAATCATGACGACGGGTTAAGTTAATACAGGGCCGAGATTAATCAGAAAAACTGAATCGGTCAAGTGGTGTTAAGTGTTTGTGAATGAGTGAGAGGTCATGGGTTCGAGTCTTGTTCGTGGCAGTCTTTTTTTTTTGAGGTAGTTTTCATATCAAATTAGTATTAGTATTAATATTAGCATTAGTATTATTATTATTATTAATATAAAAAAATATATATATATTTTATTCAGATAATTATATAAAAATATGAACAATTCAAATAATATATATATATATATATATATATATATATATATATATATATATATATATATATATATATATATATATATATATATATATATATATATATATATATATATATATATATATATATATATATATATATATATATATATTATATAATTTGTTCGATTACTATTTGGTGTTAATATATATACATGATATAGGTTCGTGAATCCGAGGCCAACCTTATAATTTATCAATGGTGTTATATGTATTTTTACTACAAAATACATTAGGTGAGTATATAGTTCCCTTTTAAACTCTAAATATTTTTGGGCTAAGAATACATGGGCTGTTTTTATAAATGATTTACGTTATGGACACAAGTGATCAAAAATAAGTTATACGTTGAGTTGTACCATGGCATATTTCTTTATACTTGGTAGCTAATATTTACGTGAGGAGCGTAAATGCGAATCCTGTTGGTAGATCTATCGGGCCTGACAACCCCAACCGGGCTGGACGACCAGTTTTAAACGGTTGCACAGTACTTCGTTTCGTTACTACACTTGGTACGGTGTAGGGTTTATTTAAGAATATGCTGCGATGATATATATATGTTAAGTATGGTTACCAAGTGCTCAACGACTTTTCATACACGAGGAGTGTATTCTTTATAAACATGAAATCTTGTGGTCCATAGTTATAACGCTGCTAGCAACAAACCTATATATCTCACCAACTTTATGTTGACATTTTAAAGCATGTTATTCTCAGGTACGAATTAAGTCTTCCGCTGTGCATTTGCTCCTGTTAAGGATATTACTTGGAGTCGATCATCGCAATGGAACCAAATGTTGAAGACTTCGTCCGGGAGGATAAGGTCGAGGTCCTCACAATTTTTGTCATGAATTATTGCTAAATTAAGTGTGTAACATGTTTAGGTAGCTAAATGATCCAAACTTTGATCCTAAACATGATTTTTGAGAATTAAAGTGGACTTTTTAGGTATAAAATTCATGAACTTGATTAAATTGATGTAAATGCCATTTGAAACTTATTTAATTACTAGTAATGGTTGTTTTAACATGTTATTTGAGTTAAATGCTTATGAACTTTGTAAACATTTTCATATATGCTTATTTGAAAAAGTGTAGAATTGTAAAAAATTGTGAAAATGTGTATAAGTTTAATTTTGATTTAACATGTTATTGTAATTGTTTTAATTTGTTATTTTGCTAACACTAATGCATATTTGGATGCACAAATTTTTTGTTTAATGTGTTTTGCAGAGATTTACAGATACTGATGGTGCAACATCATCATCCAGGCAACCTGCTCCAGAACCTGAACCAGAAATGTAATATGAACCTGAACCGGAGCAACAATAGGAACCACAACAACAACCTGATGAACACGTTCCATATTATGATTCGCTACAATTTGTTGATGCCTTCATAGTATTTCCGATGCATCTGCCAGTAGAATACCCAACGATTCCTGAACACACGTTGCATCCTAATCTGAGATTCGATAGAAGCTGGAGAGATTACCCAACATATCAAAGTAACAAATTCAAACTGATACCGAAAAATGTAGAAGTGCCGAGGGTAATCGATTGGGAGCCTTTAGAAAGGGTCCAACTAGTTAACTCAGTTAGGGAGCATCTGATTCAAAGGTATGGCAGTTCTTCTTTTCACGATTGGGAACGTTTATTCACCATTCGTAGACCTGTATATAAGGAATGGTGTATTGAGCTTATGAGTACTATTGCGTTAAATGCAGATGTAGATAGATTATATGATAGAAGTTTTCTTAGATTTATACTTGGCCGTAGGATGTATAGGATGTCCATGCTGGACATGGCCAGGGCTTTGCAGATATATACTCCTAGTGAATTACTACTACCCGATTGTATGAATTTGATTTATCGTGGTAAAAGGGTAGATAGGAATTTTGACGCGAACGCCGTTTGGAGGCGTATGTCAGATTATAATGTTTTCACGTTGGGAGGAAAACACTCCTACTTACATATTAACAAAGCTGAGCTTCGTATAATTCATAGATTTTTAGATAACTCGATTATACAGAGAGGTCACAATAAGGAGAAAATGACCTTATATGATTTATTTTACCTAAAGTGTATTCGAGACCCAAGAGGCTTTGTTAATATCCCTTACTGTGTTGGTTTTTATTTGTCTAAGATGGTGGAAGGAATACAGGAAGGGGGAATAATAGGAGGAGGTATTTTTGTTACTCTCATTGGAGAGTATTTGGGTGTAGATAGGGACCAAGGGGGTCCACTTTTGGAATGTAGGGAACAGGTTGAGCCTTTAGGATTGAAGGTCGATCAGGGTGCTAAGGTATTAAAGAGCCGACGCAACCAGGCAGTACCCTATGAAGGTCGTCATCCACAGGTAGAGAGAGGATCAGATGAGGAAATGGAGGAAGCGGATGACATTAGGGATGTCATTAGGGAGGCTATGACTGACGTCTACCAGCGTGTAGATGAGGTAGATATGACAAACGGGGAGAGATTTAGTCGGATGGAGCAGTGGCAAGCCCGGAATGATTACGATCATTCCAAGCAACGACAGCATGATAGATGGGACTATCATCAGCGTCAGATTATGAGCCGGCTGTCACCTCAGGATCACTACATCCCAACCCGACCCGCTTACTATCCTCCACACCAGCCCGAGATGAGACCACCATTTACTCTCTAAACCCTAACCAGGCATACCAGTACACCTATCACCAACCATGAAACCCGGACGACGACATGAACTGGAACCCCTATCCAGATTGATATAGTTCCTATTGGTGATTTTTATGATTTTTATCTTTTTATTATTTCTGTTTATTTATGTTTAAACACATTATATTTTGATACTTTTATGTATTGTTTAATATTTTAATTATTTTGCACTAATATTTCATATTTGATTTGAAAGTGGGATTTTAAGTCCCATTTCAAATTACCATGCATGTTTATATTTGTATTGTATGTATTTTATTTCATGTACACAACAGGGTAAAACAGCGCATTTCCAAAGACTGGCATTAAGTTCAGCAAAAGCTACTGATTTTGACGACAAAACGAAAAACAAATGTGATGTAACAACAAGACGGAATGAACAAATGATGTGCACCGTTTATCATTCAACAAAAAAACGCCAATATGATTGGAAACTTTGATAAAATTTAATCATTTTTCTACGCTAATCACCCTCAATAATTTAAATTGTTACTTATTTCTTGCAAATGAGGGCATTGCAAGATCTTAAGTGTGGGAAGGGGTTAAATTCTTTCAGATTTTTAAAATTTTTAACTTATACACTTGGTTACCATTAAAAATACTACTAATGCAGTAGTTGTATTAGAATCTAGTGCTCTCTGATAATAAAGAACAGCCCTAGTCTTATATACTGACTACCCAATTCTAGTAAAATTTTTCAAAATTTTCAATTGAATGAACTCAAAATCATGTTTATACATATTTATGAGAGATAAAACTAGGTGTTAAACACCGAAATTATTGTTACCTCGGAAAGGACATAAATTGAGAAACAACCCAAAATGTTAGAATTCATTTAAAATGGAATAGAGGACATTAAAAAGGCAAAGAAAAGAAAATAAAAGCCAAGTGTGGGAAAAATTTACCAAGTTATTTTGAACATATATCACATATTTTTGTACAAATAATTGAAGATACTTTTGCTTTGAACTAAACTAAACAGTTTTACCTGATTTATTATAATATATTTGAAAGAAAGATGGATCTACACGATGAATCAATTCCATCATTAAAAGGAAGTAAAGTCTTTCGAAAAAGAAGCACGCTTCTTGATTTAGGTCATGAAGTTGTCGTCCAGACCAGTTGTAGAGTCTACGAAAAACCTTGAAAAGTTTTCTCGAGAATCAACTGGAAATCCACGGACCTCAGCATCAAACAGGGTCGCCAAGTGGTCAGACTTATCCTAACCATGAGAGGATCTGTCTCGTAAAATGGGGAGGGCACCGTGCAAATTAGCTTGATAAGACTAATGAATCAGATCCCCAGAAAGGATAATCCCCTTAAAAGATCAAAAATCAGCTTTTAAGACTGATATTACTCAATCCTTGAGATTGACTTTTAAAGATTGAGAATTACAAACTCATGGAATTCGATGATATCTAAACTCGAGCTTGAACGAGAAAATATTTTGATCAAAATTACAAACCGATTTGTTTTCTAAAAACCCATTTTTAATGCGTTCATTACCATTGAACGTAAAATCCTAGGAATTCACCTGTAATTCATTAGGTCACCTGAACCAAATCGGGTATCAACCGTAAGAACGGTGGTTGCATAGCATGGTCAAAGACAGGACTTTGTGCCAGACCGAAAAACTATAGGGTGAGCTTTACTATTGCTCCTACCAAAGATAGTAATTGCATCCGACACGTTATAGACCATAATTAAAAGCATGTCAGGGGACATTGCCTTAACAGTTGCTTGTTCAACGCTTTCCTTTACAACCGGACGGTAGTTTACCGAAAGGTAATATACGGAGCAAGTATACTGGACGTGTTGCTTTCCCAATACAAGGTTAGAAAGTGGGTGACACAAAACCGCAAGTTTTGAGCTAAAATTTTTAAATCTGAAATCCACAAAACCCACAACAACAATTTACAAACACCGGTGAAGGGTTATTTCGGAAAACTTATCTAGGGTAAAAACTAGATTTAATTTTCAATAGATCAAATGTTTTCATAAAGATCCAATTTCCTTAAGGATCTAAATTTTAATAGTCATGTGGGACTGTAAACCATATCGTTACTACCATTGTTCATACCACTGTATAGAAATCACTGATGTACAAAGTGTGAAGAATAAAGAAGTGATTCTAGTATTTTTATTTCAAGACTATATTGCTTGAGGACAAGCAACGCTTAAGTGTGAGAATATTTGATAATGCTAAAAACGAACATATATTTCATAGCATTATCCCTCAAGAAAGACAAGCTTTTAGTTGCAATTGTTCTATTTACAAGTGATATTCGTTTAAATAATAAAAGGTGAAGACAAAAGACAGATTCGACGTATTGAAGACGCAAACGACCAAAAAGCTCAAAAGTACAAAGTACAATCAAATTGGTTCAAATTATTGATGGGAAACGTCTAAAAATTACAAGAGTACAAGACGCGAAACGCAAAATACAAGATATTAAATTGTACGCAAGGACGTTCGAAAATCCGGAACCGGGACCAGAGTCAACTCTCAACGCTCGACGCAACGGACTAAAAATTACAAGTCAACTATGCACATAAATATAATATAATATTTAAATAATTCTTAAAATTATTTATATATTATATATATATTTATAAACCGTCGGCAGAATGCAAACAAAGACATGTGACCTGGAAAAGCAGGCCATGCGATCGCATGGCCTGGATGAGAGAAATCCATGCGATCGCATGGCAGTAGGTACCAGGCCACATGCCTATAAATTTCGCAGTTTTGAGCAACATTACACCATCTTTTTCTTTCCTTTCTCTCATACGTAAAAAAAAATATATATATATATATATATATATATATATATATATATATATATATATATATATATATATATATATATATTATAATTTTAATTTTAATTTTAAATTCTAATAATAAGGGTATGTTAGCGAATGTTGTAAGGGTGTAAGTCGAAATTCTGTCCGTGTAACGCTACGCTATTTTTAATCATTGTAAGTTATGTTCAACCTTTTTAAATTAATGTCTCGTAGCTAAGTTATTATTATGCTTATTTAATGCTGAAGTAATCGTGATGTTGGGCTAAATACTTAAATTGGGTAATTGGGCTTTGTACCATAATTGGAGTTTGGATAAAAGAACGACACTTGTGGAAATTAGAATATGGGCTATTAATGGGCTTTATATTAACTAAATGATACCTCGTTGATTTAATATATAGACTTATAATTTGACGTATTTATATATAACCACATACGCTTGACTGGGCACGGTGGGCGGGATATCTATAAATACCAATAATTGTTCATTTTACCGGACACGGGACTGGATTAATAGCTAATGGATTAGTTAAAATAAGGATGGATTACATTCAAGGGTAATTGGTGTAATTGTTAACAAAGTAGTAAAACCTTGGTCTACACGCAGTCGATAACCTGGTGTATTCATTAAACAAAGTATTAAGACCTTGTTAAAATTTGAATACCCAATTAGTTGGAATATTTGACTTCGGGAATAAGAATAATTTGACGAAGACTCTCGCACTTTATGATTATGACTGATGGACTATTATGGACAAATCCGTATGGACATATCGAATAATCCAGGAAAAAGGACAATTAACCCATGGGAATAAACTAAAAAACAACACGCCGAACATCATGATTACGGAAGTTTAAATAAGCATAATTTCTTTATTTCATATTTAATTGCACTTTTAATTATCGCACTTTTATTTACTGTCATTGTATTTAATTGCACTTTTAATTATCGTACTCTTTAATTATCGTCATTTTTATTTATCGCATTTTTATTTATCGCAATTTCATTATCATTATTTACTTTACGCTTATAATTAAGTTATATTTATTTTTAATATTTTACATTAGGTTTTAACTGCGACTTAAGTTTTAAAATCGACAAACCGGTCATTAAACGGTAAAAACCCCCTTTTATAATAATAATACTACTTATATATATTTTTTTGTATTTTTACAATTATAAGTTAAAAAAAAATATAGCGTTAAACTTGGCTAGAGTTCCCCGTGGACGAACCGGACTTACTAAAAACTACACTACTGTACGATTAGGTACACTGCCTATAAGTGTTGTAGCAAGGTTTAGGTATATCCACTCTATAAATAAATAAATAACTTGTGTAAAATTGTATCGTATTTAATAATTTTTCGTAGTAAAAATATAACTATTTCCTAGTACGCCTCGCACACATCACCTACTCTGATTGTTTAACCAAGAGCACATTACAAACTCACTTCTTTCTTTTGTTTTTAACCTCACCCATGAGGTAAGTGAAACCAATAAACCAACACTACCTTGTTATTGTTCAATCACCAACCTAAATAAATCATTACCCGATTAATGTTTCTATTAAACCTCTGGTCGACACACACACCATCATCAAGAACACCATAACCTTCACATAATTAAGCACTAGATAATATACAGGCCACTACTAAACTGCTATTGTTGGTGTACGATTTGTGCTACTATCGAAGCTCCACAACAATAACACAAGCTACTACTATTCGGTATAACACAAACATCACCCATTTAATCACCTACAACCAAAATCAAACAACAACTTCATCAAGCTGATACTGCATATTAATGATGCAGGTTCTTTTCTGTTTTAACCCTCACAAAAACCATCGAACACCACTTGTTTTTCCTGCAGTCACTATTTTTTTTGTTTTTCCTTTTCTTATTCCTTTTTACTTCATGACAACCGTCACCATGAACTTCACCTTACACGACCACCACCTCATCTCTTTCTTAATTTTGTTTAATTCTGTATGAACCGATGCACACCCACCACTATCACTATTATCTCGGCTATATTTTGTATCTGTACTCAATCCTAATTAGAAACCCCACCTTGCTTGATCACCAAACATCATCATGGAAACTATTACTGCTGCTTTTCGGTTGTGGGCCGAGGTTTTCGATAACAGACATTCACTTGAGGATAAAAGTATGAATACATTAAATAAATAAAGGATCATAAGCACTGCAGTCGACTTATTATTATTTTTTTCTTTTTCGTGACCCACACACTACACCACAAGTAGCAATCATCTAACAAGATAATGAAGGGTTGATGAGTAAAGTTGTTGACTGTTATTGATGGAAACCAGCTGGATACAAGCTGACCAAAATTCCTAGTACTACTATCTGTTATTTTTTTTTTGGTTTATAAAGTTGGGCTTGGAAATTCAAAATGGTGGGCTGCCATATCTTATTTGTGTTTTGGGTCGTGTATCATCATTCTAATTGGGCCGAGATCTTTGAAGTCAAGAAACGTGAAGAGATGATGGTGGTGACGGGGTATCATGAAGGTGAAAATGATAAGCAATTAAAGATAGTCACAAAATGATGGTAAGGCTCGATGACAATATAATATACGATGATAAGATGACAAGTCACGAAGGTGATTAGATGATGTTAGCAAGTAGATGATGATAAAGATGATGTTCATGGTTATGATATGATTATGACTATGATATGAATATGATTAATGAATGATAATAGAAACGTTTAAATAATGATGATTATATGAGGTTAAGATCAAGATTTATGGTGGTAATCGGATACATGTTCTATGATAATGATGATGATATAATGGATCACAATTAGAATGGATTATGTTAATTGGGTTTAGGAAGAAGAAAACTGAAATAAGGGTTAAAACAGTTTAAATCCGTATTATAACAAGAAATCATAAGTAGAGCAGTTGGTTTAAGGGTGTGCTTGATAATCGAGAGGTCGTGGGTTCGAGTCCAGGCTGTGGCGTTTCTTTTTAAATGCATTTTTCTTCAAAGGTAGTATTCTATAATTATTTTTATTATTATTATTATTATTATTATTATTATTATTATTATTATTATTATTATTATTATTATTATTATTATTATTATTATTATTATTATTATTATTATTATTATTATTATATTATTGTTATTATTATTAGTATTAGTAAAATTATTATTTTTATAGTTATTAGTAGTATTATTATCATTATAGATATTGATATAAATATTGGTATTATTATTATTAGTAAAATCATTTTTTTATAATTATTATTATTAGTATTCATTATTAATAAAAGTATCATTTTATAAATATTATCATTTTTATTATTATAACTATTATTGTTATTATTTGTAGGATGAAACAATTTTTTTTATTTATTATTATCAATTTCATTTTATCAAAATAACTATTAGTTATATAAAACCATATTTACTACATATAACATAACTATATTAATATTTTTATAATAAATACTATTAAATGTAGTTAAATGGGTTATTAATGAAAGACATAATTAAAATAACAATTAATTCATTAATAATACATAAAAATTATTCGATTACAATTATGTGTGTTAATATATATATAAATGATATAGGTTCGTGAATCTGAGGCCAACCCTGCATTGTTCAATGCCGTCATATGTATT
The DNA here is from genome assembly GCF_046630445.1 of Rutidosis leptorrhynchoides. Taxonomy (NCBI): domain Eukaryota; kingdom Viridiplantae; phylum Streptophyta; class Magnoliopsida; order Asterales; family Asteraceae; genus Rutidosis; species Rutidosis leptorrhynchoides. Next base: position 211,178,669 of record NC_092343.1, read on the forward strand.
TTTATTACAAAATACAGTATTGTGAGTTTCATTACTTCCTTTTTAAATGCTTTTGCAATATATATTTTTGGGACTGAGAATACATGCGCTGCTTTTATAAATGTTTTACGAAATAGACACAAGTAATCGAAACTACATTATATGGTTGAATGATCGAAGCCGAATATGCCCCTTTTACTTGTTAACCTAAGAATTAGTAAACCAGTCTACTAATTGACGTGAATACTAAAGATAGATCTATTGGGCCTAACGAACCCCATCCGTTGGAGCGGATGCTTTAGTACTTCGATGTTGTTTTTTTATCATGTTCGATGGATTTCCCGAAATGATAGGGGATATTCTTATATGCATCTTGTTAATGTCGGTTACCAGGTGTTCAATCCATATGAATGATATTTTTGTCTCTATGCATGGGACATATATTTATGAGAACTGGAAATGAAATTCTTGTGGTCTATTAAAATGATGAAAATGAATGATTATGATAAACTAATGAACTCACCAACATTTTGGTTGACACTTTAAAGCATGTTTATTCTCAGGTATTAAATAAATCTTCCGCTGTGCATTAGCTCATTTTAAAGATATTACTTGGAATCATTCATGGCATATTTCAAAAGACGTTGCATTCAAGTCGTTGAGTTCAGTAAAGATTATGATTAAGTAAATGACATATTAGATCATTTATAGATATATATTATGAAATGGTATGCATGCCTGTCAACTTTCGATGTAATGAAAGTTTGTCTTTTAAAATGAATACAATGTTTGTAAAATGTATCATATAGAGGTCAAATACCTCGCGATGTAATCATATGTTATTGTATTCGTTCTTATGGATTAGGACGGGTCTTTACATGATTAGGGCACGAAAGCTGTAAAAAGTAGAAATATTGGAAAATGGAAGCTATTTATAGGTTTTAAATAAGATTGATCCAACGGCTCAGATCATAAGGTGGATCAATAAAAGCTATGATTAAAATCGCAAAAAGAAATCTCTCGAACGCCGCTCCAAAAAGTTGGAAAACAGAAAAAACATAAAAAGGAGGCGTATTTGCAGAAACTGTCTTTTCACGCTGACAAACATTAAATTCACATCCAATCGGAAGCATGGCTTCGTCCCGGAAGTTTGACGAAGGTAAACGTTCCGACTACCACCATCAAACTGGGGGGACTTAATGATATGCATAACGATCCTTCTCAAAAATGACAAAAATATATAACAACCGGCTTGGACGTTTCCTGACACGGTCCATCCCGGAGGAAGGATCCCTTCCTGACAATCATCTCGGCAACTCTACCACGCCGGGTAAACGGATAGTCGGGAACGTATATAGAAGCCTATCCTGGATGACACACACGTAACAGGCATCACATAGCTAGTCATAATAATTGTAACCGTGAAGAAACACTAGGCGGACCTTTTCGGGTAGAGTGAAAGCACCGTAACGCCTTAGCCGGACCATCTCCCGGTTCAGCATTCCAAACCGACATATGGCCACCTTCCCGGGTCGAACATGCCATCCCGGATGAAGTGCGCCGTCCAAGAACATACACCTCATCCTGGAGCGAGCATGCAAGCAAGTTGCATGCTACGTCAACCCGCGAATATAGGAAAGTTTGTTAGGATCTGTTATTCCCATGAAAAGGACAGGTGCCACGTCACCCCTCAGAATTAGCAAAGTTCGTTATAACCATGAAAAGGACATGTGCCACATCACCATTCCCTCCTAAACATATATAAATATGTAAGCAAGATCACCAATCACAAAACACTGGATGCATTAACGTTACTCTGCCTAAATCAATTACGGTAGCGCTACTCCAGTCGTTAACTCAGTTTCGATCGGTGCTCCGACCACCATCGAAATTAATCTTCGCCTTAAGATATTAACTTATTCAATCATAATCGAATAAAGTTAATTTGATCGATTGTTTTACGACCTTGGAATCTAGATTCCAAATCGGGGTTCGCACAATTATTGGAGTTAAAACATTCGATCTACTCTTTTTTCCAAATCAAGCACTCAAACCCGAAATCTATTCATACGAGACTATTTTGGTTTGATCACTAAGTGTCGCATATCATTCAACAAGTAGGACTTAAAACATAGGCTAGATATGTGATGTGCATAACTAACATCTTAATTCTTCATGTTTAATTCAATTACACGATACACATTAATCTTGTGATGAGGATCAACATGCAAATAGACTGACAAATCATATAAGCTATTAAACACCAAGTAGATCAACTCAAGTTACTAGCTGAAAGTCAATTACTATTAAGTTCTCATGTAATCATTGATTAAATAAATTCAAACTAAGGTTCTTCGATTAAGCCTAACAATATCAAACTCTATTATATAAGCGTAATTTCAATTAAACAAGTTTATCACTACTAAGCTTTTTAGCTTAGTTGCAAGAAATCTAATTTAACAAGTTTGATGGACTAGATCTAAACAAGTAGCATGAATCGAATAATAGATCATCGGATTAAGTACTAATCAATCCTAAAATCATGTTATTTAATCATTAAGCATGGCAAACAAGTGTATTTAAGCAAAACAGATTTGAAACAGTTCAAACATCATTACAGAAACTCGACCATATAGATCTGGAAAAGAATCAGAAACTGTACGGATGAAGCACAAGAAGCCGGCGGCTTTGTTCCAGCCAAGCCGGCGGCTTAGGTTAGTAAAGCCGGCGGCTTCATCAGATTCCCAGATGAAGTTCAGTTTTTGTCCACGTAACCACTATGAACGTTTAGTCCATAGCAGAAGACGGACAGAAAAAATTACAGTAAATATAATAAATTAAACAATAAAGTAAAGATGGAATGATACCTTAACAAGGTAGATGTAAGAAACTTGAATTAAAACTTGAATGATTCTTGAGTACAATGAATAAATCTAATCTAAGGGTTTAGAGAAAACCCTAAAAGAAAAATGAACTAAACAGAATTATTGAATTACTGAAACTGCTGAATTACATACTAAACTGAGACCAGAGACCTCTATTTATAATATTCAGAAATGATAGCTAAGCCGGCTGCTTCAATGGGAAGCCGGCGGCAATGGCTTAGGTCGGTGACTCCTTCTGCAAGTTTAACTTAATTCGCAAGCACAAATCTTTTAACCGTCATAATTAAGCCGGCGGCTTGGTGGAAGGCCGACGGCTTCAGTGATCCGGCAAATCTTTCTGATTTTGTTCCCATTTTTACTTGAACTTGGTCAATAAGTTGAGAAACCTTGTTCATTATGCCGGCGGCTTCAGGATGAAGCAGGCGACTTCCTTTTCTTTTTACTTGGTTAACAAGTTTTTTCAAGTTTATAGAAATTCTGGAACATTCTGACGTATTCAACTCTAAAGCCGGCGGCTTCCTTTACCCTAGGTCGGCGGCTTCACAGCCTATTCTGCAATTTTCTCTGTTTTTGATCATGTTTGATACATAACTTTAATAAAATCAGTAGAAATACTTTTTTACCCATTTTAGTATGTTTTAGGATTAAAATGGCTTTAAAATACTAAGATAACTCCTCAAAATGTTATCAAAAAACTGTATAATTTAGGAGTTATCAAATTTCTTACACTTAAACCTTTACTTGTCATCAAGTAAACCTTATAAATTATATCATGGGTATTAAAGTAAAAATTGCAAAGTCAAAAATATGTCTTAATAAGAAGTTAGTGTTTATTATTCATAAAAACTAGTCTGAACCAGACCAAGGATTACAAGTAGTTCTAATGTTTATTAAGTCAAATGTATACAAGTTGGTCATCATTGGACTCTTTTGTTTTTTAACTAGAACTTTTAAAAGTGTATGGTTCTCATTGGAACTCTTTTGTTTTGTTGGCCTTCATTAGGCTCTTTTACCTTTTTCATTTCTTTTGCTTCCATGCTTAGCATTTAGCTTTACACTTTGGCAATTTTTTCTAAATTGGCCTTTATTTGGACTCTTTTACTGCCTCAGTGGTCCATGCTTATTATGCCATATGGTAGTGGCTATAAGTTTGCACTCATTTCACAATTTTTGGCTTTTATCTTAAACAAGTAATCCGATCTCGAAATTGAGAGTAGTTCTATTATTAGTATTAAGATTAAGTTAGTAAAAAGACATAGGTTTGACTAAGAATTTATACTTTTAAAAATTTAAAATTGTACCCATTTTTCAACTTTTTCGGGAAAATTGTAGTATCTATTAATCTTTTTTAAGTGAGTAATCACTTCCCTCCCCACACTTAGATTATGCAATGTCCTCATTGCATCTATAATAAAAGAAAGTAATAAATAAAGGACATAATTGAGAAAAAGGAAAAGAGTGATTTTACTTGATTGTAGGATCATAGAATGATTGCTGAGCACTTTTGCGGACTTCTTTTGAATTGAATATAAATAACTTAACAAGATATTAAATCATGCAAAGTATAACATAAACATAATATTTTATTAATAACTTTCATCACTTAAACAAGTCAACACTTAGGAGCTATATTGCTCTTACATTGATAATTAAACAAATATCTAAATAATAAAATACTTAGAAACGACATATTCCTAATAAACATATATAGAGATAGGTAGTTTTGATTATAGAGTCGGCTGCGCGACTCATTCTTCTAACTGGATCACTCCTTAGGCTTATTTTCCCCACACTTATTCTTCTCATACTCATTCAACATCTTGATTTGTTGTAAGAAATTCAATGTAGTGTCAAGACCCTTACGAAAAGAAATTTTGAATTTAACAATTAAATCATGTATTTGCCTCCTCACTTCTTCACTTATCGTATATTGCTCTTTTATAAATTCAGTTACTTTTTTATCAACGGTAAAGTCATCATCATCCTCTTTATCAATTTTAACCATTTTCACATTGGTGCGAGGAACTTTGGACCTCGAAACTAACAGAATGGATTCAAATATGGCACCATAACGAATAGTTAAAGAATTATCAGCATAGTTAATGGTGGCACGAGTAGTAACTAGAAACGGAGATCCTTGAATTAAAGGAGTTATCGGATCTTCTTTCATGTCCATAACCAAGAAATCAATTCTATAGAAAGCATAATCGACAATAACTTCAACTTGTTTAACAATCCCCAATGGTTCATGTAAACGACTATTAGCAAAGCACACATTTCCTTTGACTGGTTCCAACGATGGCAATTCTAAGCGATTGTAAACGGAGAACGACATAACATTAATGCTAGAACCAGTATCAGCTAATCCAATAACAGGAATTGGACCACGAATTAAGCAATGGATTTGGAATTCCCCTAGATCAGTGCGTATAACAACAGGAATTTCAATTGATGCATATGGATCTATCGGATTAATTGTGAATGAATAAAGAGGGCGGAAACCTTCTTTTCTTCTTTCTTCCAACTGTTTCATAGTATCATCTAACCAATCATCTCTATTTTCACACTACGATTTTTTAGATTTTTCACTACTAACATCATCACTTTCATCAACCTCTTTTTCCTTCTCATCAAACAACTCATGCTTAAAAATTACCTCATCATGATCAAGACCTCGAACTTTAGAATCTTTGGATTTTCTTCTTCAGTAGCAGTCAACTTTTTTATTTCTTGATCATATTCTTCCTCTACCATATCGAACTCCCATAAATACTTCAAACCAGGTTCATAAATATCAACCTTATTTACTTCTCGAATCACATTCACCTTTCCAAAACGAACTTCTTTAGAAACTTCAGATTCAGCAGGAACTTTACCCTCGACAAGTTTGAACAACTTAGCAACATTGCGCTCTAAGTTTTGAATGGATGCTTGGTGATTATTTTGCACTTGAAAAAGTTGAGCCTTTATGTTATCATTAGCTTCATTTTGATTCTTGATGAAAGTTAGGATGCTTTCTTCAAGATTAGACTTCTTGTTTGTTTGAGCATTAGAAGAATTTGGAATGAAGGGTGCTATAACAGGAAAGAAACCAGGTGGATTTTTATTATTAGCAGGATAAGGTGTATTATAATTATTACGGTAGTTTGGGTTTCCTTGATATTGATTCACGTAAGAAACATTCTCAACTTGCTCCATAGTAAGAGTAGTAACACAATCTTTAGTAGCATGAGGACCTTGGCATTTTTCACAACCTACCTTAATCATATGCATTTCTTTGGTAAGCTTTTCAATTTGCCTTCCTAGATTAGCCAATTACACATTCATAGCCTTAACCATATCTTCAGAATCATAACTAACAGATTTTAGCGAACGAGAAATGTCTAAGTCTTGATGCCATTCATGGGAATGAGCAGCCAACTTATTAATCAATGTTTCAGCTTCTTCGACAGTTTTACACATAATGTTTCCTCCAGCAGATGTATCAATCTCTCTTCTTGTAGCAACCTTTATAGAAAGTAGTTACCTTTTTAAACTTATCCAAACCATGTTGTGGACAACCTCTAAGAATTTGACCAAATTGAACCCAAGCAGAATAAAGAGACTCGTTAGTTTTCTGACGAAAATTAGCAATTTCAGTTTGAAGGGTAACAGTTTTTGATGCGAGAAAGAATCGAGTGAGAAATTTTTCAACCATCGTATTCCAACTAGGGATGGCAATGGATCGGATATGGATCAGGTGATGCCGTATCCATATCCATATCCATTTAGTTTTTGTTCATCCATATCCATATCTATATCCATTTAGTTTCAGGTCATCAGTCCATATCCATATCCGGTGGATTAAGCGGGTTAATGGATATCCAATGGATATTAAAAAAATTATAATATTTTCTAATATGTGGTTAAAACAAAAACGTAGCATATCAAAAATAAATATAACATGAAATAATCAAAATATATCCATAAAAATGTGTAAACTTTGTCGAAAATATAACAAAATTTGTTAATTTTACTATAAAGCATAGATTATAAAAAATCAAATATAAATTTGTAAGTTTATTTTATTAGATATACATGTTTTATTGTAATATATTATAGTTATTTCATTATATGGTTGAAAGCAAAATGTAAATTTTTCCGTAAATTAGCTTGTAATAATATATATGTAAGCATATATCTATATTTATGTATTTGTATATGTATTTCGGGTGGTAATGGATATATCCATGGATGAAACTTTTCATCCATGTCCATATCCATATCCATTTAAGTTCATCCATATCCGTATCCATATCCATTTAGGTTCATCCATATCCATCACGAAGCGAGTGGATCGGGTGTATGTCCACTGGATCGGGTGGCCATTGCCATCCCTAATTCCAACTAGTAATATCTCCTTCAGGTAATGAGTTTAACCATTCCTTAGCTTCATCTTTTAGTGACCACGGAAAGAGACGAAGATAGATGACATTACTTTCCACATTATTAATGTTAAATAGATTATAAATATCTTTAAAAATCCGAATGTGAGAATTAGCATCTTCCTTTTCAGTACCCCTAAATTGGTTATCCTTAAGCAAATGAAATATAGGACCTTTAATATCAAAATTTTCTTTTATAACAGTCTGAGTAATAGCGTGACCTAATCCTTCCCGACCCGCTTTCATTAACGCTTCCATTGAATCAGTAGTTATTTCAATTTCTGAACCAAAAAGAGATCCCAAATTAGAATCAGGACTAGACGGTGGACTAGATAATGAATCATCATTAGAAGTAATTCCTTCATTGAAATTTAATTTCTTAACAATATTTGAATCCTTAGAAGGTTTAAATAATATATCGGAATTTGGTAACATGTCTTGTAAGACTGGTTTCTTGGATCGAGTATTCATGTGATCTAAAATCATAAAAAGAAATGTTTTAGACCTTAAAGGGTATATATAATTAAATTTTAAATTTATTTTAATTCTTCTTCTAATATTTAGGAAGTATTTTAATATATTAATAAATTTTAAATTGATAAATATAATAAAAATAATTAATGACATAAATAATATCAATATTAAATAACAAATTTTATCACATAACCACGAATAATCAAACATACACGGCCTATTGAATCTTTCAATACTTAAGTGACCCGTCAGCGTCAAGGTTCGAGCAGGAGCCTTTAAATCGGAACCCCAACAACCCTCCCCTAATGGAAGACAGTCATCACCCGTTTTCAAGAAATATCAATAACCAAAGTATATCTAATTTCCGTATTTACCGCGCTCCCCGGCAGCGGCGCCAAAAAGTTTGATGTGTCAAAAGTGTGTGCAGTAGTGCTTAACTTATCTTTCAACTTTTAAATTTATAGAACCTTTATTTAATACACTTTAACACCCTAACGAGCAAAAAAACCCGATCAGATGTAGTATTTTAGGTTATCGTCCCAAGAGAGCGTAGATGCGGATAAGAGTAGTTTTATTTAAATAGTTTAATTCTTTTTAAAGAATTAAATATAGATTTTTAAGTCTTTTATGGGATAAATTCTTATCTCTTAGGAAAGATATGCTTTAAGAGATAAACAAAATAATAAAATAAAACAAAGAATTGAAGATTCAAAATAAACAGATAAAAGTAAAAGCAGTTACAAAAGCAACTAGCTAATACCAGAATCATATTAGGCAAATTTCATAACTTATATTAACACAAAGCAGAATAATAATCATAGACCAACTATCATCCCTTAATAGGTTAAGCTAAGTGTCGCATATCATTCAACAAGTCGGACTTAAAGCATATGCTAGATATGTGATGGGCATAACTAACATCTTAATTCTTCATGTTTAATTCAATTACATGATACACATTAATCTTGTGATGAGGATCAACATGCATATAGACTGACAAATCATATAAGCTATTAAACACCAAGTAGATCAACTCAAGTTACTAGCTGAAAGTCAATTAATACTAAGTTCTCATACAATCATTGATTAAACAAATCCAAACAAAGGTTCTTCGATTAAGCCTAACAATATCAAACTCTATTATATAAGCGTAATTTCAATTAAACAAGTTTATCACTATTAAGCTTTTTAACTTAGTTGCATGCAATCCATTTTAACAAGTTTGATGGACTAGATCTAAACAAGTAGCATGAATCGAATAATAGATCATCGGATCAAGTACTAATAAATCCTAAAATCATATTATTTAATCATTAAGCATGGCAAACAAGTGTATTTAAGCAAAACAGATTCGAAATAGTTCAAACATCATTACAGAAACTCGACCGTACATATATGGAAAAGAACCAGAACTGTATGGATGAAGCACACGAAGCCGACGGCTTTGTTCCAGCCAAGCCGGCGACTTCATCTGATTCCCAGATGAAGTTCAGTTTTCGTCCACGTAACCACTATGAACATTTAGTTCATAGCAGAAGACGAACAGAAACAATTATAGTAAATAAATTAAATTAAACAATAAAGTAAAGATAGAATCATACCTTAACAAGGTAGATGTATGAAACTTGAATTAAAACTTGAATGATTCTTGAGTACAATCAATAAATCTAATCTAAGGGTTTAGAGAAAACTCTAAAAGAAAAACGAACTAAACAGAATTATTGAATTACTGAAACTGCGGAATTACATACTAAAACTGAGACCAGAGACCTCTATTTATAATTTTCAGAAACGGTGGCCAAGCTGGCGGCTTCAGTGGGAAGCCGGCAGCTTGCCTTAGGTCGGTGACTCATTCTGCAAGTTTAACTTAATCCGCAAGCACAAATCTTTTAACCGTCATAATTAAGCTGGCGGCTTGGTGGAAGGCGAGCGGCTTCAGTGATCCGGTAAATCTTTCTGATTTTGTTTCCATTTTTACTTGAACTTGGTCGATAAGTTGAGAAACTGTGTTCATTATGCCGGCGGCTTCAGGATGAAGCCGGCGGCTTCCTTTGCTTTTTACTTGGTCAACAAGTTCTTTCAAGTTTACAGAAATTCTGAAACATTCTGACGTATTCAACTCCAAAGCCGGCAGCTTCCTTTACCCTAGGTCAGCGGCTTCACAGCCTTTTCTGCAATTTTCTCTGTTTTTGATCATGTTTGATACATAACTTTGATAAAATCAGTAGAAATACCTTTTTACCCATTTTAGTGTGTTTTAGGATTAAAATGGCTTTAAAATACTAAGATAACTCCTCAAAATGTTATCAAAAAACTGTATAATTTAGGAGTTATCATTCACCAGTAGCTATGTCATACTTTTTCACCATCACATGGATCTATCATACTATATAAATAAATCAATTTCCAGGTGTTTAAGTCAAGAGTACAAATTAATTATATCAATCATCCATCCACAATCGCAGGAAAGAAAAATATGATGACGACCTGAGAGTATGGTGAGAGCAGGAAAGTGAAATCGCGCTCTCACAAGAACATGATGAGGATGATGCTGTGACATTAGTGATGAGAGTTGTTTAAGGATGAAATATGTAATTAAAGTATAAAATAACCGACTTGGAAGAACTAGAAACTATAGAATAAAAATTTTGTTTTGATATTAACCCTACATTTTATTAATGACTCTATCACACGGTTTGATAGAATCATCAAAAATTGTAAAATTACCTCCTCATAAGACCATTGCTCAATGGAGCTCGTGATAGGCTTGTGATAGTCTTGTCTTCGAGTACACCGTTGGCATTGTTGTTTCATCACATCCACCTTCAAGCTGGCCTCAGCTTCGCCCTGATTGTTTTCTTCATATAGCATAATGCACCACAAGCATCCCTCATATTTCTTTATTTATTTGTGCTATACTTGTTTGTACTCATAGGTTTAAAAATTGTGAAAAGTTCATTAAATTAATTTGGTGGGACATGTGATGGAGATGAGGTACAGAATGATTTGGAGTAGTAAGTGATAGCCATGAGATGGGAATGAAATATGAAAACATGTTGATGTTGCGCTGATGTGACAGTGTATCCTAAGAGGAATGTCGTTATGGTTGGGAGTGGTTTACCCTGTAAACTAGTGATGACACGCTACTCGACATCTAAGATTTCGTTAAATTGATTAAAATTAAAATCTCAATTATTCTTCCCCATTTTTCATATAATTCGAAAAAAATCGGATGCCAGTCCCATTTTCTTAAAAGAATCTTGAAAAGATATCATTTTGATCTGAAAGGAAGAGTTGATGATTGTTTTCGACGAACGCAATCAAATATATAACACTTCAACACATTATTTTTTTTCTTACTTAACGGTACTTAGACTACTTACATCTTCTACTATTCTTTTAATCTGGGTATATTTAAGATACATACGTTTTTTGTTTATAGGATCCGACACAAATCGTTAACCATGTTAATCTGGGTATGTTTAATGCATTGATTATGTTATTTCTACGTGTTTGGTTTTTTGGCTTTATATTGAATGGAAATCACGCTTATTGCGTTAAGCTATTGCTCATGACTCATGAGTATGTTTTTGGTGTGTTATATTTGTAACACAATTGCTCTATTTGTTGTCAACATGTTATTGGTTCTTCTTGACTAAAATTCATGTAGGAATCGAATTGCATACCCAACCCGACCCAAAAATACTTTGTCCAAGGCTTAAAGGTGTTAACTATGCCAAAATTCAAGAACTAAAAACGTACAAACACAAATTCCATTTCTCACTCCAACCCAAAATCCACCAAATCCATCACCTTTAAACACAAATACTTAGTGTTACAACCATCACCTTTAAACACGAAATAACTTTACAAACAAAACCCAACTAACCAGGGACGGAGGATATAAGGGGCAGGGGTGGGCCCTGGCCACCCCACAAAATTTTGTCCTAAATAGCAATTTATTTATTTATGAGGGCAAGATATGAAAACTTATACAATTGGGCCATCTCAAGCATTAGTAACCGAGTCATATGTTTAATAAAATGAGCTTTTAATTTCTGTTTCTTATCTTCTTGTGAAGCTGAACATATCTTCTATTTTTAAAATTGTAATACAATATACTTTTCTTTTTTATAATAATAATAATAATAATAATAATAATAATAATAATAATAATAATAATAATAATAATAATAATAATAATAATAATAATAATTTAAATGGGTGGAGATTAAAATCAAACCATCTTTCAAAAGGTATATTTATTATTTATTATTATATAATTGATGATTGATTGATTATACTTTATACTTATAATTATAACTTATGTCTATTCGTACTTTTATTTCAATTATAGTCTTTATATTACTTTAATTTTAATTCATTTTATTATAACTAATAATATTGTTATAAATAAAATGAATATTGATGTCTTATAAACTGAATGTCCAATGTTTAACACACATCATGTATGCTTTGAATTGATTTATGCATTCATTGGTTAATTGATTGATTAATTCGACTACACGAATAATAATTATAAATGTTATATGACACTACATGTTTTCTTATGTTTAACTCGGCCACCCACGTTTAAATTTTCAAGCTCCGTGCCTGCAACTAACTACATCGAAAACGGAGGGGTTTGATGAATTAATTTTAAAAGTAAAAGTATAACTATGAAGTTGGAGAACGAAGTTTCGGATGAGAGCCAATTATGTGTTTTGTTAGGAGAATAATACTTGACTCTTTTTTAATAAATGAAATAATTGTGCCGTTGGTCCCTCGGTTTTACCCCAAAAAGCAAACAGCGTCCCTCGAGTTTTTTTTTTGGCTTTCAGAATTCCTCTATTATCACTCTTTGTGTTTACGCGTCCCTCCGTCAGTCAGACGTCAAAGTTGGACGTTAAGTGCCATCACGTGCATGAAACGTGATGGCTATTTTGGTCATTTTGTAGTTTAAACAGATGGCACGTTCGCTTATAAATTAAATGGGTTCCCTCCATCGACGATCAACATCCCCAAATCAATTGCAATTAAAAACCCTAAAAAAAAAACATTCACAAATCGTTCGATCGAGATGGAATGCTGGTGTGGTCGTCCAGCTGTTGTTCGTATTTCAAGAACAGATGCTAACCCTGGTCGTCGATTCTATTGTTGTGCATCACAGGTAATTATCAAAAACCCTAAATTCGTCCCTAATTTGTATAATTAATTTTGATGGATTATATATGTTGTAGAGGGGTAGTTGCACATTCTTTGAATGGTACGATCCTTCGAAGCCAGTGATAGCTGCAGTGTATGAACGGCATCGTAATGAAGAAAGAAATTCTAGGACTTGGAAGTTAATGTGCATTTTTAGTTGGTGTGTGCTTGCCATGTATTACTTTAGTAATTGATCTACAATGTAATGTTTTGGAAGCTTTTGTTTTAGTATATCCTTGGTATGTTTTGGAAGCTTTTGGTTTAGCATGTGTTTGGTATGTTTTGGAAGGTTTAGTTTTATTGTGGCTATATGTAAATGAAATCAGTGTATGGATGTTGAAGTAATGGATGAAATGAAAGGTTATTTGATCAAGATGTGTTTGTAGAATGTAAACATATACAATTATTGATGTAATGCAACACAGGTACCAAAATGCAATTGCAATTTGCTTCCATATTCAGTTTTTGTTATCCAAAAATGCATTTGCAATTGTCTTTAACCTGATTTGAACATGTAACATCAAATAACAATGGAAACAACTTGAAATGTCAAATTTAAACAACCATTACATAGTGAACATAAGACAATTAGTTTACTACCATTACATAAACACTAAACAAAAGATCCAAGTACCAAAAGACAATTAGTTTACTCATCATACCATTACACAAGTACCAAAAGACAGGTAGAACTGTTCAAGTTCACAACCATAACAAAAGATCCAACAGAATTATCTATTTCTTCTTCTTCCCAATTGCTGCAGCCTTTCCCTTCTTATTCACACTTCCACCACCACTAGTAGATGCATCCCCTTTTCCTTTAGGACAACCTCTCTTATTATGTCCATACCTCCACATCATCCACACTTCTTCAACTTACCTGATAGTTACATAGGAAAACAACCATGCTAAAAAATTTAAACTAAGTAAATAGGAAAAAATTGTAAAAGTTAAATAACTGTTACCTTGTGTTGACAGTTTTCCTCCTTCACCAATATCATCAACTTCATTTGCAGACATCCTTCTTTTTTTCTTAGGTCTTCCAGGAGTGGAAATCTTTTTTGGAGCCACAAGTGTGTACAAATCACCAGATTTTGGCCATAAATGCCTGCCATTCAAAGGCTCAAATGTAAACTGATAGGTATTGTTCCAAGTAGTTAACTGATACACAGAATGAACTCAAGTTTCTGGATCACCAACTTCAAAACCATTTTCAACCATATTCCAGTTGACTGCAACTGCATGTTTGCATGGTATGCCAGTTAACTCCCACTTTCTACAGGCACAAGTTCTGGTCTCCATATCAACAACAAACTGCTCAGCTGGTTGTCCATTAATTGCTGGTCCACTAACTTGGTATTTTTGGTTTCCTCCCCATAAAATAGTGCACTTGTTAGCTTCAGATTTGATTTTTTCAAAAACTTTAGCAGCTCCAATACTTAAAGGGCCATCACACTTTGACTTTTTCTTGATAACATTCACAATCCTTTTCATACAATACTCCCTAATGTACTCTAGAGCTGTGACAATGGGTTTGTCTCTTGCATCAATAAGCCATCTATTAAAAACCTCACACATATTGCTAAGTAAAACATCAGAAACAGCCCTCCCAGTGAAGTGACTCCTTGCCCATTGATGAGGAGGGATATCACTTAACCAAACATAAGCAGCATTATCAAATTCTTTTAACTGGTTCATTGCATGTTCAAACTCAGGTACAGTTGTCACAGTAGCACACCTCCACAAGTGATTTTTATATGCCACTCCTCTAAATGAACCTTTCATATTGCCATGAATATGCCTTAAACAATGTCTGTGCTCAGCACATGGAAACAAATTCTCTACAGCATGTACCAAACCCTAATAACATAAATTAATCAAAATAACATTAACCAAACCCTAATAACAATTAATTAGATATGAATGAATAATTAGGTATGAATATAAACAAACAATACCTTTTGTCTGTCTGATATGAATGTAAAGTTAGAGTTGCTGCACAAATCAAGATCTTCACCCAAACATTTTAAAAACCAAGTCCAAGAAGCTCCACATTCTAGCTCTACAATGGCATATGCTACAGGATAAATGCCATTGTTGGAATCAACACCAACAGCAGTTAAAATACAACCTTTTGCAGGTTCCTTCATGAAACAACCATCTAATCCCAACAAATCTCTACCAATTGCCTTGAATCCTTTCTTGAGTGCTCCCAGACATACATAAATTCTTTTGAAAACCCTAGTTTTAGATTTAAGGTTACCAGGTTCCACATCAAGTTTCACAGTTGTACCAGGATTAGACCTCTGCAGTTCTAAGATGTAATCTCTAAGTTCCCCATACTGTGATTGATAGTCCCCTTGCATTACCTTAGTTGTAGTTTTTAAAGCACGATATGCTTTATATTCAGAGATTACAAGTTCCAGATCTGTTTCCAAAAAAGCCTTAACAGCTTTAATAGGTACTTTGGGATTTGTGGCTAATTTGGGCAACACCTTGGTTGATAAGAATTTGTAAGTGCAGAATGGTAGCTTTCTGGATTGTTTGCAAGTGTGATGGGGTTGGTAGGTTTTCACCTCCCATTCATGGCAATCTGGTTGTTTGGATATCAATAACACAAAGTCACATTTAATAATCAATTTTCGTTTCACCCACTCCCTTTTTGCAGGTGCACAAGATTCCCCCTTATCACATTTATTGGAATCCCCCTTGACTTGTTTGTCTTTACCCTTTAAACGTTTGTCTTTACTTTTCCCACCTAAACTCCCTTTTTTACCAATTCTTTTTACTCTGCTGGTCCCCTCACCACACTTATGACCAACCATTTCTTTATTGCACTATTGACTACCCCCATCAGCATCTACTGGGTTAGCCACTCCTGGTTTAGTAACAAGCCCTTCACATCGAACCCTAATCTTTTTTTTATCATTTTTAACAAACACAAGTTTCCTTCTTGTTTCAATAGCATGTAAATGAACTGCTTCCTTAACCTCAGCTTTTGATTCAAACTTTTGCCCAAGATAAAAAAAGGTCTTTCCAATCTCTGCATTTGATTCCACATGTGCTCTAATCCCACGAATTTTCTTCTTCCTTATAGCTTCTTCATCACTTTCAGAATCATAACTCTCAAACCCATCATTATTCAATTCTTCTAGCTCATGATCATCCTCATTTTCTACAACATCTGTGTTGAAAAACTTAGAACCATTACCCATAAACTCAATATCTTTATCAATGTTGAAGGTGAAGTCTCTCATGTCTACATCATCATCATCAATTCGATTTTCCTCATCTGTTTCAATATAATCACCATCTTCACTACCTTCACTACCTGCATTACCTTCACTAACATTCTCATCAATATCTTGAATAAGTACCCTCTTTCCAGTTTTATTTGGATGCTCAACATAGACATTAAACTCTATAGTATTATCACTATCCATGTAAGTAAGCATCATAAAACCATCTTCATCATTATCTAACAGATGTAACCCAACATTCATCTCTGTATTCGGTTGCAGATACCTCAATACTACAGGTTCTTGAGGATCATAACCCAACTCTGTTAATACTTGATTAAATTGATAAAATTTAAACTTGTCTACATCAAAACAATCAACGTAGGTTGTTTCTCCGCTGTAAACTAGTTCACTACCTTTTTTCATTAGACTACCACCATGATGTAAGATAACTGTGAACGAATCAGGGTAACAATCTGCATTTAATTTTGTAAATTTAAAATTAGGCTAAATTAGATTCTAGGGTTCTAAATCTGCAAAATAAAAAAAAATAAAAAATTCAAGTATAGAAACACATACCGTATATGTCATTGATGGACTTAGGATCGGTATCAGGTGTGCGAATCTGCCAAGACATTGCTTCAATCGATCGATCGATCGATTTAGGGTTTTGTAAAATGAGAGGATGAGATGTGAGTGTGTTAATTAAATGCCGGTACCAACCTTTTCAAACCGGTTTAATCAAGTATTAACTGCAAAATGACCAAAATAGCCATCACGTTTCATGCACGTGATGGCACTTAACGTCCAACTTTGACGTCTGACTGACGGAGGGACGCGTAAACACAAAGAGTGATAATAGAGGGATTCTGAAAGCCAAAAAAAACTCGAGGGACGCTGTTTGCTTTTTGGGGTAAAACCGAGGGACCAACGGCACAATTATTTCTTAATAAATACTCATAAAAAATTATTTGTATTTTATATCTAACCCCTCATTATAAAATTTTGTAAATAAATTCATTTATATGACTAAATCACACATTCGAAGCCACGAGATTAGTACAAAATCTTTTTATTTTTTTCTTTTCCCTTGGTACAAAATAAAATTAAACGCTACAAAACAACGGTGAAATTATAATTTTTCAGTTTTATAGCGGCGCGTTTTTTTTTTTTGTAAGCGAGGAAACCCTCCTATGAACGAGCACATTGGCTCCCCCATAGAAGGTAAAATCTCGGGTAATCAAGCCCCCCGAGCGCGAGACCTGGTACCGGGTGAATTGCGCATTATGCGCACCCTCTAGTCACACTCACTTTTTGAACAATTTGGCATAGTCAGGAATTGAACCCGGGTGGTGTGTTTCATTGGGCAACTCGATGACCACTCAAAAAGGTCTGAATTTAAATTGTTTTCAGAAAATTAAACCACCTCAACATGGGGTAAACTAATCTATATTCGGTAAGGTGTAACTCAACATCTTATCTTAGTGATCCACGTCCATTTCTAAAGTAACTTGTTTTAACGACTATTATTCATGTTTGTAATCTACGTTTCTACTTGTAATACTTTTTTGGGTGGTGGTTTTTTTGGTTTTACTCTTTTAATATTCAAATTTATAAATGACTTCATTTTTATCATTCTAGAAGAGTGGCAGTTATTATTATTACTATACTATCTAAAAGACAAAACCCTAGAGCATTATTTATCAATAGTAATCAGGGGTATTTTCGTTATTTCACTTTTTTTTCTGTCTCCTACGATAAAAGAAGCAAATTTCGTAAAAGAACCAACCATTCAATGTTACCAAAAAATGTCGAAAAAAATTGTTTTTTACAAAAAAATCAACTACATTTTTTTCTCAACGATAAACGAGGCAACTTTCATACAAGGAACAACCCTTCAATGCTACAAAGAGATGTCGAAAAACATTCTTTTTTACAAAATAGATCAACTAACTTTAAGAAGAAAAAAAAGAACGCTAAAAGAAGCAACTTTCACAAAAGGAACAACCCTTCAATGTTAGATGTCGAATTTTTTTTTTTTTTTTACAGAATAGATCAAGACCTTTTTTTTAACTCGCATTCAAAACGGAGCCCCGAGACGAAGCGAGGGTTCCACAACGAGTTGTTAACATAATACTAATATTATCATTTGCTACTTTTTTTTTAAATAACATTAACCACCATGATTTGGTTATTGGACATTTTTTTTGTAAGACCACCCCCTATGGTTAGTTACCCGCCCATTACCCGCTCATACCCGTAACTAACCATAGGCACCACTTAGTTACCCGCGTTAGTTACCCGCTTTCACCATAGATTTAACGGAAGAGTTATAGGAATTGCGGGTCCTAGTGCTTTTTATTGTTGGACTTGATACTTTATTGCTTGTACGTTATATATTAAGAGGAGTATTGTTTTAGCCATGATATGAAGTGTTTAGTTATGAGTTAGTTATAAGATATTGGTGTTGATGTGGCGCTGATGTGAAAGGTTAAGAGGATGAATAGTTTAGTTACGATAGGGAGTGACCTAATGATCTTTTGTCTAACATGCATGACCCACTATATTAAGAAATTTAAAAAAAAAAAAAAACGACAACTACAATTATTTATTTAAATACACCAACAATTGTATTGATAAAAAAATGAGATTTTCTAAAGATTTAATTTTATAATTATATATTCTTTAAAAAAATTTAACGATAACTCTATTATATGTTGTTAACGTACATAAATTGGTTTTTACATGACTTTTGGTTAAAAATTATTCTTTTATTCAACCATTTTAATCAACTATATTATGTGAGTTTAATTGGTTCCATAATAAAAAACTAAATCTTATGCATGTTTTGGTAGATTTTATAATACAATTTTTTTGTTTGTACAGCACAATAAAAAGATGGACCGAGCAATGTCGATTTCATTGACATATTACAAGTCTTGGCATATTAGAAATTCACAATCATATGATGCGAGTTTTTTTTTATCCCCAAACCCCGTTCAACACCATCTCGACTTTTCCTGGACCCTCGCCATCCTCGGTCATGTTCATAGTCATCTCGGTTTGAACACCCGCTACCACAATGATTACAAGTGTGCAACCCCGCTCTGATACCATTTGAGGATCGATTTAGGTGGCCAAGGAAAGGTTAGAAACAACCAGAGAGTCATCTAGATGGGTTGCCTAGGGATCAGATTACTCATTTTTCCAGGTATCTCGAACAGAAAAAACTTTAGAACTTTTAGTTCTCATTTAGACATATTACATTGAAATAAATGATCTACTGATGTCAAAAAATCGCCGTTAAAAAAAAAATTAGCATATAAAAATTACAACTCAATTTTTGTCTCTTATACTCCGTGTTTGTACAAAAATGTGTAAACAAATATAGTATTTTCATTTTTTTTTTAATATCGCACAATACTTTACATTTTAATTATGCAACAATTAATTTGATGTTATGTCAATTAATTAATAGTTTTCTATACTACGATATTTTTTAAACATTGAAAAAACATTAAAAACAAAAATCATATTGCAGTCAGGGGCGAAACTACTTGGGGGTTGGGGTAGGGGTGCCCGCCCTCGGTGAATTTTTTTTCGGTGTAAAAATTTTGAGTTTTTCGGCTTTGCTCCCAGTGAATTTGTTTTGCTCCAAAACCTTCAAATTTTGTTCAAAATTCTCCAACTTTTGTCCCAAAACCTTCAAATTTTGCCCAAAATTCTCGAACTTTTTTTCCCAAAACCTCAATTTTTTACCCCAAAACCTCTATATGTTGTCCAAAAAAATTGCTACGGTTTTAATTTTTTTTTTATCCCCGATGAAAAAAATTCTAGTTCCGCCACTGATTGCCGTTCTATACAGTTCACCAACTTAATCATGAACCATTTTTAGATGAGTTGCTCTCATTGATTAAGCTATCTATAAGTTCTATTATAACTCTAAAATGATGATGCAATAATTATCTTTTGTCTTACTATAAAAAAATCAAAAAGAAAAATTGTAAGGACATGTAAGTGATGTTATAAATAAAATTATTTTTAGAATTAAATTAAATCTACTTAATAAAGAAAAAATTCTAAGTATTCATGATGATGTCATTAAAATAATTAATTGTATTTAGTAAAAATATTAACATGTTAATTTTATAATATATGAAGCATTATATACAATTTTATGATAAAACACTCACATGACCATATGTATAAACTTTAAAACAAATTGTACAATCATTTACAAATCACCTCATAAATACGTGTACAAACTTTGAAGCATATTGTACAACCTTCATGTAATAATTGAATTTTAATTTTTTAAGAAATTTATTAAAAGACATTTGTTATTACTAGTAATTATTATTAAAAATATTAATACTCAATTTTTAAACAAACTTTATTATTATTTATTATAATTATAATTATAGTTATTATATTATTATTATTATTATTATTATTATTATTATTATTATTATTATTATTCAAATATTTGTGTTTTTTACGAGATTAATTATGTTACATATGTATGTGAAATACATGTCTCAATAAAAGGTTGTAATGTAGGCTTTTATGACAAAGTTAAGTATATCAAGGTAGTTCATTTATTCTGATCAAGTTAAGTACATCAATATATTTGTAAAAACAACGACAAGTTTTTTAGTCAGAATGCGGTGTTCCACGGGTTATTAAACTAAATGACTTTAGTATTTACATTTTCTTAATACATAAAACATATTATTAAATTGTTTCGTTTAAAGAAACCCGTGATTTTACGAGTCATTTCAGTAATGTGATATGTGATATGATCATATACATGACGATAAGTACAAAAAGAGTGATTAGCAGAATCAATATATTAAACCATGTATTGTATGTTATGAATTGAATAAGCATAGTAGTTGAGATAATATATATAATTAAATAATTTATATTTAAATAAATAGATTTGGAGTGATGTGTAAATATTTTTTTAACAACTTTGAAAACAACTTACTCGTAAAATCTTATCCTTTTATTTTTTCATAGCCATCAAACAACCATTATAAATAACGACAGTAATAATAATAACAAACCTTACAACAAAACACCAAAACACCAAAATCCACCACCTCTACTTCAACAAAAAACATGGTTAACGACAAAAAAAAATAATCGATCAAATATCCGGGTGGTTGACACTATACGACGACGGTTCAGTCGATCGAACATGGAGTGGCCCGCCACGATTCAAGTTCCTAGCGGAACCAGTCGCTCCACACGATCATTTCATCAACGGGGGGTCGCTACTCGTGACATAGTAATACAAGATCAACTTAACAACTCAACTCTTTCCGTACGACTTTATTTACCCGAAACCACAACAAACAATGTCCCAATACTTCTACACTTATTTGGTGGTGGATTTTGTATAGCTCAACCTGATTGGTTCATGTACTATAACATATACACTCGAATCTGCCGTGCAACTGGAGCTATTATCGTGTCCCCATATTTGTGTCGTGCGCCTGAACACCGTCTGCCTGCTGCAGTCGATGATGGCTACACGACGCTTCTTTAGCTACACAATTTAGCTAAAAATAAGTTCCATGATCCATGGCTATCTTTTTATGGAGACTTTAATAGGGTTTTTTTAATAGGAGAGAGCTCGGGTGGAAACTTGGTGCATCAAGTGGCTAAGAAAGTTGCGAACCAGAGTCTCGACCCGTTGAGAGTTGTTGGAGCGATCCCAATACATCCGGGATTCGTGCTGTCTACAAGAAGTAAGTCGGAGTTGCAAAAACCGGAGTCAACGTTTTTGACTTTACATATGTTGGATAAGTTGATGGAATTAGGGTTACCGATAGGGAGTACGAAAGATCATCAGATAACGTGTCCGATGGATGAGAACGTTATTGATTTGAATTTGCCGCCTTATTTGTTATATGTAGCGGAGAATGATCTTCTTTTGTATACAGAAATGGAGTTTTATGAGATTATAAAGAATTGTGGTAAGGAGATTGAGTTGTTTATGAATAATGGAATGGCACATGTTTTCTATCTTAATAAGATTGATATTGATAATGATCCACAAACTTCGGATGAAACTGAGAAGTTTGTTCAAGCGATTGCAAACTTTGTTAAATGTCACTAGATTCTCATTTCTTATGATTTAAAATAATTGATAATGATAATGATGATGATGGTGATGATCATGATGCTGCTGATGATGATATAAGAATACTACTTGCTCCTAATATAATTTTCACGTATTTATTTTTGTTATTTAAAATGTTTGTGAAGAAAATTAAAGACAAAATTTTGACGTTGGTCTTTCAACTTTGTATTAAATAAGTAAGTGATCTTAAATATATTTTTTTTTTTTTACTTTGTTGACCTCGAACTATTATATTTTTTAATGAATGACACTAATACTAACACTAACGAACATTAGTATTCTTCCGTTAACTCAACAAATGTATTTTT
Organism: Rutidosis leptorrhynchoides; assembly: GCF_046630445.1. Taxonomy (NCBI): domain Eukaryota; kingdom Viridiplantae; phylum Streptophyta; class Magnoliopsida; order Asterales; family Asteraceae; genus Rutidosis; species Rutidosis leptorrhynchoides. The sequence continues at coordinate 211,201,334 of NC_092343.1, forward strand.
GTCTTTTCAATTTTTTTCTACTTTGTCTTCTCTTCTTTCTCTCTCCTTCTAACAGAATATATTGCCCCATATCTTTGTTTATATTATTTGATTTTATTTGATTGTGTATATCTTTCTATTGTATTTCAAGATTATCTGTATCTCTACCTTTTAAGGTAGTTTGTTATTACTCTGTACAATATATAAGAAATACACACGACACACAATTGTGTGCAGTTTTCTCAATCGACTTATATGGTATCAGCCTGATTTCCTGGCCGACCTCCTTCTCCTCTTAATTTCTTTCACAATGACCGGCAGCTCAAGCTCATCTGATGCACTCGATTCTCCCCTACCCTTATCTACTGTGCTTCACATGTTGACGATCAAGCTTTCGTCCAACAACTATTTGCTATGGCACAAACAGATGGAGCCTCTTCTCGCCTATCAACACTTAACGGGTTAAGTTGATGGATCTATCCCTCCACCGCCGCCTACCGTTACAACTGGTGAGTCCACTTCGCCTAACCCTGCTTATTTATCTTGGGTTGCTGCTGATTAACGAGCCTTGATTCTTATTCAATCAAGTCTCTCCGAAGAAGCTATGGCTGAAACTCTAGGTTATTCTTCTTCCCGAGATGTCTGGACGGTTTTGGCAAGTTCCTATAGCCATGATTCTCCAGAACGTGTTCACACTCTTCGAGATACTCTTCGAAATTTAAAAAAAGGCTCCTCCACCGTCTCGGATTTCTCAAGAAAATTCAAGAACGTGTGTTATCAACTTCAAGCTATTGGCCATTCTCTTGGCGAAGATGATAAAATTCATTGGTTTTTATGGGGGCTCGGTTCTTCTTTTGAAACGTTCTCCACAACGCAACGCCTAATCACTCCCCGACCGACGTTTCCTGCACTTGTCTCTCAAGCTAAGAGTCACGAGATGTTCTTACAATCAGTAAGTGATACGGTTGCGACTCCTGTGGCTTTTAACACTACGACCTCCAATACTGTTACCAATTTAAATACCTCTCGTGGTCGTGGTAAAAATTATTAGCGCAGTTCTGCTTCTTTGAGGGGTCGAGGTCGTGGCATTCGTCGTCCACCGCATTGTCAACTATGTCAAAAAGACGGGCATTATGCAAATCAGTGTCCAGACCTTCAGACCTTTGCTCGTGGTCCCTCTCCACTAAGTGCAAATCTTGCAGAAGCTTTTCACAACCAATGTAATATGACTCCGGATTGGTATGTTGACACTGGAGCATCAACACATATGACTTCAAATCCTAATCACCTTGATTCTACTACTCCTTATTCTGGTAATGAATAAGTTTTCTTTACTAATGGTGAAACTTCTTCTATTTCTCATATTGGCAAAACTACTATCTTTCCTAACATACAACTTCAAGATGTTATTGTTGTTCCAAATATTACCAAAAACTTACTGTCTGTTAGTAAGCTCACTCAAGATAACCAACTTGATGTCTTATTTTCAGATCCTTTGTTTTTTATTTAGAACAGAAAAACCAAATAACCTCTCGCACAAGGAAGAAGTATAAATGGACTTTACATATTAGAGCAAAGAAAACAAGCCTTTCTTATTAAGCTCTCTTCCAAGCAACTTACAGCATCCTTTGATTTATGGCACAACCGCTTAGGACATGTGTCTCATGATATCATTTCTGTTTTGAATAAACTAGGATCGTTATCTGTTAATTCAGTTTTGTCGAACCCTAAATTATGCTCTTCTTGTCAATTGTCTAAAAGTAAACATTTACATTCTGATCTTAATGATAAGCGTGCTTCTCATCTTTTAGACTTAATTCATTGTGATTTATGGGGACCATCTCCTGTTATTTCTGTTGACGGTTATCGATACTATGTTATCTTTGTTGATGATTATTTTTGTTTCACTTGGTTTTATCCCATGAATGCAAAGTCTGAATTTTAAACTATTTTTGCTTCGTTTGTATCTCTTGTTCAAACGTAATTTTCATGTAAAATCAAGACCTTTCAATCTGATCGTGGAAAGGAATTTACGAATAATCAGGTTCGTTCCCTTTATTCATCAAACGGTACGCATCATCAGTTTTCTTGTCCTTATACTCTGCAACAAAATGGTAGAGCCGAACAAAAACATCGTCATATCACCGAAACTGGGATAGCCATGATGTTTAATGCCCATATTCTGGCCATTTATTGAACTCGTGCCTTTAGTTCCACCACATACATCATCAACCGCGTACCACTAAGCTTCTTGATCATACGTCACCATATGAATTAGTTTTTGCCTCACCACCAAACTATGGAAATTTTTGGGTTTTTGGATGTTGTGTTTTCTCGTATCTTCGGGATTATTCTTCTCACAAATTGGCTCCGCGAAGTACTCCATGTGTGTTCATTGGTTATAGCTCACAACATAAGAGATATCGGTGTCTTGATATATCTACACAACGAATTTACACAACACGACACGCTCAATTTGATGAGATTTCCTTTCCATTTCAAGGTCATTCATCAAGTATCTCTTCCACCATGTCATTATTTACAAGTTACTGTGATGATTATACATTACCCAAATCAATCCCACACACGCCTCCACCTCCTACACAAACCAATGATCATACCACGCCTCCTACTGTTTGTACCTTATGTCCTGATGATGTACCAATTTTACCACATTCACATGATATGCCCTCACCATCCATAATTTCACCTCCCACCACACCTACTGTTGCAACTCAACCTCTACCTGTCCCACATCATCCTATGATTACTCGATCCAAAGTTGGTATGTTTAAACTAAGGTACTTTATTGATCTTTCTCACACTTTGACATCTCCTCTTCATCACACCCTCTTTACTACTACCTCACCAAAAGGTTTCAAATCTGCTGCTAAAGATCCAAAATGGTTTCATGCTATGTGTGATGAAATGAAAGCTCTCACCATGAAAGAAACTTGGAGTCTAGTTCCACGTCCAAAGCTGATATCGGCTAAGATATCGGCTAAAAAGACACATTTTCACCCCGGTATTGAGGCCCAAAAACAATAATGTTCTAAGCTTTATCGCCAAAATACCCACTTCGTCAGTTGAAACTAAAGATCAAATGATTACGAAGACGGTACAAAAAGAATCACCAGAATCGGAGCTAAAAGGAAGATTCTAGAGCGAAAACGGTGAAAGACAAGAAACCAAGCTACGATCAAGGAAATCAAGTTACGATCCAGTGAAATTGGCAGACCATACGGCTTGCCTATAGGGAAAACGGACTGCCATACGGCCCATGCAAACAGCCAGGTAAAATGGTTGATCAGTATAAACGCGCATCAAAAACGGCCAGCCATACGGCTTGCCAGCTGTATGCAGGCCAAAACCAAGTCAATTTAAAGGGTCTTTGAAATGTCCCGTTCTTATTGATTAAAAACGTTCCATATTAATTGATTTCGTTGTGAGGTTTTGACCTCTATATGAGACGTTTTTCAAAGACTGCATTCATTTTAAAACAAACCATAACCTTTATTTCATCAATAAAGGTTTAAAAAGCTTTACGTAGATTATCAAATAATGATAATCTAAAATATCCTGTTTACACACGACCATTATATAATGGTTTACAATACAAATATGTTACAACAAAATAAGTTTCTTGAATGCAGTTTTTACACAATATCATACAAGCATGGACTCCAAATCTCGTCCTTATTTAAGTATGCGACAGCGGAAGCTCTTAATAATCACCTGAGAATAAACATGCTTAAAACGTCAACAAAAATGTTGGTGAGTTATAGGTTTAACCTATATATATCAAATCATAATAATAGACCACAAGATTTCATATTTCAATACACATCCCATACATAGAGATAAAAATCATTCATATGGTGAACACCTGGTAACCGACATTAACAAGATGCATATATAAGAATATCCCCATCATTCCGGGACACCCTTCGGATATGATATAAATTTCGAAGTACTAAAGCATCCAGTACTTTGGATGGGGTTTGTTAGGCCCAATAGATCTATCTTTAGGATTCGCGTCAATTAGGGTGTCTGTTCCCTAATTCTTAGATTACCAGACTTAATAAAAAGGGGCATATTCAATTTCGATAATTCAACCATAGAATGCAGTTTCACGTACTTGTGTCTATTTTGTAAATCATTTATAAAACCTGCATGTATTCTCATCCTAAAAATATTAGATTTTAAAAGTGGGACTATAACTCACTTTCACAGATTTTTATTTCGTCGGGAAGTAAGACTTGGCCACTGGTTGATTCACGAACCTATAACAATATATACATATATATCAAAGTATGTTTAAAATATATTTACAACACTTTTAATATATTTTGATGTTTTAAGTTTATTAAGTCAGCTGTCCTCGTTAGTAACCTACAACTAGTTGTCCACAGTTAGATGTACAGAAATAAATCGATAAATATTATCTTGAATCAATCCACGACCCAGTGTATACGTATCTCAGTATTGATCACAACTCAAATTATATATATTTTGGAATCAACCTCAACCCTGTATAGCTAACTCCAACATTCACATATAGAGTGTCTATGGTTGTTCCGAAATATATATAGATGTGTCGACATGATAGGTCGAAACATTGTATACGTGTCTATGGTATCTCAAGATTACATAATATACAATACAAGTTGATTAAGTTATGGTTGGAATAGATTTGTTACCAATTTTCACGTAGCTAAAATGAGAAAAATTATCCAATCTTGTTTTACCCATAACTTCTTCATTTTAAATCCGTTTTGAGTGAATCAAATTGCTATGGTTTCATATTGAACTATATTTTATGAATCTAAACAGAAAAAGTATAGGTTTATAGTCGGAAAAATAAGTTACAAGTCATTTTTGTAAAGGTAGTCATTTCAGTCGAAAGAACGACGTCTAGATGACCATTTTAGAAAACATACTTCCACTTTGAGTTTAACCATAATTTTTGGATATAGTTTCATGTTCATAATAAAAATCATTTTCTCAGAATAACAACTTTTAAATCAAAGTTTATCATAATTTTTAATTAACTAACCCAAAACAGCCCGCGGTGTTACTACGACGGCGTAAATCCGGTTTTACGGTGTTTTTCGTGTTTCCAGGTTTTAAATCATTAAGTTAGCATATCATATAGATATAGAACATGTGTTTAGTTGATTTTAAAAGTCAAGTTAGAAGGATTAACTTTTGTTTGCGAACAAGTTTAGAATTAACTAAACTATGTTCTAGTGATTACAAGTTTAAACCTTCGAATAAGATAGCTTTATATATATGAATCGAATGATGTTATGAACATCATTACTACCTTAAGTTCCATGGATAAACCTACTGGAAAAGAGAAAAATGGATCTAGCTTCAACGGATTCTTGGATGGCTCGAAGTTCTTGAAGCAGAATCATGACACGAAAACAAGTTCAAGTAAGATCATCACTTGAAATAAGATTGTTATAGTTATAGAAATTGAACCAAAGTTTGAATATGATTATTACCTTGTATTAGAATGATAACCTACTGTAAGAAACAAAGATTTCTTGAGGTTGGATGATCACCTTACAAGATTGGAAGTGAGCTAGCAAACTTGAAAGTATTCTTGATTTAATGTAACTAGAACTTGTAGAATATATGAAGAACACTTAGAACTTGAAGATAGAACTTGAGAGAGATCAATTAGATGAATAAAATTGAAGAATGAAAGTTTTTGTAGGTGTTTTTGGTCGTTGATGTATGGATTAGATATAAAGGATATGTAATTTTGTTTTCATGTAAATAAGTCATGAATGATTACTCATATTTTTGTAATTTAATGAGATATTTCATGCTAGTTGCCAAATGATGGTTCCCACATGTGTTAGGTGACTCACATGGGCTTCTAAGAGCTGATCATTGGAGTGTATATACCAATAGTACATACATCTAAAAGCTGTGTATTGTACGAGTACGAATACGGGTGCATACGAGTAGAATTGTTGATGAAACTGAACGAGGATGTAATTGTAAGCATTTTTGTTAAGTAGAAGTATTTTGATAAGTGTATTGAAGTCTTTCAAAAGTGTATAAATACATATTAAAACACTACATGTATATACATTTTAACTGAGTCGTTAAGTCATCGTTAGTCGTTACATGTAAGTGTTGTTTTGAAACCTTTAGGTTAACGATCTTGTTAAATGTTGTTAACCCAATGTTTATAATATCAAATGAGATTTTAAATTATTATATTATCATGATATTATCATGTATGAATATCTCTTAATATGATATATATACATTAAATGTCTTTACAACAATAATCGTTACATATATGTCTCGTTTAAAAATCATTAAGTTAGTAGTCTTGTTTTTACATATGTAGTTCATTGTTAATATACTTAATGATATGTTTACTTATCATAGTATCATGTTAACTATATATATATATATATATATATATATATATATATATATATATATATATATATATATATATATATATATATATATATATATATATATATATATCCATATATATGTCATCATATAGTTTTTACAAGTTTTAACGTTCGTGAATCACCGGTCAACTTGGGTGGTCAATTGTCTATATGAAACATATTTCAATTAATCAAGTCTTAACAAGTTTGATTGCTTAACATGTTGGAAACATTTAATCATGTAAATATCAATCTTAATTAATATATATAAACATGGAAAAGTTCGGGTCACTACAGTACCTACCTGTTAAATAAATTTCTTCCGAAATTTTAAGCTGTTGAAGGTGTTGACGAATCTTCTGGAAATAGATGCGGGTATTTCTTCTTCATCTGATCTTCACGCTCCCAGGTGAACTCGGGTCCTCTACGAGCATTTCATCGAACCTTAACAATTGGTATCTTGTTTTGCTTAAGTCTTTTAACCTCACGATCCATTATTTCGACGGGTTCTTCGATGAATTGAAGTTTTTCGTTGATTTGGATTTCATCTAACGGAATAGTGAGATCTTCTTTAGCAAAACATTTCTTCAAATTCGAGACGTGGAAAGTGTTATGTACAGCCTCGAGTTGTTGAGGTAACTCAAGTCGGTAAGCTACTGGTCCGACACGATCAATAATCTTGAATGGTCCAATATACCTTGGATTTAATTTCCCTCGTTTACCAAATCGAACAACGCCTTTCCAAGGTGCAACTTTAAGCATGACCATCTCTCCAATTTCAAATTCTATATCTTTTCTTTTAATGTCAGCGTAGATCTTTTGTCGACTTTGGGCGGTTTTCAACCGTTGTTGAATTTGGATGATCTTCTCGGTAGTTTCTTGTATAGTCTCCGGACCCGTAATCTGTCTATCCGCCACTTCACTCCAACAAATCGGAGACCTGCACTTTCTACCATAAAGTGCTTCAAACGGCGCCATCTCAATGCTTGAATGGTAGCTGTTGTTGTAGGAAAATTCTGCTAACGTTAGATGTCGATCCCAACTGTTTCCGAAATCAATAACACATGCTCGTAGCATGTCTTCAAGCGTTTGTATCATCCTTTCGCTCTGCCCATCAGTTTGTGGATGATATGCAGTACTCATGTCTAGACAAGTTCCTAATGCTTGCTGTAATGTCTGCCAGAATCTTGAAATAAATCTGCCATCCCTATTAGAGATACTAGAGATTGGTATTCCATGTCTGGAGACGACTTCATTCAAATACAGTCGTGCTAACTTCTCCATCTTGTCATCTTCTCTTATTAGCAGGAAGTGTGCTGATTTGGTGAGACGATCAACTATGGTATCAAAACCACTTGCAGTCCTTGGAAATTTAGTGATGAAATCCATGGTAATGTTTTCCCATTTCCATTCCGGGATTTCGGGTTGTTGAAGTAGACCTGATGGTTTCTGATGCTCAGCTTTGACCTTAGAACACGTCAAACATTCTCCTACGTATTTAGCAACATCGGCTTTCATACCCGGCCACCAAAAATGTTTCTTGAGATCCTTGTACATATTCCCCGTTCCAGGATGTATTGAGTATCTGGTTTTATGAGCTTCTCTAAGTACCATTTCTCTCATATCTCCAAATTTTGGTACCCAAATCCTTTCAGCCCTATACCGGGTTCCGTCTTCCCGAATATTATGATGCTTCTCCGATCCTTTGGGTATTTCATCCTTTAAATTTCTCTTTTTTAAAACTCCTTGTTGCGCCTCCTTTATTTGAGTAGTAAGGTTATTATGAATCATTATATTCATAGATTTTACTCGAATGGGTTCTCTGTCCTTCCTGCTCAAGGCATCGGCTACCACATTTGCCTTCCCCGGGTGGTAACGAATCTCAAAGTCGTAATCATTCAATAATTCAATCCACCTACGCTGCCTCATATTCAGTTGTTTCTGATTAAATATGTGTTGAAGACTTTTATGGTCGGTATATATAATACTTTTGACCCCATATAAGTAGTTCCTCCAAGTCTTTAATGCAAAAACAACCGCGCCTAATTCCAAATCATGCGTCGTATAATTTTTTTCGTGAATCTTCAATTGTCTAGACGCATAAGCAATCACCTTCGTTCATTGCATTAATACACAACCGAGACCTTGCTTTGATGCGTCACAATAAATCACAAAATCATCATTCCCTTCAGGCAATGACAATATAGGTGTCGTAGTTAGCTTTTTCTTCAATAACTGAAACGCTTTCTCTTGTTCATCATTCCATTCAAATTTCTTCCCTTTATGCGTTAATGCAGTCAAGGGTTTTGCTATTCTGGAAAAGTCTTGGATGAACCTTCTGTAGTAACCAGCTAGTCCTAAAAACTGGCGTATGTATTTCGGAGTTTTCGGGGTTTCCCACTTTTCAACAGTTTCTATCTTTGCCGGATCCACCTTAATACCTTCTTTGTTCACTATGTGACCGAGGAATTGAACTTCTTCCAACCAAAATGCACACTTTGAAAACTTAGCGTACAATTCTTCCTTCCTCAATACTTCTAACACCTTTCTCAAATGTTCACCGTGTTCTTGGTCATTCTTTGAGTAAATAAGTATGTCATTAATGAAAACAATGACAAACTTGTCAAGGTATGGTCCACACACTCGGTTCATAAGGTCCATGAACACAGCTGGTGCATTAGTTAAACCAAACGGCATGACCATAAACTCGTAATGACCGTAACGTGTTCTGAAAGCAGTCTTTGGAATATCATCTTCTTTCACCCGCATTTGATGATACCCGGAACGTAAGTCAATCTTTGAATAAACAGACGAGCCTTGTAGTTGATCAAATAAGTCGTCGATTCTTGGTAGTAGGTAGCGGTTCTTGATGGTAAGTTTGTTCAACTCTCGGTAGTCGATACACAACCTGAATGTACCATCTTCTTCTTGACAAACAAAACAGGAGCTCCCCACAGTGATGTGCTTGGTCGAATGAAACCACGCTCTAAAAGTTCTTGTAATTGGCTTTGCAGTTCTTTCATCTCGCTGGGTGCGAGTCTGTAAGGAGCACGAGCTATTGGTGCAGCTCCTGGTACAAGATCTATTTGAAATTCAACGGATCGATGTGGGGGTAATCCCGGTAATTCTTTCGGAAATACATCGGGAAATTCTTTTGCAATGGGAACATCATTGATGCTCTTTTCTTCAGTTTGTACTTTCTCGACGTGTGCTAGAACAGCATAGCAACCTTTTATTATTAGTTTTTGTGCCTTCAAATTACTAATACGATGTAGCTTCGTGTTGCCCTTTTCTCCGTACACCATTAAGGGTTTTCCTTTTTCTCGTATAATGCGAATTGCATTTTTGTAACAAACGATCTCTGCTTTCACTTCTTTCAACCAGTCCATGCCGATTATCACATCAAAACTCCCTAACTCTACTGGTATCAAATCAATCTTAAATGTTTCGCTAACCAGTTTAATTTCTCGATTCCAACATATATTATCTGCTGAAATTAATTTACCATTTGCTAATTCAAGTAAAAATTTACTATCCAAAGGCGTCAATGGACAACTTAATTTAACACAAAAATCTCTACTCATATAGCTTCTATCCGCACCCGAATCAAATAAAACGTAAGCAGATTTATTGTCAATAAGAAACGTACCCGTAACAAGCTCCGGGTCTTCCTGTGCCTCTGCCGCATTAATATTGAAAACTCTTCCGCGGCCTTGTCCATTCGTGTTCTCCTGGTTCGGGCAATTTCTAATAATGTGGCTCGGTTTTCCACATTTATAACAAACTACATTGGCATAACTTGCTCCGACACTACTTGCTCCGCCATTACTCGTTCCGACACCATTTGTTCCTTTCATTCTATTAATCCCTGGTCCGTAGGCCTCACACTTCGCCGCGCTATGACCATTTCTTTTACACTTATTGCAAAATTTGGTGCAGAACCCCGAGTGATACTTTTCACACCTTTAGCATAGCTGCTTCTGATTGTTGTTGTTGTTGCGGTTATTATTGTTGTTGGGATGATTGTTGTAGTTGCTGTTGTTGTTGTTGTTGGGCCGTTTGTTGTAGTTGCGATTGATGTTGCAATTGTTGGGATAATTGTTGTGATTATTGTTGTAATTGCTATTGTTGTTGTATTGGTGATTCTTATCACCGTTTTCCTCCCACTTTCTTTTGACTTGCTTTACATTTGCCTCTTCAGCAGTCTGTTCTTTAATTCTTTCTTCAATCTGGTTCACTAGTTTGTGAGCCATTCTACATGCCTGTTGTATGGAGGCGGGCTCGTGTGAACTTATATCTTCTTGGATTCTTTCCGGTAATCCTTTCACAAACGCGTCGATCTTCTCTTCCTCATCTTCGAATGCTCCCGGACACAACAGGCACAATTCCGTGAATCGTCTTTCGTACGTGGTAATATCAAATCCTTGGGTTCGTAACCCTCTAAGTTCTGTCTTGAGCTTATTGACCTCGGTTCTGGGACGGTACTTCTCGTTCATCAAGTGCTTGAATGCTGACCACGGTAGTGCGTACGCATCGTCTTGTCCCACTTGCTCTAGATAGGTATTCCACCATGTTAACACAGAACCTGTGAAGGTATGCATAGCGTACTTCACTTTGTCCTCTTCAGTACACTTACTTATGGCAAACACCGATTCGACCTTCTCGGTCCACCGTTTCAATCCGATCGGTCCTTCGGTTCCATCAAATTCCAAAGGTTTACAGGCAGTGAATTCTTTGTAGGTGCATCCTACACGATTTCCTGTACTGCTAGATCCAAGGTTATTGTTGGTATGTAGCGCAGCCTGTACTGCGGCTATGTTTGAAGCTAGAAAAGTACGGAATTCCTCTTCATTCATATTCACGGTATGTCGAGTAGTCGGTGCCATTTCCTTCAAAATAGTCAAATGGAACAAGTTAATCATACAGAATATTAAGAGTAGTTAATAGTATTCCATAGCATAATATGAACTCATTTATAAAAGCTTTTTCTTCATATTAGCGTTTTATAAGTTTAAATTCGGGTAGTACCTACCCGTTAAGTTCATACTTAGTAGCTAATATACAATTGAACTACTACAATTCTATATGAAAAACTGATTATAATAATATTTCGCGTTCAAACTTTTACACAATATTTTACAAACTTACAATACCGCTTATTTTACATATAGCATGAAATATAGCACACAATAAATTTGATACAAGATGGTTGTGAAGATAATTCTAGCTAGTACACAAGTCGTTCAGCAAAGGCAATAAAGACACGTAATTCATACGTCCAGAAACAAGTCATGCATTCTGGTTTTACTAGGATTACTTCCCATCCTTGGTCTTGTGGAACATAACCGTTATGGCCGTTGATAAGACAGCGTGTTGTAACGTCGTCAAAGGGACGAGGGTTACGTAATGTCCAACAGTCCCGTAACAATCTAAAAACCTCATTTCTTACCCCAATTAACGACTCCGTCACTTGTGGAAACGTTTTGTTTAATAGTTGTAGCCCGATGTTCTTGTTCTCACTTTGGTGAGAAGCGAACATTACTAATCCGTAAGCATAACATGCTTCTTTATGTTGCATGTTAGCCGCTTTTTCTAAATCACGAAGTCCAATATTCGGATATATTGAGTCAAAATAATTTCTTAACCCATTGCGTAAAATAGCATTTGGGTTCCCCGTAATATATGCGTCAAAGTAAACACATCGTAACTTATGGATTTCCCAATGTGATATCCCCCATCTTTCGAACGAAAGCCTTTTATAAACCAAGGCATTCTTGGAAAGTTCTTCGAATATCTTACAAACTGATCTCGCCTTAAATAGTTGTGCCGAAGAATTCTGACCGACTCTAGACAAGATTTCATCAATCATGTCTCCGGGTAGGTCTCTTAAAATATTGGATTGTCTATCCATTTTGTGTTTTTATACTGTAAAATAGACAAGAGTTAGATTCATAAAAAAAATACTTATTAATACAAGCAATTTTTACATATATCATAAAGCATAAGCACACTATATTACATATATTACACCACACGAATACAACTATCTTATTCCGACTCGCTTGTTTCTTCTTCTTTGGTTTTGGTTCGTTTTGCCAAGTTTCTAGGGATATATGATGTTCCCCTAATACGATCCGTCGTTTTCCACATTGGTTTAGAAAAACCTGGTGGTTTAGAGGTTCCCGGGTCATTGTTACAACTTAAGGACTTCGGGGGTTGACGATACATATAAAGTTCATCGGGGTTGGAATTAGATTTCTCTATTTTTATGCCCTTTCCCTTATTATTTTCTTTTGACTTTTTAAATTCAGTTGGGGTAATTTCTATAACATCATAGGAATTCTCGTCGGAATCCGATTCATCGGAGAATTGGTAATCCTCCCAATATTTTGCTTCCTTGGCGGAAACACCATTGACCATAATTAACCTTGGTCGGTTGGTTGAGGATTTTCTTTTACTTAACCGTTTTATTATTTCCCCCACCGGTTCTATTTCTTCATCCGGTTTCGATTCTTCTTCCGGTTCCGATTCTTCTTCCGGTTCCGACTCTTCTTCCGGTTCCTCTTCGGGAACTTGTGAATTAGTCCACGAATCATTCCAATTTACATTTGACTCTTCATTATTATTAGGTGAGTCAATGGGACTTGTTCTAGAGGTAGACATCTATCACATAATATCAAACGCGTTAAGAGATTAATATATCACATAATATTCACATGTTAAAAATATATAGTTTCCAACAAAATTTGTTAAGCAATCGTTTTTCAAGTAAACACGGTCGAAGTCCAGACTCACTAATGCATCCTAACAAACTCGATAAGATACACTAATGCAAAATTCTGGTTCTCTAAGACCAACGCTCAGATACCAACTGAAATGTCCCGTTCTTATTGATTAAAAACGTTCCATATTAATTGATTTCGTCGCGAGGTTTTGACCTCTATATGAGACGTTTTTCAAAGACCGCGTTCATTTTAAAACAAACCATAACCTTTATTTCATCAATAAAGATTTAAAAAGCTTTACGTAGATTATCAAATAATGATAATCTAAAATATCCTGTTTACACACGACCATTACATAATGGTTTACAATACAAATATGTTACAACAAAATAAGTTTCTTCAATGCAGTTTTTACACAATATCATACAAGCATGGACTCCAAATCTCGTCCTTATTTAAGTATATGACAGCGGAAGCTCTTAATAATCACCTGAGAATAAACATGCTTAAAACGTCAACAAAAATGTTGGTGAGTTATAGGTTTAACCTATATATATCAAATCATAATAATAGACCACAAGATTTCATATTTCAATACACATCTCATACATAGAGATAAAAATGATTCATATGGTGAACACCTGGTAACCGACATTAACAAGATGCATATATAAGAATATCCCCATCATTCCGGGACACCCTTCGGATATGATATAAATTTCGAAGTACTAAAGCATCCAGTACTTTGGATGGGGTTTGTTAGGCCCAATAGATCTATCTTTAGGATTCGCGTCAATTAGGGTGTCTGTTCCCTAATTCTTAGATTACCAGACTTAATAAAAAGGGGCATATTCGATTTCGATAATTCAACCATAGAATGTAGTTTCACGTACTTGTGTCTATTTTGTAAATCATTTATAAAACCTGCATGTATTCTCATCCCAAAAATATTAGATTTTAAAAGTGGGACTATAACTCACTTTCACAGATTTTTACTTCGTCGGGAAGTAAGACTTGGCCACTGGTTGATTCACGAACCTATAACAATATATACATATATATCAAAGTATGTTCAAAATATATTTACAACACTTTTAATATATTTTGATGTTTTAAGTTTATTAAGTCAGCTGTCCTCGTTAGTAACCTACAACTAGTTGTCCACAGTTAGATGTACAGAAATAAATCAATAAATATTATCTTGAATCAATCCATGACCCAGTGTATACGTATCTCAGTATTGATCACAACTCAAACTATATATATTTTGGAATCAACCTCAACCCTGTATAGCTAACTCCAACATTCACATATAGAGTGTCTATGGTTGTTCCGAAATATATATAGATGTGTCGACATGATAGGTCAAAACATTGTATACGTGTCTATGGTATCTCAAGATTACATAATATACAATACAAGTTGATTAAGTTATGGTTGGAATAGATTTGTTACCAATTTTCACGTAGCTAAAATGAGAAAAATTATCCAATCTTGTTTTACCCATAACTTCTTCATTTTAAATCCGTTTTGAGTGAATCAAATTGCTATGGTTTCATATTGAACTCTATTTTATGAATCTAAACAGAAAAAGTATAGGTTTATAGTCGGAAAAATAAGTTACAAGTCGTTTTTGTAAAGGTAGTCATTTCAGTCGAAAGAACGACGTCTAGATGACCATTTTAGAAAACATACTTCCACTTTGAGTTTAACCATAATTTTTGGATATAGTTTCATGTTCATAATAAAAATCATTTTTTCAGAATAACAACTTTTAAATCAAAGTTTATCATAGTTTTTAATTAACTAACCCAAAACAACCCGCGGTGTTACTACGACGGCGTAAATACGATTTTACGGTGTTTTTCGTGTTTCGAGGTTTTAAATCATTAAGTTAGCATATCATATAGATATAGAAAATGTGTTTAGTTGATTTTAAAAGTCAAGTTAGAAGGATTAACTTTTGTTTGCGAACAAGTTTAGAATTAACTAAACTATGTTCTAGTGATTACAAGTTTAAACCTTCGAATAAGATAGCTTTATATATATGAATCGAATGATGTTATGAACATCATTACTACCTTAAGTTCCTTGGATAAACCTACTAGAAAAGAGAAAAATGGATCTAGCTTCAACGGATTCTTGGATGGCTCGAAGTTCTTGAAGCAGAATCATGACACGAAAACAAGTTCAAGTAAGATCATCACTTGAAATAAGATTGTTATAGTTATAGAAATTGAACCAAAGTTTGAATATGATTATTACCTTGTATTAGAATGATAACCTACTGTAAGAAACAAAGATTTCTTGAGGTTGGATGATCACCTTACAAGATTGGAAGTGAGCTAGCAAACTTGAAAGTATTCTTGATTTAATGTAACTAGAACTTGTAGAATATATGAATAACACTTAGAACTTGAAGATAGAACTTGAGAGAGATCAATTAGATGAAGAAAATTGAAGAATGAAAGTGTTTGTAGGTGTTTTTAGACGTTGATGTATGGATTAGATATAAAGGATATGTAATTTTGTTTTCATGTAAATAAGTCATGAATGATTACTCATATTTTTGTAATTTTATGAGATATTTCATGCTAGTTGCCAAATGATGGTTCCTAAATGTGTTAGGTGACTCACATGGGCTGCTAAGAGCTGATCATTGGAGTGTATATACCAATAGTACATACATCTAAAAGTTGTGTATTGTACGAGTACGAATACGGGTGCATACGAGTAGAATTGTTGATGAAACTGAACGAGGATGTAATTGTAAGCATTTTTGTTAAGTAGAAGTATTTTGATAAGTGTATTGAAGTCTTTCAAAAGTGTATAAATACATATTAAAACACTACATGTATATACATTTTAACTGAGTCGTTAAGTCATCGTTAGTCGTTACATGTAAGTGTTGTTTTGAAACCTTTAGGTTAACGATCTTGTTAAATGTTGTTAACTCAATGTTTATAATATCAAATGAGATTTTAAATTATTATATTATCATGATATTATCATGTATGAATATCTCTTAATATGATATATATACATTAAATGTCTTTACAACGATAATCGTTACATATATGTCTCGTTTAAAAATCATTAAGTTAGTAGTCTTGTTTTTACATATGTAGTTCATTGTTAATATACTTAATGATATGTTTACTTATTATAGTATCATGTTAACTATATATATATCCATATATATGTCATCATATAGTTTTTACAAGTTTTAACGTTTGTGAATCACCGGTCAACTTGGGTGATCAATTGTCTATATGAAACATTTTTCAATTAATCAAGTCTTAACAAGTTTGATTACTTAACATGTTGGAAACATTTAATCATGTAAATATCAATCTCAATTAATATATATAAACATGGAAAAGTTCGGGTCACTACAGTCTTTGTCATCCATTTTTACACACACTTCATTTCACTTCTTTCTCTCTCTTTCTACAATATTAGTCATACTTTCAATGTCTTCAACTCCGTGCAGGAAACCTAGTACCCGGAGAAGAACACCGAAGATTGTATTAGGAGCAGTCTGGAGTTTGAAGTTGTCACTTTTGTATTCAGAACTCGTTTAATCTACTGGTACTTCTATCCTTTGTCTTTATATAATATTTTCCATTATTATGCTTTGTGATATTGTTGCCATGATTAGCCAGTAGTTATCTTTAGTGTATGCTATGATGTAGTCAGTTATAATGTCGAAATGATATTATGGTTTCTGTATGTTGTGAAGATGCTTTTCGATTATGCTTTAAACTCAATCGCTTATCCAACTAATAGAACGTAGTTATCGGCTCTGTTATTAGGAAGTCGCGAACCCCGATTTAGAGTACACTATCTGTGTCACCCCTTGGTAAGAGAAGTCTATCGGATACAACGTAAGTTTGACTGAGGCACATCGGTTGTAGTAAGTCCACCGAGCCTTGGATTCCGACTGAGGACTCTTTCGTAGTGAAACATCTAACTAGACCCCTAGTACATTGTCGGTCCTAGACCATGCTAGTGTAGTCACCAAGCATATAAACGTCGTACGTACATGCTGAAGCACAACAGTTGTTGTAGGCTGTAACTCTGCTAAGTAAGGCCATGGAAACCGGCCAGTGCTGATTAGTACACTTCACCATAACGCGGTCTCAAGCATTGCACCTCGCTTGAGGGATTCTTATTTAATTAAGGAACTGTTTGTTTAAACACATAAGGGATTGGACCGTTAGGATAACCGAACGTGTTCATGGAAGTCAACCCTGACTTGGCCATGGTGTTCTTTATGGTTGAACTCTTTTTAAGGGCCTAACCATCTTTTTAAATCCAATCATTAATGAAAGCATCGAAACACATTACGTCTCTCGGATATGGCATTCTATATTCTATTGTTTTTTGAACATCAAAATATTATAATATAAAACTAGCCACCCGATAACAAGTTGCTATGCAGGCGCAACGAAAGAATTACACGGGCTTTATAAGCCAATCATTCCAAACAATGTTACATTTTCCTCTACTAGATAACCAAGGAAAAGAAATACAACGAATGTAATCAAAAAGAAAATTTTTCTTTATCTCTTCACCATCAAAAACCAAGCAATTTCTAAACCGCCAAATGTGCCATAAAAGAGCCACAACCATCGCATACACTTTGTTCTTCTTATCTTTGTTAATCTTCATTAATGTGCCAATCATTAACGAAAGCATCGAAAAACATCACGTCTCTCGGATATGGCAAACTATGTATTCTATTATGCTTAAGAAAGTTTAACCTTTGTGGAATGTTAATACGTCACCCAACCGAGTCGCTCAATTGGATGAGCCGTCTGAATGTGTATGCCTGTAGTCAGACTGCACGGGCGTTGGGGGTAAGGGACGTTGCTGTCTATTCAGAATCTTCAAGCCTAACGCATTATCTAGTGACATGTCTTATGACAGGGGCGTTTAGGACCAGCGTAATGAATACAAGGTCACTACCTATTCATGAGCCAACATTCCATAATCTTGGCAAAGTAACTGATGAAGCCATAGTATGCACTTGTTTTAACCTTTTCTGAATTACAAATTTTATCGCATTTACTTTACTTTATCTTATAAACTAGAAAACCCAAAATTTAGGAATAACCCACTATTCCTTCACTTTAGGATTATCTTAAGCTTTAATTATAGGTACGATTCTACTGATATCTTAAAAATACGACTCTAGGTCATACTTCCCTTACTCATAATAAGGAGTAGTACGATTTAGGCCCCGCTAAATATAAATTTAAAACTATTAACTCCCCCTCTTGGAAGTTGATTCTGACGTCTTGCGACCTGACGACACCGCATAAACAAAACCGTCTGTTTCGGCCATATCAGGAGGAGTCAAGTTTTTGCCGCCGCTGCCGAGGAACTGGTATCAGAAAATACTGCTTTTATCAAACTTATTCACAAGCATTTAGTGGTGTCTAAGAAAGACAATTATATATACACGGACTTGGTTGTTGAATTTTCCGAACAGTCTCCAAATATATTGGGACCAAAAGGATCCTGCCTCTCCGTAGTCAGTCTGACCACTTGGTTTGTTGAATAGTTCGTGCGAGGCTCTGTTATCGAAATACCAGGGAATCAGTAGCAAGAACTAAAAACATATTTAAACTTAGGATAATTAACTTTGATTACCTTAGATTACCTTAGATTACTTTAGATTACTTTAGGTTAAATTATATTGCCTTAGATTAAATTAGGAATTTAGCTTATCTACTTAAAATTTAAAACAAAAAAGGCATACCCAGTGTATGACCCAAACCAAATCTAGACCAGGGCCGTTGTTATTCCTACCTGATCCAGACGCAATAATCTCTAAAGCACACAAAGAAGAACGAATTAGAAATCAAATGGCGTTACGCGTTACTTTAGTAGAAAATACCAAACCCTCGATTGAAGGTCGAGGAGGACCAATCAGATTCCCAGAGATTCAAGGAACTCGTTCGAGTTAGAGCATCATATCATACAGCTTATCCAAAATAGCTGTCCATTTCATGGATTACCGAATGTTGATCCTAACTCTCACCTTGATAAATTCATATCTCTTTCGAACTCCTACAAACATCCAGGGATATGAAAAGATATAGTTCGGCTATACTTATTCCCCTATTCTCTCGCTCATCATGTACAAACATGATTTAAGGGATTGGAAAAAGATTCCATCATGTCATGGACGGAGATGGCTACTAAATTCCTAACCAAATATTTCCTTCCTTTGAAAAAATCAAGCTTAAGAATGACATCATTAACTTTAAACAAAGTTATGATGAATCTCTTTACACTGCATGGGAGCGATTCAAAAACCTGCTGAAGAAATGCCCTAATCACAGTTAGAATGGTCAGCCCAAATTTGTACCTTCTACAATGGTCTTACGGTAAATCATAGGACGACGATCGATGCAACAGCTCAAGGGAATCTGATGAACCAAACCGCTGATGAAGCATGGGAATTGCTCGAGAACATGACAATGCATCATCATGACTGGAACAGTGGTGAAACAACTTCATCATCTGCCCCACTCTCTGCACTTAATAATCAAACGGAGGCCAACAAATCCCTCACGGATAGGATGAAATCTCTCTCCAAATAACTCGAAGAATTGAAGACGCAGCCGCATCAAGTTAACCAGGTTCAGGCCTGCGTTAATTGTACCAACCCGCAACCCACTGAAGAATATCAAGTTAAGTACGAGAATCCTGACGATTCAGTATGTTACGTTTAATACCCAGCTCGTAAATCAAATCTCGGATTCCATCAACAAGCTAGGGTTAAATAATTTCAAAGAAACAACCAACTTTTTCGCTACCGTTACCCACCTTATCCACCCCAACAATCTTAATTGACCTATGATCAACCACTTCCACTCACTGGTCCACCAGTTGAGGAAAATTCTCCAACCACCCAAATTACAAAAGTAACCTGAGACGCCATTAAACCCTATATATATATATATATATATATATATATATATATATATATATATATATATATATATATATATATATATATATATATATATATATATATATATATATATATATATATATATATCACTGGCATACCATGCCAAATTATGACACACCGTGCTAAATCAGGTCTGTTCAAAACAAATGTCAAGTGGCATGCTGTGCCACATTTTGGCACACCATGCCATTTCCGGACTGGTGAAAAAAAACAAGTTCAAGTGCACGCAGTGCCACCCTTTTGGCACGCCGTGCCATATCTGGTGGATAGCAACTCTTTTCGTCTGGTTAATTATCCATTTCAACACCATTGTGCACCATTCAAATACCACATGTTTTAACTTCAAACAATACATCACACCAACCTTTCAAAACTATTTAAAAACATATATAACCATTTTAAACAAAATACACAACCACTCGATTTCATACAAAATACATTCTTGACCCATGATGTCTAACAAATAGTAAATCAAAAGCACTAGATAATCGAGACTTGCATACCACTTACCCTATGCCAAATGCTCCGCTAGTCTTGAATTGGTTCTTTACCTTCACGATGCTTACGTGGTCCTACAAAACACGTCAACATAAAATGGGTAAGCCAAACACTTAGTGAGTGTATAGCGAGTAATAGGCCATAAGCTTAAACGTGACATCATTACACATAGGATATCATTCACATATTCGGATTCGAATTCTTAACTTTTCAACATCATTAATCTTACAACGGTCTCACCAAAGTTTAACCACTTGCGTCATTAAACTTACAAGTACTTAACCGAAGCCTCATACTTGCATCTTAAATTCTTACAAGTGTTTGACCGAAGTCTCGCACTCGCATCATTAAACTTACAAGTATTTGATCAAAATCTCACACTTGCATCATTAAACTTACAAGTGTCGACCAAAGCCCCACACTTGAATCATTTACCTCCTATGCACATTCATATAAATTTTACTTAATTCATTCATTCCTAATAGCCATTAGTGACCTCTTGCACGGATGCAATTCGGAACACTCATGACCCCATCATACCCGCCAAAATTACCCCCATACAACTCACCTTACCCTTGAGCTAAGCTTGAGGGTTTCCAACTTCCTCCTCTTGATTAGCACCTAAAAATATGCTAATCACATTAACACTTTCACTCTTAAATCACTAAGATAAACTTTCAATAACAACTTTAATCTCTTAAATTAACACTATCTTGAGTGACTCATAGCTAACAATTAGACCCTTTCCAAAATCTTCTCAAAATCAAGTTTAGACTTTTATTAACACATTTTCACAAATACCTTATGTGCATAAACATACTTTGTTCTTAAATCATCACTACAACAATATTTACTTCCATAACTCCACTTATATGTTCAAATCATGAACATCTATGTCCAAATATCATAAGAATTCAATTACCACAATAACATATACAAGAAACTTTCAATTTATCAATAATCCATCATTAATTTCTCCCAAAAACTAACTTTGGTAAACCCACCAAACTCAAATCCGAATTTGGCTAAGACTTTACACAATTAGACTTTAAAGATGATAATAAGACCCCACTTAAACATAAACATTTAACAATTTCAAGTATATTAAATTTCTTACCTCAAGTTCTTCTCAAGAACTCTAATTGAAATTGATGAAAAGAAGGTGGTGATGATGATTTTATTGCTTCTACTATATTTTGCACACCCTTAATTGCTCAAATTCAAGCTTGCATGAAGAAGAATCACTAGGTTTGAAGGCTTTTAACTTTTGTTTTCTAAACTCGTTCTTCTTCTTATTTCTCTGCTCTCACAATTTCCAGATAACACAAATGAGCTTCTAACACTCAATTCCCTTCTTAGTATAATAACTATCATGGATTGGCAACTTAGGTCCATCCCCACCGATTCTTAACTTAGGTGGTCCTTATACTAACTAACCTTAACTTTTATTTACTTGCAATACTAGTTCATTTTAAAAAATATCTCTTTTAACACAAAATAAAATAAGGTTAATTAAATTCTAACTCAAATTTTCATAATAAAATAATACCATAAAATTTGGGGCATTACAACTCTCCCCTCGTTAATTTGTTCGCGTCCTCGTGAACCATTCTTGATGCAATGACGGGTGGTATTTCATCATCCATTCTTCGGTTTCCCAAGTACATTCAGAGCCTTTTCTAAATTCCCTTTGAAATTTTTACAAGGTAACCATTTTATTTCTCAATTATTTTATCTTTTGATCAAAGATTTTTACCGGTTTTTCCGCGTATCTTAACTTTTCATATATCTCGATATCATTTAGCGGCACATAAGTTGCTTCGTCCACCTAACATTTTCTCAATTGTGACACGTGAAAAGTGTCATGAATGGCACTTAGTTCTTCGGGCAAGGCTAAGCGATAAGCTACCTTCCCGACTCTTGCAACAATCTCGAATGGTCCCACAAATCTTGGGCCCAATTTACCCCTTTTTCTAAAACGAATGATGCCTTTCCATGGAGAAACTTTGAGCATCACTTTATCACCAACTTAGAATTCGAGAGGTCTCCTCCTCTTATCCGTATAAGATTTTTGTTGGTCTTGGGCCATTTTTAACCTTTCATGAATTTGATCAATCTTTTCGGCCGTTTGGAGTACAATTTTGGTGCTACCCAATTCTCTTTAGCCCACCTCATCCCACTAAACGTGGGCCTACACTTCCTTCTGTACAACGATTCATAAGGAGGCATACCAACTGAGGAATGGTAGCTATTGTTGTACGAAAATTCTACTAATGGTAGGTGCGTATCCCAACTTTCACCAAAATCTATAACACATGCACGTAACATATCCTCAAGCGTTTGGATGGTTCGTTCACTTTGAGTGTTAGTTTGCGAATGAAAAGCGGTGCTCACATGCAACTTAGTACCCATTTCCTCTTGAAATTTTCTCCAAAATCGTGAAGTGAAACGAGTGTCACGGTCCGAGACAATTGACACGGGTACTCCGTGTCGAGCAACAACCTCTTGAATATACAATCTAGACATAACTTCCGATGATGAAGCCTCTTTAATTTGTGAGAACAATGCACTTTTAGTTAGTCGGTCAACTATTACCCAGATGTCATCATGTTGTCGAGGAGTTTTAGGCAACTTTGTCACTAAATCCATGGTAATATGTTCCCATTTCCACACCGGGACTTCCAACGATTGGAGTATACCACTAGGCATTTGATGATAGGCTTTCACCTTCAAACAAGTGAGGCATTTATGAACATACTTAACAATGTCCCTCGTCATACCCGGCCACAATAGTCTCTCCTTAAGTCCCTATACATCTTTGTGGCTCCCGGGTAAATCGAGTATCTAGACTTATGAGCCGCATCAAGCAGTTCATTTCTTACATCACCATGTGAGGGAACCCAAATTCTTTCATATCGTAACCTCAAACCTCTATAATCCTCCCTAAATTCACCAACTTGTCCTTTAATTCTTTCCTTTCTTATGTTATCGGGTGCCAATGCCACACTTTGGGCTTCACGAATTTGTTCAAGAATTTGCGGGGTTATTACCATAACTAAACTCGTCACCTTTAGGACATGGTGACTTACCTTTCTACTTAAAACATCGGCCACTACGTTAAATTTTCCAGGATGATATAATCTTTCACAATCATAATCTTTCACCAAGTCAAGTCATCTTCTTTGACGATTATTTAGATCTCGTTGGTCGAAGAGATACTTTAAATTCTTATGGTCGGTGTAAATAGAAAATTTTACACCGAACAAATAGTGGCGCCATATTTTCAAAACAAAAACTACCGCTGCTAATTCTAAATCATGAGTGGGATATCGTTTCTCATGAGTTTTTAATTGACGGGAGACATATGCTATAACCTTTCCTCTTTGCATAAGTACAAACCCCAAGCCTCTTTTTGATGCATCACAATATATCGTCATATTTTCATTTCCTTCAGGCAAGACTAAAACCGGAGCTTGAACAAGCTTGTCTTTAAGGAGTTGGAACGCTTGTTCTTGTTTATCCGCCCATTTCCATGAAACATCTTTTCTTGTTAACTTGGAAAGTGGGGTTGCTATCTTAGAAAAATCTTGTATGAATCGTCGGTAGTACCCCGCCAAACCAAGGAAACTTCTAACTTCGGTGGGACTCGAGGGCGATTCACATTCCATTACCGCTTTAACCTTAACCGGATCAACATGGATTCCCTTTTCATTGACAACATGCCCTAGGAGCTGTACTTCCCGTAACCAAAATTCATATTTTGAAAACTTAGCATACAATCTCTCTCGTCTCAATGTTTCCAACACTTGTCTTAAATGTGACTCATGTTCTCCTTCACTTTTGGAGTAGATTAAAATATCGTCAATGAAGACTATAACAAACTTATCAAGCATCGGATGACATACCCTATTCATCAAATCCATAAATGCGAATGGAACATTAGTCAGTCCAAAGGGCATAACTACGAACTCATAATGAACGTATCTTGTACGAAAAGCCATTTTCGGAATATCCTCTTCTTTCACTTTCAATTGATTGTACCCCGATCTCAAATCAATCTTTGAAAAATAACATGCTCATTGAAATTGATTAAATAGATCATCAATTCTAGGTAAAGGGTACCAATTTTTAATTGTAACCTTATTCAATTCTCGATAATCAATGCACATTCTCAAAGTGCCATCCTTCTTCTTAACAAAAAGCCTCGGAGCTCCCCATGGAGAACTACTAGCTCGAATAAAACCCTTATCAAGTAAGTCTTGCAATTGAGTCATCATCTCTTATATTTTGGATGGGGCTAACTGGTAAGGTGTTTTTGCGATAGGAGTGGCTCCCCGAACTAGATCAATTCGGAATTCTACATCTCGTTCGGGTGGAACACCAGGCAATTCATTAGGAAACACGTCAATGAATTCATTAACTATCGGAACCTCGCTTAATTCAGATGTGGTTCCTGATTTGTTAACCACATATGCTAAAAAGGCCTAACATCCGTGCGTCAATAATCGTTTGGCCTTTGCATATGTACACTAAGGTATCGGTTGTCTTCTTCGACTAATATAAATGGTGATAACTCTCCCATTGGGTGTGCACACGTGAATAATCTTCTTCGGACAATTAATATACCCCTCATTAGCACCAAGCCAGTCCATACCTACAATTACATGAAACTCTCCCAATTGCATAGGAATTAGATCAATTGAAAACTCCACATTATCAATTACAATAGTACACCCCTTATAGACTTCGGTGACTCTAACAATTTTATCATTAGATACTTCTACATCTAACGGGTGCTTTAGTTTACACACGGGTACATTAAAATTTTTACAAAATTTTGAAGAAACAAAAGACCTAGATGCACCACAATCAAACAAAACATTGGCGGGCATATAATTTACGATAAATGTACCTGTCACAATGTTGTGTGACTCCTTTGCTTCTTCGGTTGTGATTTGATAGACACGGGGCTAAGGTTTGACATCACCCGCACTTGGTTCCCTTTTGATTGCTTTTCTTTCAACCCCTTCCGACTCATTCTTTTTGTATTCGGGACATTCGGCCATGACGTGTCCTTCTTTAGAACAACAAGAACATTTCACCTTACCCCTACACTCAGCTGCTTTATGACCACTCCTTCCACACTTAAAACATGCATTTGTCCCCGCTCTACACTCCCCTTGATGATGTTTACCACACTTCCCACAACTTTTCATTTCCTTTGCACTTCCTTTTCCCGAGTTAAATGGTTGTTTTGGCTTATATGGCTACCCGGATTCATGTTTAACCTTTTTCGGGCTAAAACCTTTAGAATTTGTTTTCGAGTCAACCTTTCTTTTCAACGCCGCCTTTTTCTTAATATCATTTTCTCGGTTCAAAGCTTTATTCATCAAATTGGCAAGTGATGCATAAGCACCCACATCAATAAATTCACTTATCTTGGGGTTAAGTTTCTCACGGTAGTGCTCCATTAGAAGATCAAGATTTACCAAATATTCGGGGCAGAAATGCGACTTATCATTAAACTCACCATTAAATTCCATTACCGATTTATCCCCTTGAGAAATATTGAGGAACTCTTGCTTCAACTTAGTTACCTCCGCCGATGGGACAAATTGTCCCATGAACCGTTTTCGGAAGCCGGTCCATGATATTTTCGATGCTTCTTATTTTCCAAGGGATTTTGACAAACAATCCCACCACTCGTGCCCCATACCTTTCATTTGATGAGCGGCATATATTACCTTTAAATGTTCGGGGCATGAGCACAACATGAAAGTTTCCTCAATTTCATCAATCCACCTTTGGCTAATCAATGGGTTGGACTCCCCATGAAAAACCGGGGGACTACATGTGAAGAAGCTTTTAAATTCAAAACGTTCATTCTTTTTATCTTTAGGAACTTCACGTTCCTCTATCCAAACCCCACTACCTCCTTCACCCCTAAGAACCTGGATTTTAGAAGCAAATGCCTCTAGTTTGGTGTCCAACATCTTCTCCATTTTCTTTTCCATTTCTCCTAAGAGAACTGGCCCATATTTCAAAAAGGCCTCTTTTATTTAATCGGCTAGGTTAACATTACCCGTCGCATTCTCATCGCTCTCATCACTTTCAGTACTAACCGGCGTGTGAACACGCTCATCTTCACTTTCCTGATTAACATCTTGATCATGGGTTGACATTTCTTCTTACTGAAAGTAAAAAGAATATCAAAACCTTAAATCTTATACCATTCTTTTCCAATAAAAATAATCATATTCATTTCTATTCTAGTGACTCGTTCATCATTCATGGTCACAGTGAATTTCCATGCGTCACGTGATGATATAAAGGCATTGGCCAAGCGTCTTTATATCCCTATAATTCGCACTTAATTCACCGACAATCCACTCACTTTTGAAACGAATCCTATCATTCATAAGCATACATACACTACAATAGCATCGTTTCATTATCCTATGGAGCATGGCAATTTAAAATTCATACGCAAGTCCTAACCGCTTGTACATTCAAAAATTCAGTTTAAGCCTAGATAACCCTATAGTGGATTATCCAAGTCTCTTAAACCATAGCTCTGATACCAACTTGAGATGCCCTTAAACCCGATATAATTTTTTTACACTGGCACACCGTGCCATATTTTGGCACACCGTGCCATATTTTGGCACACCGTGCCAAATCAGGTCTGTTCAAAACAAAGGTCAAGTGGCATACCGTGCCACATTTTGGCACACCGTGCCAGTTCCGGACTGGTGAAAAAAAAACAAATTCAAGTGGCACGCCGTGCCACCCTTTTGGCATGCTGTGCCATATCTGCCATCCGGTTAATTGTCTATTTGAACACCATTGTGCACCATTCAAATACCACATGTTTTAAATTCAAACAATACATAAACCTTTCAAAACTATTTAGAAACACATATAACCATTTTAAACAAAAGACACAACCAATCGATTTCATACAAAATACATACTTGACCCATGACGTCTAACAAGTGGTAAATCAAAAGCATTAGGTAATCGAGATTTGCATACCACTTACTCTATGCCAAATGCTCCACTAGTCTTGAGTTGGTTCTTTACCTTCACGATGCTTACGTGGTCCTACAAAACACATCAACATAAAAAGGGTAAGTAAAACGCTTAGTGAGTGTATAGCGAGTAATAGGCCATAAACTTAAACGTAACATCATTACACATAGGATATCATTCGCATATTCGGATCCGAATTTTTAACTTTTCAACATCATTAATCTTACAAGGTTCTCACCGAAGTTTAACCACTTGCATCATTAAACTTACAAGTACTTAACCGAAGCCTCATACTTGCCTCTTCAATTCTTACAAGTGTTTGACCGAAGTCTCGCACTTACATCATTAAACTTACAAGTATTTTATCGAAATCTCAAACTTGCATCATTAAACTTACAAGTGTCGACCAAAGTCCCACACTTGCATCATTTACTTATCCTACGCACATTCATACAAATTTTACTTAATTCATTCATTCCTTATAGCCATAAGTGACCTTTTGCACGAATCCAATCCGGAACACTCATGACCCCATCATACACGCCCAAATTACCCCATACAACTCACCTTGTTCTTGAGCTAAGAGTGAATGTTTCTAACTTCCTCCTCTCTTGAGTGACTCATAGCTAACAATTAGACCCTTTCCAAAATCTTCTCAAAATCAAGTTTAGACTTTCATTGACACATTTTCACAAACACCTTGTGTGCATAAATATACTTTGTTCTTAAATCATCAATACAACAAGACTTACTTCCATAACTCCACTTATATGTTCAAATCATGAACATCTATGTCCAAATATCATAAGAATTCAATTACCACAATAACATATACAAGAAACCTTCAATTTATCAATAATCCATCATTAATTTCTCCCAAAAACTAACTTTTGTAAACCCACCAAACTCGAATCCGAATTTGGCTAAGACTTTACACAATTAGACTTTAAAGATGATAATAAGACCCCACTTAAACATAAACAATTACCAATTTCAAGTATATAAATTTCTTACCTCAAGTTCTTCTCAAGAACTCTAATTGAAATTGATGAAAAGAAGGTGGTGATAATGATTTTCTTGCTTCTACTATATTTTGCACACCCTTAATTGCTCAAAATCAAGCTTGCATGAAGAATAATCACTAGGTTTGAAGGCTTTTGATTTTTGTTTACTAAACTCGTTCTTCTTCTTATTTCTCTGCTCTCACATTTTCCAGACAACACAAATGAGCTTCTAACCCTCAATTCCCTTCTTAGTATAATAACTATCATGGATGGCAACTTAGGTCCATCCCCACCATTTCTTAACTTAGGTGGTCCTTATACTAACTAACCTTAACTTTTACTTACTTGCAATACTAGTCCATTTTAAACAATATCTTATTTTAACACAAAATAAAATAAGGTTAATTAAATTCTAACTTAACTTTTCATAATAAAATCATACCTTAAAATTTGGGGCATTACATAACCAACCCTGCTCTCGGGACTGATGATCAGTTGACTCTGTTCATTCAAGGACAACAACAGCTAAATCAGAGAACTTCATCTAGACAAGACCAGACGGAGATACTAATACGAAATCAATTAGTTCTGCTCAAAAGTCTAGAAACGTAGCTCGGACAGTTATCGCAACGCCTTGAGACCCGACCACAAGGAAGATTACCTAGTAATACTATCAAAAATTCCCACATAGAAGAAGCTAAGCAAAAGGATTCCATAATCTCAGAGGAAGAACTACGGAGAAGGTCAGCTAGGCTCAAGAACAAGTCAACATATACTCAGAAGCTACCCTCTCAAACTCCAGTTCGTCTACCTTATCCAGCTACAGGAAGAACCATCTAAGCTCGATACCTACAAACTTGATGGAAGATTCCTGAACACCATGTCCAAAGTTCCCAACCAGAAGAAATATTGTAGAGACCCGTCCTAATCTATCTAGACGAATACATTACATTTGGTTACATCGCGAGGTACTTGACCTCTATATGACACATTTTATGAACATTGCATTCGTTTTTAAAAGACAAACTTTCACTAAATCAAAAGTTGACGGCATGCATACTATTTCATAATATATCCAACTATAATTGACTTAGTAATAATCTTGATGAACTCGACGACTCGAATGCAATGTCTTTTGAAATATGTCATGAGTGACTCCAAGTAATATCTCTAATATGAGCAAACGCACAACGGAAGATTTCTTTCATACCTGAGAATAAACATGCTTTAAAGTGTCAACCAAAAGGTTGGTGAGTTCATTAGATTATCATAAACAATCATTTCCAATAATATAATAGACCACAAGATACTCATATTTTGAAAACAATCTGTACAGGTCTGCTCACTGCTGTAAAATCATTCATACGATATATAAACACCTGGTAATCGACCTTAACAAAATGCATATAGAATATCCCCCGCATACCGGCATTCTGCATGGTCATGCAAAAAGCATACAAAAAGGCCACTCTTTTAAATATGATGGTTGTGTACACCTCACAAACAGATAATATCTTTTAAATCTGGCGGTTGTATACCTATATCGAAGTACTAAAGCAGTTCAAATTCTCTCACTGGGGTTTGTTAGTGCCCATAGATCTATCTTTAGGATTTGCGTCAATTAGGGGCTCAGTTCCCTAATTCTTATATAACCAGACTATAAAGGGGTGATATCCGGTGTACTCGTAACTCAATCGTAGAATGTTTTTAAGTACTTGTGTCTATTTCGTCAAACATTTATAAAAATAGCGCACGTATTCTCATTCTCAAAAATATATATTGCAAAAGCATTGAAAAAGGGAGCAAATGAAACTCACAATACTGTATTTCGTAGTAAAAATACATATGACATCATTGAACAAATGTAAGGTTGGCCTTGGATTCACGAACCTATATCATTTATATATTTGTTAATACATGTAATCGTAATCGAATAAATCTATATGTTATTATTAGTGATGTAATTGTTATATTTAACAATTTATAAGTTTCCTTATTTATTTATATATTTTCATTTTACATATAGAATTATTAATATAGTTAAGTTATATGAATTGATTATATATATATATTTTATATAAATAATCTTTATTTTTATACTTGTAACCTTAACAACATCATTAAAACTTTAATAATAATGATATAGATAATAATGATACTAATAATAATAATGTATAAATGATAGAATTGTTAGTTTTTATAGAATTTTAATAATTATATGACAATACTAATATTTAATGTCAAACGTTATTTCCAATACCAACAATAATAATACTTAATAATATTAATAATAATAATAATGATAATATTACTAATAATACTTATGTTAACGATAATAATAATAATAATAATAATAATAATAATAATAATAATAATAATAATAATAATAATAATAATAACAATAACAATAATAATAATAATAATAATAATAATAATAATAATAATAATAAAATAATACTAACACTAATATTAATGAAAATATTAATAATTTTATCATTTTCGTAATAATATTTATATCCAAGATTTCTATATTCATAATCCTAACAATATCTTTAAAACTTTTATATTAGTCATAAAAATCATAATCTTAGTATTAAATTTTTCTAAACTAATGACCAAGGCTTCTATAACATTAATTCGTAATCCTTATATTACTAAATAATCTGATTTAATTAATAATATTGATAATAACAATAATAATAATAATAATACCTATTGATAATATTAGTAATGATAATAATATAAACTATATTAATGATAATATTTTTAGTAATCATGTTATTAATAATAATATTGATAATAATTAATAATACATAATACTAATAAGTAATTATAGTAACAATGATGGGAATAATAATATTATTTACTTTAATGATAATAACATTCATTATATTAATGTTAGGGATATCACTAATTATCATAATAATAACATAGTTAATAATAACATAGTTAATAATAACAATAATGAAAATAATAATAATAATAATAATAATAATAATAATAATAATAATAATAATAATAATAATAATAATAATAATAATAATAATAATAATAATAATAATAATAATAATAATAATAAAAAAATGAATTCTACTTCAAAAGGATTGGGTTTTAAAAAAAAATGCCACCAGCCAGGCTCGAACCTGAGACTTCTTACTAACCCGACACTCCTATAAACCCTCTGCTCCGCCTTGCCTTTCTGTTTTAATTCTTATTCTAAATTTAATTAACTTATTTCGATTTCATCATCTTCTTTATTACTCAATTCTATCAAAAGATTATCCCAATCATAACAGCAAGATAACGATTATGTTTAGAATTTTTGTAACTTGAAATATCAACAATTTGAACAAGGTGAAGAGAATTAAATCAAAAGGCAAACAAAAAAAAATGTAATTCCAGCAGTCGCTGAAGAAGGAAAAAAAATGAAGAACACACTTTTCGATTTTTAATATAAAGGCGTTTTGAGACCTCAGAATCTTTATGAAATATCTTCCACTTCGTTCCAAGAAACTTTCTGGATATTCAGTTTAGATTAAAACATAACAACAAGTTTAAATTTCTTCATGAAAAATTTCGTTGACTTTATAAAAATTTACTTTGACTTCAAAATTCGATTTCAATTTGAGAAATTGGAAGCTGAGCTTTGGTAGGTAGTTTGATTAAAGGAATTCTAACAAGACTACATTTCTGAATTTTGATGATTGAATCGATTTTTAATTTTGGTCAAAAAGTGGAAGTACAGAGGTACCGTCGGTTTTAAAAAAAATATATTATCCTCCTCAATTGTGATTGCAGATGACAATGTTATAGCAATATTGTAGTTGACAATTCCAATTAGAAGAAACAAAAATTAAAAAGCAGAAAGCGAAGGATAATCAATTCGTACTAGTTTTTGACTTATTAGTTTATATTTAATTAATATTAATAATAAATAATAAATATATTAATAATAATATTGATAATATTATTAATAATAAATACTAATAATAGAAACAATAATAATAATAATAATAATAATAATAACAATAATAATATCATAATAATACTAATAATATTAATAATAGATATAACAATAATATTATTAATAATATTAATGATAATGATAATAATTTGTATAATAATAACAATAATAAACTTTTAATAATAATGATCCTTAATGATAATAATAATAATATCTAATAATAATGCTAGTAATAATAAAGATATAACAATTTACATGTTTTAAATTTTTATATCTATACATAATATAAAATAATAATAATAATAATAAGACAGACATTAATATTAATATTTACTGATAATAATGAAAGTAATATTAGTATAACATTTATATTTTACTTGCAACTATATTAACATTACATATTATTAATTATGTATTATTTAATACTTATATAATAATATATATTTAATATTTATATATTTTATCAATCTACATATAGTAATAATTATGTTTATATATCTTATGTATATTTACACTACTATATATACTTAGGTTTTACATATCCAGATTCATTACTTAGATAGATGTATTAATTATATACATTAAAATAATTTAAACTCAAAGTATAACATTATACATTTAATACTTTATTAATCGTTGACAAATTATGTTCGAAATCATTAAATAACAAGTTTTAGTTATTTTAATTTATCTTTCATAATAATTAAATCACATGTCAGTTCTCTACTATATTTATTTTACAATATATAATTATTTATATGTACAGTGATTTACATGTACATTTCTATTTACGTTTATAGGTTCGTGAATCGTCGGAAACACTCAAAGGTTAAATGAATTCTTAAAAACAGTTCAAAATTTTGAGACTCAATATTACAGACTTCGCTTATCGTGTCAAAATCACATAAAGATTAAGTTTAAATTTGGTCGGAAATTTCCGGGTCGTTACAAATATATCCGAAGGCTTCTCTCTACGAAGGAAAGGATACCAGATTCTAACAAAATTCCACTGAGTGAAGAATGCTCGGCATTGCTCAGAAACTCTCTACCGCAAAAACTAGGAGATACGGGCTGATTCATTTTCACGTGTTCAATCTACCAGTCTGGAACCATTCATGCACTAGCAGATTTAGGAGCAAGTATCAACCTAATCCCCTACTCTTTTTACCAGAGATTAGAGTTAGGAGACTTGTCACCAAACAAAATGACAATCCAGCTTACCAATCACACAATTCGATATCCTAAGGGCATAGTTGAGAACGTCTTGGTGAAAGTCGTCAAATTCATGTATCCTACGAAATTCGTAGTAATGGACATTAAGGAAGACCTACACACGCCAATAGTGTTAGGAAGGCCTTTCATGAACACAGCTAGGATTGTCATTGATGTGTACAATCAAACCTTGATCTTGCGATCACATGGAGAGAGTGTGACCTTCAAAATTGACCAACCTACTGATCTTTTTGGACAGGCAGAGATGTTTGCTATTTCCACTGGACGGATCACTTTCGATGATGAGTCTCCACCACCAGCCAAGGATATCGAAATGGGTGTCGAATCATAGTCTGCTGATGACCCATAAATGGAAGAAGAGGATCCCAGCGAAGAAATAGAGGAATAGGAAGAATCTGAGGAGGAAGAGGAAATGGGGGACGTAAAAGAAACTAGGATGATACCCTCTCTAAGCTTGGAACGTCATGAAGAATTAATGAGGATAGAGACGGAGGATCACAGTTTAATCATTCGTTTCAAGAAGAAGACAGAAAAGGCTGAGGTTAAAGATATAGAGATCGACTCTGCAAGTGTTGAAATGAAGTACCAGAATACTGAAGAAGCCCGTTCATCGGATGAATCCACAGAAGAAAGTTATACTGATGATGACGAGGAAGTGCAACATGAAGACATTCTAAATGACTCATATTCTCCACCCGAACCAGATCAGGAGGAGCTGGACTCTTCTTCAGATCAAATTCCGGTCATATCTAGTCACGCTGACATGATAACCTTCATCAATGACACCGATTAATTTTGAAAATATTCTCGAAACCATTCGTAAATCAACAATTGATTTCACACTACGCTTAAAGGAACGGATCAAGGCTATCAAAGATGAATATAAACTCCATCTACAAAGAGAAGATGATGATGTTGAAATCTTAGAAGGGTGCATTCAAGACTTTATCAATACTCTTCACGATCATATCTACCATGAAGAAAGGCAACGAGAGCACAATTCAGTGGTTCGCACTATTCTCGAGAGAAGGTTTTGTCGAGGTCAGAAGATCGTTTACTCTAAGGTCTACAACGCCTTAGCTGAATCTGTACTTCCGTTCTCAGCAAACCAATGAGCACTACTGACTCTCATCCGGAAGCACATGGATCTTTCCACCGAACGCCCAAATTATCACTCTAATTTGCAAATGATCGAAGATATTCACAGCCTCTTCGTTCTCTTGGAAAGAGATAATTTTGAAAGCACACCAGAAAGGCAAGTGATATACGTAACAATTGATCACCATGCTGATCTGATTATCAAAGAGTTACGAGACGTAGTAGCAAAGGAAGGGAGACAAAATAATCCATTCTCACACATAGAACCAGACCGAGTCAACATTGCCACCTATGTTACGAAGCAGATCACATGTATCTTCCATGAATCCACGGATCCTAGTTTCACATTCAAAGCTGGATGTCGGGAGATATATTCCAAGACGGTGACATTAATGCTTAGGTCAGGGCTGCTTTTCACTTCTTTTCAGCTTCGCCTCTTGACAAATATGTGCAAAGCAACAGACTCCTACTGTGGAGATCACCGTTTAGAAGATTTCGAAATACCGAAGGTACAATTTTTGACACTATTTGAAGACCTCTGAAATGAACATCCTAAAGAGAGATAATCATCACCAGCACTGCCTCGATGATTAACATTCATGGATCAACGGCAGAGCCGTAGATCATATTCTTATCGGACTTCAAGATTTGTCACGAGCGGAAACCGCACATTATCTCTCCTTCAAAAGATCTTCATGAGAAGTACCAGATCTACTACCACTTTTGGTCCGGCACTTTCTCAGAATATATCCACCGAGACTCACATTCCCTCGAGAAGACTACGATTACAACTACCAGGGGGAATCTCTGCTTTTTAGGCATCATTACGGTCGAGCGAATGACCTTAAACAAAAGCGCTTCTCGGGAGGCAACCCGTATAATAAAGTAGAGTGGAAGAATAAATGATGACAAATGGGCAAATCAATAAAGGACGTAACTTCCAAGATTCTTGAAACAATATGCCAGCCAGTTTCCTCACAAGTAACCACCACCATCTACTGGGGGTACTCCTTTCTTCCCGTTACTAGCTCAAATTTTAATTATGTCACATCCTAGCTTATCACTAAATGTGGGATTCCAACCCAAATAAACACTAGACAAATATTCCCAAATCTTTAATTAAAACTTCTAAGTATGGGATACGCTAGGAACGTTGAGGACAATGTTTGTGTAAGTTTGGGTGTTGGTATAATCTTTTTATGCTATATTAAATAACCCCATTACAAAGATTCCAAGTTCTTAAGCCAAATTTCAAAATTTTAAACAAGAGAAAGCCTTTCCGAAAAAGTACTTTCGAAAACCTGAAACGTTTGTAAATAAAATTAATGCTTAAGAAAGGTAGAAATCTTGTTGGGACGAACCGAATCTCTAATAGAGCATTGCATGACTAGGAATTATCGAACTAAATTGATTATGGTGAG
Organism: Rutidosis leptorrhynchoides; assembly: GCF_046630445.1. Taxonomy (NCBI): domain Eukaryota; kingdom Viridiplantae; phylum Streptophyta; class Magnoliopsida; order Asterales; family Asteraceae; genus Rutidosis; species Rutidosis leptorrhynchoides. The sequence continues at coordinate 211,237,704 of NC_092343.1, forward strand.
GCACCCAAATAAGACCATATAAGCATTCATCTTTATTGCTTCACTATTTTCCGTTGAGAGTGCCGATGTCTGTACTCAGAATCAGAACTTGGTCTAGATCTGCATTTCTAAGCAACAAAATGTGATTCGTGTATAATCAGAAGAGCTAGCCATTTGTCAAAATAATTCTTCCATACCTTCACCACTTCTATCACATCAACCCATCATTTCCATCATAGTTACTATCATTCGAAAAAACCAGAAAGTGAGATTTCTTCCGAAAACCCGATGTTATAAACCTCTCAAGTATCATGGCAAAGGTCTTGAAAAAGTTTACCGGCAGAAAGTTTCTCGAGATAAAATCTCCAAAAAAAATGTGTATTTTCAAAGTTCTGAGAAAAGTAGCAGAACTTATAAAGAGAAGCACCGAAGAAGAACTTGACCGAAAATTGCCTATCACTCAAAAGGAGGAAAGTTTGAAAAGAGCTTCCCAAAAATATTAGCACTCCTATCTATCTTATATTTCCCAAAATTGCGAATAAAAGTCTTTAAAAAGACTATATTACCCTTTCTCACCTCCCTTTAAAAACAACTTCATCACCACTCTAAAATTCCTTTCCATCATTGATAAATGACATAGAAGCTATGGTTACTACCGATTTCACATTAGTAGCAAGGATTTGAGTCTTTATCAAGCCTGTGACGATGGGTGCAACATGACTGGCTATGAGTGAATTCATTTCTGAGATCTATAGGGAACTCTAAACACTTGAGTGATTTGATTGACCCATGAAAGAGAGCCTAAGTCATGTAGCCTCCTCGCATACTTGCAGAGATAGTTTCAACCCTGACATAGATAACTCATCCTAACATTCGCCCTTATAATAAAAAGCAAACTGCTTGAAAGGAAACTCTGAAAAGATTTCTTAAAGTAAAAACGAGAAGTTTGCTTGAGGATAAGCAAAGTCTAAGTGTGGAATATTTGATATTGACTAAAAAGTCACGTTTTCACCCCGGTATTTGTAATGATCCAGAAATTTACGACAAATTTTAAACCAATCTTTCGATATGATTTAATATTTTTTGACACGATAAGAAAAGTCCGTTAGGTTAAGTCTCAAAAATTTTGAACTGTTTCATATATTCAATTGACCTTTGATTGTTTTTGACGATTCACGAACAATTGTGTGTAAATAAATATGTATATATATATATATATATATATATATATATATATATATATATATATATATATATATATATATATATATATATATATATATATATATATATATATATGAAATATATACTTAATTGATAACTATATGTATATTGTTATATATTAAAATGTATAATATTCAATATATGATATGTAATTAATAAGTACTACATAAATAATAATATATAAGATTTATAAATTTAATTTAATTACAAAGTTAAAATATAGTTGTTATAATAATATTATTATTACTTGCATTATTATTATTAGTACTAATATCAAAACTGGTATTATTATTACTGTTATAATTATAATTAATAAAATTATAATAACTTTAGGGTTACCAAAATAAAGAGTTTTAAATATAATAATTATTATAAGAATGATTGAAATTATAAATTAGTTATTAATATTATTATTTTCAAAAATTATTACTTTATTAAATATCATTAATATTGATATCACTCTTATTATTAGTATTATTTTGATTATTACTATTATTATTATTATTATTATTAGTATATTAGTATTTTTATTATTTTAAATATTATTAATTGTATTCTTATTAATATATTTATAGTATATAAAGTATATACAAGCACGTATGATATGTTAAGAATCAACATTCAAGTAAGATAATTCAGACAAAAACAAAATATGTTAGATATTAATCAAATAAAGAAATCGAATCCTGTTTCAGATCACGATTAACCTTTATCATAAATCTTTTCATATCTGCAAACTGATTCCATTTCACAAGATAATAATTCCGTCAGATACAAAAATTGTGGGATATTGATATCAAATGTAGTACAAATCTGTTAGCCATCACTTTTTACTTTCTATTTTTTTATCCTTTCCTCTTCTTGATTGATTCCTTCTGTCGACTCCAATTCAACCACAGATACAATTTAGTTAGAGATCAACTTCAGCTTTATATTTTTATATCTGCTTTATTCCTTCTTCTACTGCTCGTGATTGATTCATGTCTGCTAATTGAACAAAGTCGATTCCATCTTCATTACAAACCAAAAATCAATATCATATCATTCGTACAATCTGTTAGAAATAAATATCAAAAAAAAAAAATGTACGAATTTGTTACCTGTCATAATCTGACTTATTCTTCTTGTTTTCTTCTTCTTGTTTGAAGAACCCTGTCTGCGTCTTGATACATGTTGACTGTCCTTCCTTCCCCTACTCAAGATTCTTGGACGACTTCAATTAAACACTACAAAACAATTTCAATCGAATTTGTTAGATGTCAATAACAGTTAAAGCGTACGAATCTGTTTTAAGTCCCTATCTATTACTATTTCCTGTCCTTCCTTCATCCTGCTCGAGATTCTCTGTCGATTTCAATTTCATTATAAAACAAATTTGGATAGAAATCAGTAACAGAAAAATGTACGAATTTGTTACAGGTCACGATCAGCTTTATTTTGTTTGGTTGTTTCTCGAATATTGTTGTCGACTCCTTCAATGGTATATAACAATCATACCTTCTTCGATCTGCATCAACACCCTATACCACTTTAAAACAAACACCATTCGAACCACACAAATTGTGTTTCCTGTTTCGGATCAAAGTAAGATTAACAATCAAACTCCAACACGAACCACTTACTTGATATCTTCTGTAAACCACCCATTATAAATTCGCCACCTTAACCGCCACTACTACAATTTGCTTTTCTTCTAAATTATTCCTGCTCGTTTTTTGTTTCAATCAATCGCCACAAACCACAATCCATGAACACCCATTTTACATTGCTGCAGTATACTTTATGCTTCCTGTTTAAGTTGAAACACCACCACTTTTCCGTTTTCCTCTTTCTCGCACTATCTCTCTTCGGTATACAACCAAAACCATCCTTGATAATCACCACACAACCAACCCACTTCATCCTCGAAACCACCTTAAAAACCCATTAAACCACCACGTACCACCGCTTACCATCACACCATCTTCACTTTAGTTTCTGTTTTCTGTGAAACCAACGCAATCTACCACTTCACTTCTACTAGCACTCGCTAATACTTTTCTGTTTAATCTATTCGATTTACAAAAGAAGTATGCGAATGAAATGGCCTTATATTTCTGTATGTGGCCGACCAATGGAATAAGTAAATGGATCACATGTTGAAATTATTACACTTCTGTCGATATGCATGCTTTTCTTTCTTTTAAAACCCCACAACTTGAGCTAATCACTAGTATCTTCATAAGGCAAGAATAAAGAAAGTATTATAGATTATAAAGTGGGGGAAACTTAGGGTGTCGGTGGAAAAATGGGAGACAAAAGGGGATGTAGTGGAAGACTGCGTTATTTTTCTTTTCTTTAATTATTTCGGACGAACTCAGGAAGTAATCAAACCCATCTCGAAACTTATATTGCAACCTGTCATATTTTTTTCCTTTCACTGTTAATCAATCAGTTGGGTAGAGTTAAACTTCAACATATTGAACTTGTGTTTTATGCTTGGGCCGTACAAAGGATTACTCATTTTTAACGGGCTGTACTAGCAGGCCATGTCCCAATTATGTTGGACCAAGATGCTATATCCTTGGAATGGGCTGCCATATTGGGCCGTGATTATGCATAATTTTACCATAGGGTTAATATGCATGTTCAATACGAAAAGGGGGTTTAAGGATCTTAGAACAAGGCTCTCCGGTCCGGCTACCATGAATAACCCTGGCTGACATGATGATGTCGGCGGGGTGGCCAAGTGATTAAGTCCACCTTCGATAACGGTCGTTGATCGGAAGGTCCCATATAAGGCTGTAGGTGCTAGTCAACAAAGAACTAACCTGTTAACCTTGAGTAGACAAGAGATGATGTTGGTTACGTAAGATGTGTGGTTGATGATTGTTACGTAACGTCGTGTCCCTTAGAATGATAATTAGGGTTTGTATATATAGGCAAACCCTAATTCTAGAACCATCCGAGATAATGGTAATCCCTTCCATAACCAACTCCCCCGAATCACGGATATAATTATGGAAAAGATACTTACTTGAGGACCAAGTAACCGCCGTACTGGGAACAAAGGCATTCGATACAAATCCGCATGCTGCATACCGCATACAAAGTATACGCATATGCATGCGCACGAGTGCCCGCATACGTATGTATTGCGCATGCGGGTTGCGGTATCATTATATCCCCCCAGTTTGATGTTATATGACGCAAGACATATGATATCAAACTATTAAGCAAAAAGTAAAAAAAACAAGAAAATGGCTAGCATTTAATTTTCCGCATGCGTTTCGAGGGCATTAAATGCCTGTCACTGTCGCAGAAGCCCATTCGGCTGACAAGACGTAAAGTGGCAGTTGGCAGGTGCGTGTGAGCCACGCGCTCAACACAGGGCACATCTAACTGACACCCACGCGCATGCAAAAAATATCAATCGTTGATTGCGTTACACGTGTACAGCCACGATGCAACCCGTTTCACCCCATGACCCCCAATTTGCACTATAAATAGGCCTGTTTCACCCACATTTCAATTTTTTGCATCAAGCTTCTCCAATACGCTGCCTATTTAAATTCCGATCAAAATCCAAACATTCCGGCCAACTTCTAAAGGTTAGTTGTTCTCCGATTACTTATAGAAAATGACTAAGGCTAACGAGACTTACGTAGATAGAGTAGTGTCGGTAATAGAGCAACAGCATATAGATTCATTAGTTAAACAGTACCCACCGTTAGCACAATATAACCCGGTGCCTCCCCAGTCTAATCAACGTGCCCACAAGCCGCCGGAGAATAAGGTAGCTATATATGAGCATGAGTTTAAGCATGAAAATTTTAGGGTGCCACCTTCCGACTTCTTTTTAGGCGTTCTAGATCATTTCGGCGTAGGACTAGGGAAATTACACCCTTACGCAATAGGGAAAATAGTGTTGTTTGAGATGTGGTGTGTTGCACTAAACAAGGTTCCATTAGTTAAGGTATTCTGTCATTTATACCGCCTAGCCAATCATCATAAGTCGTGGTTTACTTTCTTCGCCAGTCAGAACTTCACAAAAACCCCCAAATCGAATGCGGGTCACTGGAAAGAAACATTCTTTTTTATTGACCAATCTGTTGTGGGAGCCACCTTTCCGCAAACACTTGTCTGGTGCGAAAGCATGGCTAAGGATGTGAACAAAACCCCCGTCCTTGATGACGAGGAAACGAAGATTTTAGCGGAGTGCGCTAACGCACAGCTTGTGCACCGGTCATATGGGAATGTTATGCTGCGGTTGGGAAAGATATCCGCGCACTGGCTATGGGAGAACATGCGTCCAACCATAATCGCGCCGAATCGCAAGGGTAGGAATAGTATAAATGCATATGAATATATAACCGCTAGCATATACGTACATGTTTTAATATTGTGCATATGTTTGCAGAGATGAAGATGAAGAAAGTGCTCACCACGGAGGAGATTGTGGCTATGTCTTTCCTCAAGCAAAATATAAACGAACCTCTGGAGCAAGAGAAGACTGGGGAGAACGAGGTGTCCGCTCCCACTACCTCGGCTAATAAGTGCAAGGCAACCGAAGCGTCCCAAACTAAATAGAAGAAGAAGCTAACTCCTAAACAAAAGGAGGACATGTGGAATGACAACTTTGTCCCCGTCGATCCAGCATCCACAGATCTTCCTCCTCCTATCACCAGTAAGCATCAATTTTCTCTCGTAAACACCGTACGATTAACCACATGTCCTAACAAAGTTACTGATTTGCAGAGCATATTGAGGAGACGCATCAGACACTGCCGCAGGCAAATCCGGACCTTGAGGCTACCGCCACGTCCAGGGATAGGGCGATACACCTTGACTCCGATTCTACACCAGTCCCACCGCACGGTAGCTTCCGTTTGGCAAATCTGGCACAGCTCACCCAGTCCTCCGCCGAAAATGTAGCAGAGCATTCCGCCTTTCTACAACAAATATTTCCCGCAAATTCCGCTAGCACTAGCCGCACTGCCCTTCAACCAAGCGCACAACGCCTTTGTCCAAAACGGCCTTGTGTTCTTTGGCATGTTTGCGGATCAAGCCCGTCGCTCCACTAACCTATACCAAGTGGCCGTGCGGAAAGAAACGGAGCTTGGATTGCTGCAGGCAGGGGTAGGTCAGGGATGCCGCGGAAGAGGCGCGCAAGGCGGTGGAGGTGACTGCGGCAGAAACAAAGTGATTGAGGAAAGGAAAAAGAACCACGAGCTGGTGGGGGCGGTTGACCAGGCTAAGGGGGAGATGGAGCGCCTGGGATTGGAACTGGAAAGGGTGCGCAGGGAGATGGACGACGCGGTGACTGGCCATGAGCTGGCAGAGGCAGACTTGTCAAAGCTTCGCACCTCCCTTCCTGTCATCGCAAAAAAGGTAATGGACTCGGGGCCCGTCACTGAAAAGTTCAAAGCCTACGTCGATGCAGTGAAAGAGCATGACCGCAATAAGGTGATGCTTGAGGTGATCAAAGGATGCGACCTCACGCTACCGTACCCTGAAGTTGTGCGGAAAAATTTGAAAGAGGGTACAGCTGAGGCGCTCCTAGAAGCAGAGCAGGCCATCCAGTCCATCCCGATCCCCTTAATAGACACTTTCGCTGCGGATCCCAATATGCCAATTAATGGGTTTCTCAAGGAAGATTTTTAATTGTGGCTTGTAACCGTTTGCGCCGTAAGGCCTATGCTTAGGCAGGCAATTGTAGATACAATTTTTTGGCCCTAAGTCCCGTGTCGGGCAGGCATTTAAAACAATTGTGATGTGTAATAACTTAATTTTCGTATATATTATTAGGTGATGCATGCGTTATGTATTTATTGTTTGTATATCGTGAATCAAAACAAAAAATGAACCGCATGCCCATGCGCATAGTTAACCAAAACTCATGCGCCTAAGCAGGTACTGCGCAAAATAAACCAATATTTTAGCAATTTTACCTTTAACAGTTTAGACTCAAAAGCTACTGCGTTATTGCTTCGTCATGTGCTAGAGGTGCACTTTAGCTGTATGGTAAGCAACGCAACCAAAAACAAACCAATGCTTTTATGCTGAAGAGTTCCTCAAGCAAAACAATGCGAGAGTAATTACGCACAAGCAAACCAATGCTTGTATTTTTAAGTCGACTTGGCAGCCATCTAGTCTGTGTGGCACTTGGCTAGGGGAAAGCCAATTCCCTTCCCCTGCCGTTAATGTCTAGCCTTGTAACCAAACAGGTTTCTGGCTCACGGGGGCTAGAGGACACCCCTTAAGTAGGTAGGAACCGCATACGAAAAGAGAGAAATACACATCAAAAGTATACGCGAGTAAATATTTTAATTGGCATTAATCATGATTACAACCGCGACATATCCAAACGGACGGAAAATACATAGAAAAAATAATGTGCTAAAATAAAATGGAGTGATCAGGTCCATCTAGCTACATATAATATTTTTTTAACAACGTCGCGTGCCAAGTGCGTTTCACAGGTTTTCCATCTAATGTCTCGAGATGGTATGCCCCGGTGTTGCTTGCTTTTGCTACCTTGTATGGACCTTCCCAACGGGGGCCCAATTTACCAGTATCCTACGTATGACGCCAAACTAAGTCCCCGCACTTATAAGAGCGCGAACGCACACGCTGATTGTAGTACTTTGCAATTTTCTGCTTATTATTGGCTTCGTTTACCGCCGCAGAGAGTCTGCGTTCTTCAAGCAGATTAAAATTTTCCCGCAAAGCTTCTGAGTTATTTTGCTCGTCAAAATTCTGTATGTGGAACGCTGGCACCCCAATTTCAGCGGGTACAATAGCTTCTGATCCATAGACCAAACTGAACGGATTCTCACCAGTGCTCGCTTTAGGTGTTGTTCTATGCGCCCACAAAGCTTTTGGTAGTTCGTCCACCCAACCAATGCGACCATGACCCAATCTAGCTTTGATTCTAGCTACTATATCCCGGTTGGTGACTTCTCACTGGACATTCGCCTGCGGATGCGCAACGGAATTAAAAGTTTGCTTAATATTAAGCTCCACGCACCAACTACAAAAGGATCCCCCGCAAACTTCGCACCGTTATCACTAACGATTTCATTTGGTATGCCGAATCGACAGACAATGTCTTCCCATACAAAATTTCGCACCTTTTTTCCTGAAATTGTTGCCATTGGTCGTGCTTCAACCCACTTCGTGAAATAGTCAACTGCAACAATCAAAAATTTGATATTTCCTGCGTGCGCAGAGTATGCGTAAGATACTTATGCAAATAGCATATGGTATAAAATAAATGATAATATTACCTCGCCCTTTTGGAAATGGTCCGACTATGTCAATTGCCCATTTGCAGAATGGCCATGGTGAGGAGACTGGTATCATTGGATGCGCAGGTGCTCTGCTAATAGGTGCATGTATTTGGAAAGATTCGCATTGCTTAACTATGCGCGCGGTATCTGCGTACATAGTGGGCCAATAATAACCTAGCCGCATAATTTTTGACACAATAGACATGTGCCCCGAATGAAGAGCGCATGCACCTTCATGCACCTCACGTATAACCTCCTTTGCCTCTTTCGGACCAATGCACCTTAAGTGCGGCCCTAAATAATTTTTTCGATATAGGACGTCACCCTCAAGGGTGTACAGTGGTGCCTTGGTGCGGACTTTCTTTGCATCAACGGAATCCGCAGGTGAGGTGCCGTCCCGCAGGAAAGCAATAATAGGTGTCATCCATGTTGAGCTGGATTCCTCAACAGGTACCACTAAAGGCATCATAACAATCGATTTCGCATGCAGTTCTTCTATAAGAACTTTCTTCCCCAGATGATCAAAGGCCAAAGCAGCCAATTTGCTAAGCGCATCCGCCTTCTTATTTTGCCCTCGCATAACGTGGGAGATTTGAAAAGCCTCAAACTGGTCAGCGAGGTTATGAACAAGCGATAAATACTGCTGCACGGCTACGTCATTCGCTTCGAAGTCTTCGCCGACTTGACTGCATACCAGCTTTGAATCCACATAAGCGTGCAGAATTTTAACATTTAATTTATGCGCAATACGCATACCTGCTAACAAAGCCTCATATTCTGCTTCATTGTTAGTAACAGCAAAATTAAACCGCAGCGCATATGTATGCTCTTCACCATCTGGGCCAGTTAAAATTACACCTGCACCCGCGCCAGCTGCGCTGCAGGTACCATCGGTGTATAATTCTCATGGTGACAAAGGTGGCACAAGCGTATCCTGATGCTCTGCTGATGCCTCAACATCCGCATGTAACTCTGCTAGGTAATCCTTAAGTATTTGACCTTTAACCGTGCTGCGCGAAGAAAAATTTATTTCATGTTCTCCTAACTCAACTGCCCATTTAGCCATTCGGCCAGAAATCTCAGGCTTGTATAACACCTGAAAGAGAAATGGTTGCGTTAGTCAATGCGGTAACCCCGGACATTGCTGCAAATTAGGCATGTACCAACCTGTTTGATCGGTTGATCAGTTAGAACCATGATTGGATGTGCTTGAAAGTACCGGCGTAAACGCCGCGCCGTGTGGACTAGTGCATACACTAGCTTTTCTATTGGTGAACAGTTTACTTCCCTTGATGTCAGCGTCTTGCTTACGAAGTAGACCGGCATTTGCGTCTGAGAAAACCTCAGCATTATGTTTCTGTGAAATAAATAATGCATGTAAATAAAAGTGGATTACCTTCCCGCGATCTGCTATAAGAACCGAGATGATAGCCTCCTTCGATGCTGCAAGGTACAGCGTAAGCGTTTCTCCTGATACTGGCATGGTAAGTGTTGGTAATTCAGCAAGCACCTTCATCATCTCCTGAAAGGCTGATTCTGCATCCTGAGTCCATACGAAGTCTTTTTTCTTTAAACAATTCTTCAAAGTATTGAAGAATGGCAATTGTCGCTCTGCGGCCTTCGACAAAAACCGCGTGATCGCCGCAAGCTTCCCAGTTAGACTCTGCACGTCTTTCTTTGTCTTCAGAGATGGCAAACTATCAATGGCTTCAATCTTTTTGGGATTTGCCTTGATTCCCCGCGCTGTCACCACATGACCTAGAAACTTGCCTTCCTCTTCCCCAAAACTACATTTGAGCGGGTTAAGCTTCATGTTGATCCTGCGTAGAGACGCAAACGTTTCTAGGATTTCCGCGAGCATTTCTTCTTCAGTGTTACTTTTAATTACCAAGTAATCGACGTATGCTTCAAGATTTCTACCAATTTGGTGCTTGAAGGCTGCGTCAATTAAGCGCTGATAGATCGCTCCTGCGTTCTTTAATCCGAAGGGCATCTTCATATAACAATAAATACCTTGCGGCGTATGAAAAGCGGTTTTGTCCTCATCTTCCGCAGCCAGTAAGATTTGGTGATAACCCTTGTATGCATCTAGAAAACACTTGTACCTGAAACCTGACAACGATTCCACCTTCCAGTCTATCTCCGGGAGAGGGTAGTTGTCCTTGGGACACACTTTATTAATGTCTTTAAAATCAACACACATCCGCCAATTACTGTCGGCCTTTTTCACCAACACAGGAGCAACCCATGTCTGATACCGCACTTCTCGTAGAATGTTCGCTTTGACAAGGTTATCTACTTCTGCGCACAACCAATCACTGCGCTCAAGAGCCATATGCCGCTTCTTTTGTCTAACGGGTGTGAGTGATGGATTAACATTTAACTTATGTTCCGCAATATCTCGCGGAACCCCAGTCATGTCTGGTTCACGCCACGCGAAAACATCTGCGTTTGTGGATAATATTCCATGTAACTTAGCCTTGGTTTCAGCTGACAAGCCTGCAACGATTTTGATACGCTTGTCCGGATGCAATCAATTAGCTATGACCGCACTGCTTGCAAGTTGTTCTCCCATGCTAGAAATGTTTACAGGCACAACTAAACCACACAACTCGGTTATTTGATGTGATGCAATTGTGGCAACCCCTCCCTTCGTAGGAAACTTAATCAAACCATGCACCACCGATGGTATAATGTTAAAACGTCGTATGAAATTTCTCCCAAGTAGCGCATTGTACCGTTAAGTTGAACGAACCACATAAAAGTCAACTAACACATGTCTGATCAACTGCAGATTCTTATCATCTGCGAGCTCTATTATTAGCTCTATCCGGCCTAGCGGCCATGAGCTTTCTCCGAAGAATCCAGATAACGTAATATCAGACTGGAGTAACTGCGTTTTAACTTCTGCAGGGAGGAAAAGATAGCAGTGCTCGTACATAATGTCAGTCGGCATGGCCATGATGTTGCTGAAGCTGGTAAATTTTGCACCATAAAAATTGATTACTCGAGCGCGAAGTTCGTTGACTTCTTCTATTATTCCAGGATAATTGTCGGTCGGCACGAGCGGATGAATAAGGTTTAGAATTTTAGATAGAATATAATTGTGGTGAGGTATTCGAGAAATGAGGGTGAAAATGGTGTTTCGGACTGGTTCGCCGGTAAGTGCTTCGGGTTCTCCGTCAAGTGGTGAATTCGGTTGGTGGAAAGGATCGCCTTCTTCTCGTCTCCATTGATTAAGTCGACTACTAACCCATCAGATGAATTGGTTGATTCATTATGGTGACGCTGCTTTTGGAGCTTAGGTGAATATCCATGTCGAAATAGCTGTCGGAATAACTATCGGAATAGCTATCAAAATTCGAGGGACTCGAACTGGTTGAGGGATTCATCTCGTACGATCAGATGAAGGATTTTCGATAAGAAATAGATTATAGGATGTAGATTAGTACCCTACAATACATAATTTACATATGCATATATAATACTAAAATCCCATAGGTTACGGAGGAATTCTACGGAAGCTGTCAAGCAAAGGTAACAATAACAGATATGCTAAGATATGAATTTATCTATACACTGTCTATGCAATAGAGGCAGTAAGACATGTCTAGACTTTAAGATAACAAGCAAATGATTCCAAAGAATGATAAGCAGGTAATTTTTCGACACGAAATGATAAGAAAAACTTTTGACATGCAGACACGGTCGAAGTCCAGACTCACTAATGTATCCTAACGACTATCAGTTAGACACACTAATGCAAGACCTGGTTCGCTAAGGCCACCGTTCTGATACCAACTGAAAGGACCCGTTCATATACATTATAAACGATTCACAATAGTTGATTTCATCACGAGGTACTTGACCTCTATATGATACATTTTACAAACATTGCATTCGTTTTTTAAAAGACAAACTTTCTCCACATCAAAAGTTGACAGGCATGCATACTATTTCATAATATATCCAACTATAATTGACTTAATAATAATCTTGATGAACACAACGACTCGAATGCAACGTCTTTTGAGATATGTCATGAATGACTCCAAGTAGTATCTCTAAAATGAGCAAATGTACAGCGGAAGATTTCTTTAATACCTGAGAATAAACATGCTTTCAAGTGTCAACCAAAAGGTTGGTGAGTTCATTAGTTTATCATAAACATTCATTTCCATCATTTTAATAGACCACAAGATTTCATTTTTCATAAGTAACATCTCATATCAGGCATTTCGCAAACTGCATAGAGATAAAAATCATTCATATGGATTGAACGCTTGATAACCGAACTAACATGATGCATATAGAATATCCCCTTCATTCCGAGACTCTCATCGGACATGATAATCGAAGTACTAAAGCATTCGTAACTCGAATGGGATGTGTCAAGGTCCATAGATCTATCTTTAGGATTCGCGTCAATTAGGGGCCATTTCCCTAATTCTTAGGCTACCAAGCTAAAAAGGGGCATATTCGATTCGATAATCCAACCATAGAATGTAGTTTTGATTACTTGTGTCTATTTCGTAAAACATTTATAAAAGCAGCGCATGTATTCTCAGTCCCAAAAATATATATTGCAAAAGCATTTAAAAAGGGAGCAAATGAAACTCACCATAATGTATTTTGTAGTAAAAATACATATGACGACATTAAATAACTGAACAATGCAGGGCTGGCCTCGGATTCACGAACCTATATCATTTATATATATATATATATATATATATATATATATATATATATATATATATATATATATATATATATATATATATATATATATATATATATATATATATATATATATATATATATATATATATTAAAACATATACTTGTAATCAAACAAGATATATATATTATTATTAGCGTTATAATTTTTATATTAATAACTTATATATGTCATTTTATATATTTTAAATAAATCACAATATTAATATAGTTAAATTTGTATTAATTATATTATTATTATTTTTTTTAGATAAATAACTTTTGTTTGTTAGATTAGTGAAAATACTAATAATAATACTAATAATAATAATAAAATAATTTTACTGCTTTTAATATTTAGAATAATAATTTTAATGGTACTTATAATAATAATGATACTTATAATAATAATGATACTTCTAATAATATTCCTAATGATAATACTAATTTTTAGTAATTTGATAGATTTTAAAAAAAATATTGATGTTTTTAGTATTACTGATATTAATAATATTACTAATAATATTAATAACTATAAAAATAATCATTTTACTGATAGTGATAATAATTTTTATAGTACTTCATTAATAATGATTATCATAATAATAATGATAAAGTTAATAATAATACTTATATTAATATTAATACTAATACTAATAATCATAAAATAATACTAATACTAATGTTAGTGATAATAATAATTTATATTGTTTTCATAATGCTAATAATAACATTTATAGTAATAATAATGATAACAGTACTTAAATGATACATTAATAAATACATTTATGATACTTATAATAATAATAATAATAATAATAATAATAATAATAATAATAATAATAATAATAATAATAATAATAATAATAATAATAATAATAATAATAATAATAATAATAATAATAATAATAATAATAGTTACAATATTAATAACAATTATTATACTAGTAATAATAATAATGATCATTAATAATAATAATAATAATAATAATAATAATAATAATAATAATAATAATAATAATAATAATAATAATAATAATAATAATAATAATGATGATGATGATAAATAGAAATTTTTAATTTTGTAAACTACCTTTAGAAGTGTTTCTAAAAAAAAAGACCGGAACCGGTTTCGAACTCGAGACCTCTCGATAATCCATCGAACTCTTAGACCACCCTTCTAACCGATTCGTTCTGAATTTAACCCACTAGAAATTCCTATATCCTGATTATATTTATATGATCTTCTTCTCCTTCTTTAACATCGAATCTACCAAAGGTCAATACCAATTACAACAAGTTCCTTATTAAATTTAGGTTTTGTAAATAACGCAGAAACAATTAGGGTTTAGTTAAATTAATCAAAACACAAAATAAATAAATAAAAAAGAAGCTGATACAGCTTTTATGAACGCGTATAAACTTGAAATCTAACTCGAATTTTTAAAACGTTTTAGCTCACGTTTTCTGAATGAAATTAGTTCTAAATTAACCCTAAGAACTTTCTGGGTTGTCAATTCCATCAAAAGCATTACAACACGTTCAAATTTTTAAGATGATCATAAATGTTGACTTTTTGATTTGAAGGTTTGACTTCAAAATTTAAATTCAATTCAAGGAATTAAGAGCTAAATCTTTACAGATAGCTTCACTAGAGTAATACTAACCTAACTGCAATATTAGATTTTTAAATTAAATTTGAATTTGAGCTATTGCTCATTACAGACAATAACATCATGAACTCGTTTCTTGATTTTAAAATTTAGACATGTTTAGGTCAGGATTACAACAAGAAAGGTGTTTTAAATCCTTCATAGAAACTTTATAGATCATCAATTTAAACTGAAACTTCAAAACGAAATCAAATTTCTTTATTAACAAATCGGTTGACTTTTTAGATTAAAGATTTGACTCCAAAATTTAAAATTTATAGAAGGAATTGGAGCAAGAAAACTTACAGAAAGATCAATTGGATGATTTCTAACACTTCTGCATTATTAGATTTTCATGATGGTTACGAAAATTATCTTTTGATTAATCATCTTCACGAACAGAGATAACGGGTGTATTATCTTTAAGTTTCTGTTTAATTTCGGCAATTAGCAGTAGATACAGCTGTGTATAATATGTAGAGATGGTGTAAACCGAATGCCTTCTCTTAATAATATGTAGTGACGGTTTTGTCGACAAAAAAAAAACTCACGAGCCAACAGAAATAAAGATATCCATATATTCTGATAGGGATGGGAACAATTTATGCAAGTTAGCTGTTCTTTTGATTTTTATTTAATTAGTATTAATTAATAATAATAATTACTAAATGTATTAAAAATAATAATATTGTTAATATTTATAATAATAATACTAATATTAATAATAATAATAATAATATAATAGTAATAATAATACTAATATTAATAATAATAATAATAATAGAAATAATAATATTAGTATTAATACAACTACTATATTTTTAATTTGTAAATAAATTTTATATAATAATATTACATATTATTAATTATGTAATACTTAATATTTATATAATGTATATCTATAATAATATATATTAATAATTATGTGTAGAAATCAGATATATATATATATATATATATATATATATATATATATATATATATATATTACAATAATAACCTCTGAGTATAACAATAAATAAGTTTTTCTAAATAATGTATTTAAAGTTTTTAAAGTAATAATTATATATTATAAGATACTATATGTATACTCATTTATTTACACACAATTATTCGTGAATCGTTGGAAACAGTCAAAGGGTAAAGGGATTCATGAAAACAGTTCAAAAATTTTGAGACTCAGCTTTACAGACTTTGCTTATCGTGTCGAAATCATATAAGGATTAAGTTTAAATTTGATCGGAAATTTCCGGGTTGTCACAGTACCTACCCGTTAAAGAAATTTCGTCCCGAAATTTGATTGGGATGGTCATGGTTGACAATAAGTATGTTTTCGTGACTCATACAATTTGAAAATTAAAGTTTTATCATTATTGAGTAATATAGATAAAACAATTCAATTTTGTGAAGAGTACGAATGAAGCTATCACATAGGAGTGAAGTAAGAAAATAAAGTTTCGTCATATGTTTTGACGTAGATAGGATTAATTTCCAAAGTTCAGGGGATTTGGAGAAAATCTTCGTAATAAGATTTGATTCTTCTGTAATCAAGGAAATTAGGATCTCTATAATTAAATACGGTGATCTGCTTCGATTACTCTGTCTGATATTTCTATTATAAATTAAGCTCTTCCGTTCCATTATTCTCACTATTCCTATACTTTCTTTCTTAGTTCATACATTCAAAAGATTATAAAAACGCTTAATCCCGTTCCAATCCTTGATATTTTTCTAGTTATCACTTCTGTCATCCTTCTTTCCAATCTTCCACCAGAAAAATCCGTTTACTTCTACTATTACCTTGGGGTGATACTATTCTTAATTATACCGTGTCTTTATATTGCTATTCGTATTAATATCTACGGTTCGTAAACTCTCTGTTATTATTGGGCTTTATATTTTCTCTTATATTTTGAAGCTCTTTGCCTTTTTATTCTCCTCTCGACCTCTAGTAAAGCGAGTAATGGTCCAGAATTCGTAAGTATGGAGTTTCGAATGAACATGGGTAATGTTCTAAGAGTAAGATTGTAATAGCACGATCTTGATTGGTTAAATTACTAGAATTCAAGAGAAAAGATAGAACTATCAGAAAGATATGTTCTCGATATGTTTGGAGATTAGTTAGAATGTAAGAGTCGTGTAACATGGCACATGATGAGGGTAAAATCTGTGAATCATCATGTTTCATTAGAAACTCAGCATGACTTACTGTAATATAATCACGTTGATCAAGTGTCATTATATTATACTAACTCATGCATTAGTTCCCAACACTACTTCAATAACATTCATATTTTAAACTCGAAAGTTTACAGAATATAGAAACTAACAGTTTCTATATGATGTAACACTGATAGCACGAAGAGATTAATGATTTCAGATAAGAATAGTTATGAAAATATCTTCAGAAATATGGAGGATATTTATAATGAAAGATACGATGATATCTTGGAATTTCTAATATCGAAGGATGGTGAAGAAAATTTGTCCGCAAGAGTTTGGAGTCAGAAGCAAGATATTCGCTAAAGATTTCATCAGAAACAGAATCATCAGGATTCTTAATGTACATGTTTAGTCCTTGTGATTTGTTCAGAGTCTCCTTCGTAGTTTGCTCAATCAGTTTTTCAGTTTCAAACTTTTTCTGAGCTTTGTCAACATACAATTCTTTATCATCAACTTTTGGCTGTTGAGGTCGTTTACAGTTTTTGTTGCTTCATTCAACTTTTAAAAATTCAGAGTATTAATTCGCAGAATGGGTGCTTTTCAGAATTTCAGAATGAAAGATCATAGTTCTAAGAGATAAATGTTATATGGATGCATATAACTGTCGATGTGGAAACGTTGCAAGACTCACAATACAGATTTGCTGATTCCCGGTAATTGGTATGGCAATTCTTGTTACAAGATGCGGATGAGTACATGATGAGACTTCAATAGATAAATATAGTGATTTGTCAGAGAGATTTAAACCAAGGAGCAACGAGGTTGCTGGTACGTCTGCTGGTAATATTATGGAATATAAAAAGTTCCCCGGTAACAATAAAAGAGCACACATATATATCAAGGTTATAATAAGGTTGTTTCGAACGAAAAATCGAAGTTGACTTGTTGGAGCTGTAACAAAATTGGCTAATTTGGAAAGAGATTGCAAAGTTATTTTCGATAATAATAACGCTAAATGAATTAGCACAGCTACGCGTTAAACGTTTATTCAGTTTTCGAGAGTTTTCAGGTGCATAACTATACGCATCTATCTTTACTTTCTGTAGATGAAGTGTGGTTGGTTCATCCTCTCGATTGAGGTGTTTTCAAGAATCATGAAAGGTTTGAACGCATATTGTAATCGTCGAGATACAAATGAGGTTTAAGATGAAATCAAGTGGCAAACTTGAAGAAATGTTTAGTTTCATATGTTATAATCAATATTTTAATTCATTTTAATTGTCCAATGTCATTAGTCCACAGTAGATAGTCCACAGTTAACAGTCCAATAATTCATATATAATTTAATATATAATATTCGAATTAATTAATACTATCGTGACCCGTGTACATGTCTCAGACTCGATCACAACTCAAACTATATATATTATTGTAGAATCAACCTCAACCCTGTATAGCTAACTCCAGCATTACTGCATATAGAGTGTCTATGGTTATTCCAAATAATATATATAGATGCGTCGATATGATATGTCAAAACTTTGTATACGTGTCCCGATTAAAGTGCGTAAAATAAATAATAGAAATTAAATGACGATAAATAAAATTGCGAGAATATAAATTACGATAAATAAACTGCGATAAATAAAATGTAATAAGGAATTAACCGTTAGCTAGGAACAGTTAGCTAGGATTTTGTTAGCGTGATTTCTTAACAAAATTTCATATTGTTAATTAGTCTGTTTCTAATCAATTTTTATTGTGTCCCTTATTTCTTCATTATGCCACTTGTTGGATTCTGATAGGTCAAAATCCAAATATGAAATTGAATTCGAATGAAAATAGTTATTCTTTGGTGAACGGATACGTATATCGGTGGTTGTAAATAGGATAGTAAATGATCGTTGAGTCAAATTCGAAGAATGTACAGTGTAACTTATTAATGTGAAATCTTAATATTCCTCGGGTATTACCTACCCGTTAAAATATTTTCACCATTAACAGTTTGTACAAAAGAATTTATAATTACAATCTTTATGAAAAATATACTTACATATATATTTTCTTCAGATGTAACCATGAATTTAATGAGTCAATATGATATTAAACTCATTTGATTTATCGTTAGAACAAGAATATATAATCTCTAAAACATTAGAGATTACATAATCGCCATGTTGAACGAAGATAAAATAGATAGAACGATACGTAGAACGATGATCATACTCGAAGTACAGATGGTGATATTGAGGCATGGATTATTGATGGTACTGGTGCTGTTATTGATGGTACTGTTGGTGCTGGTGATGTTGCTGAAGCTGGTAAATTTTGCACCATATTCTCCAAATTGATTACTCGAGCGCGAAGTTCGTTGACTTCTTCTATTATTCCGGGATAATTGTCAATCGGAACGAGCGGATGAATAAGGTTTAGAATTTTAGATAGAATATAATCATGGCGAGGTATTCGGGAAATGAGGGTGAAAATGGTGTTTCGGACTGGTTCGCCGGTAAGTGCTTCGGGTTCTCCGTCAAGTGGTGAATTCGGTTGGTGGAAAGGATCGCCTTCTTCTCATCTCCATTGATTAATTCGACTACTAGCCCATCAGATGAATTGGTTGATTCATTCTGGTGACGCTGCTTTTGGAGCTTAGGTGAATATCCATGTCGAAATAGCTGTCGGAATAACTATCGGAATAGCTATCGAAATCCGAGGGACTCGAACTGGTTGAGGGATTCATCTCGTACGATCAGATGAAGGATTTTTGATAAGAAATAGATTATAGGATGTAGATTAGTACCCTACAATACATAATTTACATATGCATATATAATACTAAAATCCCATAGGTTACAGAGGAATTCTACGGAAGCTGTCAAGCAAAGGTAACAATAACAGATACGCTAAGATATGAATTTATCTATACACTGTCTATGCAATAGAGGCAGTAAGACATGTCTAGACTTTAAGATAATAAGCAAATGATTCCCAAAGAATGATAAGCAGGTAATTTTTCGACACGAAATGATAAGCAAAACTTTTGACATGCAGACACGGTCGAAGTCCAGACTCACTAATGTATCCTAACGACTATCAGTTAGACACACTAATGCAAGACCTGGTTCGCTAAGACCACCGCTCTGATACCAACTGAAAGGACCCATTCATATACATTATAAACGATTCACAATAGTTGATTTCATCGCGAGGTACTTGACCTCTATATGATACATTTTACAAACATTGCATTCGTTTTTTAAAAGACAAACTTTCTCCACATCAAAAGTTGACAGGCATGCATACCATTTCATAATATATCCAACTATAATTGACTTAATAATAATCTTGATGAACTCAACGACTCGAATGCAACGTCTTTTGAGATATGTCATGAATGACTCCAAGTAGTATCTCTAAAATGAGCAAATGCACAGCGGAAGATTTCTTTAATACCTGAGAATAAACATGCTTTCAAGTGTCAACTAAAAGGTTGGCGAGTTCATTAGTTTATCATAAAGATTCATTTCCATCATTTTAATAGACCACAAGATTTCATTTTTCATAAGTAACATCTCATATCAGGCATTTCGCAAACTGCATAGAGATAAAAATCATTCATATGGATTGAACGCTTGATAACCGAACTAACATGATGCATATAGAATATCCCCATCATTCCGGGACTCTCGTCGGACATGATAATAAAGTACTAAAGCATTCGTAACCCGAATGGGACGTGTCAAGGTCCATAGATCTATCTTTAGGATTCGCGTCAATTAGGGGCCATTTCCCTAATTCTTAGGCTACCAAGCTAAAAAGGGGCATATTCGATTCGATAATCCAACCATAGAATGTAGTTTCGATTAGGGGTGTTCAAAATATCCGAATCCGAAATCCGAATCCGAATTATCCGAAATTCGAATCCGAAAATATCCGAAAAATCGGATATCCGAAAATTCGGATATCCGAAGATCGGATATCCGATTTTTCGGATTCGGATATCGGATGGAGTTTTTAAAATTTTCGGATATTCGGATATCCGAATATTCGAAAATTTTAAAAAAATCCGAAAAAATCCGAAAAATATCCGAAAAATATCCGAAAAATTTCCGAAATATCCGAATATCCGGAAAATTATCCGAATATCCGAAAAATTATCCGAAAATATTCGAAGTTCTTCAAAAATATCGGATATTCGGATAATCCGATATCCGAATCCGAAATTTCGGATATCCGAAAATCGGATATCCGAAATTTCGGATTCGGATTTCGGATGGGGTTTTTCACTATCCGAATTTTCGGATATCCGAAAATTCGGATATCCGAATTTCGGATATCCGAAAATGAACACCCCTAGTTTCGATTACTTGTGTCTATTTCGTAAAACATTTATAAAAGCAGCGCATGTATTCTCAGTCCCAAAAATATATATTGCAAAAGCATTTAAAAAGGGAGCAAATGAAACTCACCATAATGTATTTTGTAGTAAAAATATGATGTCAAAGCTAAGGGGTATAAAATACTATTAAATTTTAGCAGGAAATACTATTAAATACGATACAATTTTACACAAGATATTTATTTATTTATAGAATAGATATACTTAAACCTTGCTACAACACTTATAGGCAGTGTACCTAATCGTACAGTAGTGTAGTTTTTAGTAAGTCCGGTTCGTTCCACAGGGAATCTTTTTTAAACAAAGCTCAACGCTATATTGGTTTACTTTTATAAAAATACAAATATATATATATAAATAATATTATTATTATAAAGGGGGGTTTTTACCGTTTAATGACTGGTTTGTCAATTTTAAAACTTTAGTCGCAGTTAAAACCTAATGTAAAATATTAAATAAATAAAAGACTTAATTTAAAGCGTAAAATAAATAACGATAATGAAATTGCAATAAATAAAAGTGCGATAAAATAAAATTGCGATAATTAAAAAGTACGATAATTAAAAGTGCAATTAAATAACAATAAATAAAAGTGCGATAATTAGAAGTGCAATTAAATATAAAATAAAGGAAATTAAATATGAAATAAAAGAATTATGCTTATTTAAACTTCCGTAATCATGATGTTTGACATGTTGATTTTAGTTTTATGCCCATGGGCTAATTGTCCTTTATCCTGGATTATTTAATATGTCCATACGGATTTGTCCATAATAGTCCATCAGTCATAAATATAAAGAGCGAAAGCCTTCGTCAAATTATTCTTATTCCCGAAGTCAAATATTCCAACTAATTGGGGATTCGAATTGTAACAAGGTTTTAATACTTTGTTTAATGAATACACCAGGTTATCGACTGCATGTAAACCAAGGTTTTACTACTTTATTAACAATTACACCAATTACCCTTGAATGTAATTCACCCCTGTTTCAACAAGTTTATTAACTATTAATCCAGTTCCGTATCCGGTAAAATGAATAATTATTGGTATTTATAGATATCCCGCCCACCGTACCCAGTCAAGCGTATGTGGTTATATATAAATACGTCAAATTATAAGTTTGTATATTAAATTAACAAGGTATTGTTTAGTTAATATAAAACCCATTAATAGCCCATAGTCTAATTTCCACAAGTGTCGTTCTTTTGTCCAAACCCCAATTATGGTACAAAGCCCAATTACCCAATTTTAGTAATTAGCCCAACATCATGATTACTTCGGATTAAATAAGCATAATAATAACTTAGCTACGAGACATTAATATAAAAAGGTTGAACATAACTTACAATGATTAAAAATAGCGTAGCGTTACACGGACAGAATTTCGACTTACACCCTTACAACATTCGCTAACATACCCTTATTATTAGGATTAAAATTAAAATTAAAATTAAAATTAAAATATAAATATATACGATATAGATAGAGAGATGGATGGATTTTTGGTTATTTTTGCGATCAGAATTCGTTTGCTTTTATAGGGATTTTCGACTTTTGGGGCTCCGCGACTCGCGGCATTTTTTCCTTCAAACTCCGCGAGTCGCGGAGTTTGAAATTACAGCTCAGTCCCTTTTGGAGTCTTTCTTGCCGACGGTTTATAATATATATATAATATATATATATATAATTAATATAATTAATTATATATTATATTATATTTATATACATAGTTAACTTGTAATTTTTAGTCCGTTGCGTCGAGCGTTGAGAGTTGACTCTGGTCCCGGTTCCGGATTTTCGAACGTCCTTGCGTACAATTTTATATTTTGTACTTTGCGTTTTGAATCTTGTACTCTTGTAATTTCGAGACGTTTCTTATCAATAATTGGAACCTCTTTGATTGTCTTTTGTACTTTTGAGCTTTTTGGTCGTTTGCGTCTTCAATTCGTCGAATCTGTCTTTTGTCTTCACCTTTTATTATTTAAACGAATATCACTTTTAAATAGAACAATTGCAACTAAAAGCTTGTCTTTCTTGAGGAATAATGCTATGAAATATATGTTCGTTTTTAGCATTATCAAATATTCCCACACTTGAGCGTTGCTTGTCCTCAAGCAATATCGTCTTGAAATACTAGAATCACTTCTTTATTCTTCACACTTTGTACATCAGTGATTTCTATACGGTGGTATAAACAATGGTAGTAACGATATGGTTTACAGTCCCACATGACTATAAAAATTTAGATCCATTAAGGAAATTGGATCTTTATGAAAACATTTGATCTTTTGAAAATTAAATCTAGTTTTTACCCTAGATAAGTTTTCCGGAATAACCCTTTACCGGTGTTTGCAAAATATTTTTGTGGGTTTGGTGGGTTTCAGATTTGAAAATTTTAGCTCAAAACTTATGGTTTTGTGTCACCCACTTGCTAACCTTGTATTTGGAAAGCAACACGTCCAGTTTACTTGTCCCGTATATTACCTTTCGGTAAACTACCGTCCAGTTGTAAAGGAAAGCGTTGAACAAGCAACTGTTAAGGCAATGTCCCCTGACATGCTTTTAATTATGGTCTATAACGTGTCGGACGCAATTACTATCCTTGGTAGGAGCAATAGTAAAGCTCACCCTTATGATTTTTTCGATCTGGCACAAGGTCCGGTCTTTGACCATGCTATGCAACCACCGTTCTTACGGTTGACACCCGATTTAGTTCAGGTGACCTAATGAATTCCAGGTGAATTCCTAGGATTTTACGTTCAATGGTAATGAACGCATTGAAAATAGGGTTTTCAGAAAACAAATCGGTTTGTAATTTTGATCAAAATATTTTCTCGTTCAAGCTCGAGTTTAGATATCATTGAATTCCATGAGTTTGTAATTCTCAATCTTTAAGGTCAATCTCAAGGATTGAGTAATATCAGGCTTAAAAGCTGATTTTTAATCTTTAAGGAGATTATCCTTTCTGGAGATCTGATTCATTAGTCTTATCCAGCTAATTTGCATGGTGCCCCCCCATTGTACAAGATAAATCCTTCTCATGGTTAGGATAAATCTGACCACTTGGCGACCCTGTTTTATGCTGAGGTCCGTGGATTTCCTGCTGATTTTAGTGATGACTTTTCTCGATTTTTCGTCAACCTACAGCTGGTCTGGACGACAACTTCATGACCTAAATCAAGAAGCGCGTGTCTTTTTCGGAAGACTTTACTTCCTTTTAATGATGGAATTGATTCATCGTGTAGATCCATCTTTTCTTTTCTTTCATCGGGTAAAACAGTTTAGTTTAGTCCAAAGCAAAAGTATTTTCAGTTATTTGTTACAGATATATGTGACATATGTTTAAGATAACTTGGTAAATTTTCCCACACTTGGCTTTTATTTTCCTTTTTATCGTCCTCTATTCCATTTTAAATGAATTTTAACATTTTGGTTTGTTTCTCAATTTATGTCCTTTCCGAGGTAACAATAATTTCGGTATTAAAACCTAGTTTTATCGTTCATAAATATGTATAAACATGATTTTGAGTTCATTTAATTAAAAATTTTGAAAAATTTTACTAGAATTGGGTAGTCAGTATATAAGACTAGGGCTGTTCTTTATTTTCAGAGAGCACTAGATTCTAATACAACTACTGCTTTACTAGTATTTTTAATGGTAACCAAGTGTATAAAGTAAAAATTTTAAAATTCGAAAGAATTTAACCCCTTCCCACACTTAAGATCTTGCAATGCCCTCATTTGCAAGAAATCAGTAATAATTTAAATTATTGAGGGTGATTTGTGTGAAAATGATTAAATTTTTACCAAAGTTTCCAAATATATTGGCGTTTGTTTGCTGAATGATAAATGGTGCACATCATTTGTTCATTCCGTCTTGTTGTTATTTCACATATATTTTGCATCTTGTCGTCAAAATTAGTTGCTTTTGCTGAACTTAATGCCAGTCTTTGAAAATGCGTTGTTTTACCCTGTTGTGTACATAAGATAAACTGCAAACATATATACATATTTTTGAAGTTTGGTATATTACCCCACATTCAAAAATTATTAAAATCTAAGAATAAAAGTTAGACAATTATAAAAACTATTACAATATTAACAAAAGTATTAAACGTATCAATCATTACAAATTACAAAATAAAAAAAATATAATAAGTAAACTAGGGATGATATTGATACCAATAGGGGTTCCAGGCATATCCATAGGTGCTATAGAATGCTTCGGCAGGGTTATACGTAGGATACGGTGGCTGCATCTCTATAGACCAGGGAGGGAAGATGGGTTTTGGTGTAGGAATATAGTTTCTACCTATATGTTGGCAATGAGCTATGATTTGGTTCTGATGAACTTGCCAATCTTCAAATGCTCTCCTGAGAAGCTATAAACCTTTGCATTTCTTGCATCTCATTCCCCCCTCCTACATTACCTTGCTGTTGGTTTCTCTCAACCTGTGGATGTCTACCATGGTATGGTACTGCGGCGTTATTTCGCCTCTTCAAAACTTTCGCACCATGGTATACATTTAAACCTATAGTATCGCGGGGTTCTTGTTCTTCCACTAATAATCCCCCCCGACTTATATCCACACCGAGATATTCACCAATCAAAGTAATAAAAATACCACCTCCTATTATGCTATGCGGTCTCAACCCCCGAACCATAGCTGATAAATAATAACCCACACAATACGGTATACTTACAGCGCTTTGTGGGTCTCGAATACACATATGGTAAAACAAATCCTGTTCATTTACCTTTTCCTTGTTCTTACCCCTTTGTGTAATCGAATTACCTAAAAACCTATGAATCACTCTTAATTCGGCTCTATCTATATCCAAATAAGAGTAATTTCCCCCTTTGAAACGGTGATGGCTTGTCATTTGACTCCACACACCGTGTGTATCAAAATTTTCATCTATCTTTCTACCGTTTATTATCAACCCTCTACAATCGGCAGATGCTAACTCCTCAGGCGTATATATACGTAAAGCCTGAGCCATGTCCAGTAAATACATGTGGCGCATCGAACCGCCTAACAAAAATCTAATAAAAGAACGATCGGTTAAACTAGCTACCCGATCATTCAACTCTATACTACACAACAATTCTTCACACCATACTTTATATACAGGTCTACGCATGATGAATAAACGTACCCAGTCATTAAAAGTAGAATTACCATACCTCTGTACAAGTAATTCCCTAATTGGCTCGGCCAATTCTACAGCTTCTAAGGGTCCCCATTCTATGACCCTCGGTACCTCAACAACCTTAGAATGAAGAGTATGCAAACCCCTTTGATATTTTGGATAATCTATCCAAAGTCTGTCAAATCTCAGGTTCGGGTGCAACTCTTCCAAGTGCATATCAGAAAAGGTCATGACTGGATGAGGTATATCCTGCTTGTAGTAGTTATCCACCTCTTGTTGTTCCGCATTCTCAGCAGGAGCATTGCGGGCTTGGGATGAAGATTCACCCCTTTCAGTCTGCAAAACACATCAAACACAATTTTTGTGCATCCAAATATGCATTAGTGTCAGCAAAATCATCAATCAAAATAATTACAATGACATGATCAATTTATATCAAACTTAAGCTCATTTTCACATTTTTATCAAATCTACACTTTTTCAAATAAGCATATACGAAAATGTTCGCCAAGTTCATAAGCATTCAACTCAAATAACATGTCAAAATAATCATTACTAGCAATTAAACAAGTCTCAAATGGCATTATCTTTCAAAAATCAAGTTCATGAATTTTTAGACTTGAAAAACTCCACTTTAATTCTCAAAATCATGTTTAGGCTCAAAGTTTGGATCATTTAACTACCTAAACATGTTACACTACTTAATTTAGCAACAATTCATGACAAAAATCGGCCATAACCTGTTTATATCAAAAAGCCCCAAATTTGCTCAAGAACACAAACCCTAGATTACTCAAAATTTGAAGTTTAAGGCTTCTAATCATGTTAAACAGCATCAATCTAGGTTATACAAGCATAATACATAAATAATTTAAGCCTAATTACACTAAAAAGCATCAAAATCAAATTGGGGAAAAAAATTGCTCAAGAACACTAATTTCGGATTAAATGGTGTTTAGGTGTAGAAATTTACCGTTTTTCTTGAGTAATTCCTAGATAGCATCCTTCTCAACATGTTTTTAGTAAAAGATTTGGTGATTAACGGTTAAAAATTGTGATTTTGGGGGTGTTTTTGGGTGTTTTTTCGGAGTATTTCGCAGTGTTTTCGCAGTATGTTTTTGTGGGGAGTGAACTGATCTGTTTTTTTACGTTTTATTTTTTTTCTGGGTTTTGGTCCTCCCGCGACTCGCGGTGTTTGGACCCTTCAAACTCCGCGAGTAGCGGAGTTTGGTTTTTTTTTTTTTTTTTTATAATCTTTAACTTATAAAACAATTAAGTAATTAATTTTAAAATTTTGTTTCCCTTGTTATTTAGGACGAGATCGTTTCGGATCGATGTCCTAGTCCGTCCTTCGATAAAATTTTAAAATTTGTCTTTTTGTAGCGATTGTTTTAAAAGCTAAGATTTTTGGGGTTTTTTAATGTTTTTGGCATACTTTAATTCAATAAGATTAAAAATAATGATAATAAAAGTTCTCGTCCCTCCCTCGGGTAAAGTAATTTCGGTTCAAAGACCTAGTCTTCAACTTACGACGAATTTTAAAAATCATATTTTTAACTTAATGAGATAAAGTAAATTTTTGTTTTTAAATTCACACAACTTAAATATAAAATTCAAAATTAATATTAAAAATTCACACCAAATTTAATTTAAAAATTCATATTATAAATTCACACCAAACTTATATTAATTTTTCAAATATTTACAATTTTAAATATATTTTTTTTACAAAGTTTACAATATTAATTTAAGATTTAAATATTAATTTTAAAAAAAACATGGTAAAAATAAAATTAAAAATCTTTTTGGCTTTTTATCCCACTTTAATCAATCAAATATTATCAAAAATATGCGCCCCTCTTTTCGGTAAAGTAATTTCGGTTCCAAGACCTAATTTAACTCATGATGAATTTTTGAAATATTTTGGGTTGATTGATTAAAGATATTTATACCTTAAGAATAAACGTTAAATTTTGAAGTGATGTAATAAATTTTTGAATGATATCAATAATTTCGGTCGCCAAACCTAATTTTATTCAATACAAATTTAATACTTTATAGCGAACAAATTAGCGTTTATTATCAAAAGGTTAAGAATAAAAATAAAAAAAAATAAAAATTGAGACTGTACAGACTTACCTGTGAGATAGTATTCTTAGTTATATGATCTATCCCATTCATAAGATAGTCGGTTTAATTGGTTTTCCATGGCTACATAGGCGTAACCTCGAGCATTCAGTGTCTTTTCTTCTAAACATATGAACGGTCCGTCTCTGCATAAAGTAACAAATTCGGTGTTTGAATAGGTTTGATTATTTGAACATTTACCTCCATGTGACCATTTTCCGCATTTGTGACATCTTTCTAGGTGTCGTGCTCTTCTTTTTGCTGCGGATTTTGATTTTCCTTTACCAAATTGTAACTTATTATCTTCGCATCTGGATTCTTTTCTAACTCCGTCCATTCTTTCTCTGATTACTGATACTAATTCACTCGGTAGTATGTCATTATTACGTTTAGTGATCAAAGCGTGTAGCATTAGACCATGGTTTAGTTCACAGGCAGTCTTCATTTTGTAAAAACCTAAAAAAAATAAAAATTCAGAATGGGGGAAGAAGACTAGTTCTTTAGGGTCTGCTAGGGAAAGACCATTCGGGTTCCATTTTCGAGAACTACACGAAAACAGACAATCTAACTCTAACAGAAATACATAAACCCCTTTGATTCTCCCCACACTTAGTTGGCTGTGGTATCGAAATTGTGATTAACATTATTTTCAATTGAATCATCAACAACTTGTATATCTTTGACTTTTACTTCAATCCATTTGTTGATTTCCTCCATAACTTTCACAAATTCAACTAACATTGCCTTTTCTTTTGACGATAAATTGGATATTAATCGGTTATATAACTTAAAGTTTCCTTTAATCTTAGCATCGTGAATCCGTTTATAAAGTTTCTTCGTTGAACTGTTAAAAATGATTCATCTAATTTCGTATCATCAACAGCATTCTTTGTGATTGGATCATCATTAAGTGTTTCTTCATCTTCCCCACACTTATGCATTTTTATTGGTCTAACAGTTTTGATTTGTGGAGATCTAAACTTTCGGTTCACAAAGGTGATCGATGTATCACCATTCCTAAGTGTTATTCTACCTTCTCTGACATCAATGAATGCCTTGGTGGTTGCTAAAAATGGGCGACCTAGAATTAGAGGAATATCAAGGTTTTCCTCCATATTAATCACTATGAAGTTTGCAACAAAGGTCAAACTTCCCACTTTAACAAGTAAATTATCTGCTATTCCAACCGGGTGTTTAATGGTTTGGTCAAATGATTGAACACCTATTTTGGTTGGTTTTAATTTACCCATGCCTAATCTTTTGTATAAGGAAAGAGGCATAATATTTGCACTTGCTCCTAAATCTGCGAGTCCATTATATACAGCACCATCATTAAGTAAGCAAGAAATGATAAATTCACCCTGGTCTCCTGCTTTAGTAAGTCGAGTTGGTTTGTAAACCTTTTTCGGGTGTTCTTTCCTTGGTTCTTTCATTTCTAGTTGAATTTCTTGTTCACATTTTTCTTCGTTTCTTGGAATAGGAGGTTTGTATAGAAATTCTTCTTCATCACTCAAATTTGAATCCTCCCTATATTCCAGTTTTGATTTTTCATATGTTGTTGATAACATATTTATGTTTTCATTTTGAAGGTTTTCTTGGGTGGTGAAATTATGATTAACTTCATTGTCAACTTCCATCGAACCATGTATGTAATGTTTAACTCTGTGACCATTAACGTTAAATTCAATCCCATTTGAATTTATTAATTCTATCGTTCCGTATGGGAAAACTCTTTTGACTATGAATGGTCCAGACCATCTTGATTTCAATTTTCCAGGAAATAGCTTGAATCGTGAATTGAAAAGAAGAACTCTGTCTCCTTCCTTAAATTCTTTTGAACTTCTGATTCTTTTATCATGCCATTTCTTCGTTTTTTCTTTATAGATTAACGAATTTTCGTATGCTTCATGTCTTAATTCTTCTAATTCGTTTAGTTGACTTAATCGTAGACGTCCGGCTTCATGTATATCAAGATTACATGTCTTCAAAGCCCAAAATGCTTTGTGTTCAATTTCTACTGGAAGATGACATGCTTTTCCATAAACAAGTCTAAAAGGTGTGGTTCCAATTGGAGTTTTGTAGGCTGTTCTAAAAGCCCAGAGTGCATCCTCCAATTTAATGGACCATTCCTTCGGATTTGATCCTACGGTTTTCTCTAGAATACGTTTTAAAGCTCGGTTGGTATTTTCAACTTGTCCACTTGTTTGTGGATGATATGCGGTGGAGATTTTATGAGTTACTCCATATCTTTTAAGAACTTTCTCAAGTTGATTATTACAGAAATGAGTGCCCCGATCACTTATTAAAGCTTTCGGTGTTCCAAACCTTGTAAAAAGACGTTTTAAAAAGTAGACTACAACTCGTGCATCGTTAGTTGGGAGAGCTTGTGCTTCCGCCCATTTAGATACATAATCAATGGCTACGAGTATATATAGATTATTATGAGATTTTGGAAATGGACCCATAAAGTCTATACCCCAAATGTCAAATACTTCACATACTTGGATGACATTTTGTGGCATTTCATCACGTTGACTTATTTTTCCGGCCCTTTGACAAGCATCACAGGATTTGCAAAGAAGGTGTGAGTCTTTGTAAATTGTAGGCCAATAGAATCCAGCATCATAAACTTTTCTTGCTGTTAGTTGAGGCCCATAATGCCCTCCTGTTGGTCCTGAGTGACAATGGTTTAATATTTTACTAGCTTCATCTCCAAATACACATCGGCGTATTATTCCATCGGGGCAACTTTTAAACAGATGTGGATCTTCCCAGAAATAGTGTTTTATATCACTGAAGAATTTCTTTCGTCTTTGGTACGATAATCCTTTTTCAAGGAATCCACATACTAAATAGTTTGCATAATCTGCAAACCATGGAATTTCTTTATAATCTATCTTCAATAGATATTTATCAGGAAAGTTGTCTTGTATGGCCGATTCATTTAGAACTTCTAATTCGGGATTTTCAAGACGAGAAAGATGATCAGCGGCGAGATTTTCTGCTCCTCTTTTATCTCGGATTTCAATATCAAACTCTTGTAAGAGTAAGATCTAACGGATTAATCTTGGTTTAGCATCTTGTTTTGAAAATAGGTATCTAAGAGCAGAATGGTCGGTATAGACCACCGTTTTTGCTAGAACGAGATATGATCGAAATTTGTCAAAAGCAAAGACAATAGCAAGGAGTTCTTTTTCAGTAGTTGTATAGTTCGTTTGTGCTCCTTGTAACGTCTTACTAGCATAATATATAGGTTGAAATCGTTTTTCAATCCTTTGTCCTAAAACGGCTCCCATTTCAAAATCACTTGCATCGCACATTAGTTCAAATGGTAGATTCCAATTTGGTGTTATCATGATCGGCGCATTAGTGAGTTTTTCTTTAAGAATATTAAAAGATTTGATACACTCATCTGAAAAGATGAATGGAGCATCCTTTTCTAGGAGTTTATTCATAGGAGTGGCAATTTTAGAAAAATCTTTTATGAAACGTCGGTAAAAACCGGCATGCCCTAGAAAACTCCTAACTCCTCTAACATTGGTGGGATGTGGAATTTTAGCAATTACATCTACTTTAGCTCTATCCACTTTAATTCCTTCTTTTGAAATTTTATGACCAAGAACGATGCCTTCTTTAACCATGAAATGGCATTTCTCCCAATTAAGTACTAGATTTGATTGTTCGCATCTAATAAGCATTCGTTCCAGATTAACTAGACATGATTCAAATGTATCACCGAAGACTGAAAAGTCATCCATGAATACTTCCATGCATTCTTCTATCATGTCGTGAAAAATCGCCATCATACACCTTTGAAAGGTTGCAGGGGCGTTGCAAAGTCCAAATAGCATGCGTTTGTATGCAAAAGTACCATAAGGGCACGTGAATGTGGTTTTCTCTTGATCTTCGGGTGCTATTGGAATTTGAAAATATCCGGAAAATCCATCTAGAAAACAATAGTAACTGTTTCCGGCTAATCATTCCAACATTTGATCTATGAAAGGTAAGGGAAAGTGATCTTTTCTGGTGGCGTCATTTAATTTTCTATAATCAATACACACACGCCATCCTGTTACAGTCCTAGTAGGAATAAGCTCATTTTTCTCATTTGTAATGACAGTCATGCCACCCTTCTTAGGCACGCATTGAACTGGGCTTACCCATGGACTATCAGAGATTGGATAAATTAAACCTGCATCTAGCAGTTTAATAATCTCTTTCTTAACTACATCTTGCATATTAGGATTTAGTCTTCATTGGCGTTGCACATACGTTTTATGACCTTCTTCCATAAGGATTTTATGTGTGCAATACGAAGGACTTATTCCTTTAATATCATGAATCTTCCATGCAATGGCTGGTTTATGAGCTTTCAACACAGAAATGAGTTGTGATTTCTCATTTTCAGTAAGAGAAGACGATATTATTACAGGTAATTCAGATTCACCATGTAAATAAGCGTATTCCAAATGGTTTGGAAGTGGCTTTAATTCTAATTTCGGAGGTTCTTCTATCGATGATTTGTATCGATATCTGTCTTCTTCTTTTAGCATTTGAATTTCTTCTGTTGTTGGTTCATATCCATTAGCTATTAGTGTAGCTAACATTTCAGCTTCATCAATTGGTTCATTACCTTCTCCTAAAGAACATTCTCCTGTTCCTTGTAATTCTGAAAATTCTTCTAATAATTCTGCATGTGCATCTATAGTTTGAATATAATAACATGTATCATCTGCAGATTGCCGTTGTTGCATTGCTCTATCAACTGAAAAGGTAACACTCTCATCCTCTATACTTAGGGTCAATTTCTTACCGAATACGTCTATCATTGCTTTAGCCGTGTTTAAGAATGGTCTTCCTAATATGAGAGGAACTTGAGAATCTTCTACCATGTCCAAAACAACAAAATCTACTGGAAATACTAAAGTACCAACTTTAACTAGCATGTTCTCCATTATCCCTCTAGGATATTTTATTGATCTATCGGCTAGTTGTATGCTTATTCTGGTTGGTTTCAATTCTCCAAGGTCTAGTTTAGCGTATAGTGAATACGGCATTAGATTTATACTAGCACCTAAGTCTGCCAATGCTTCTATTGAACTAAGACTGAGACGACCCGACCCAATCCATAGGGACGAATACAATAACATATGATTTCATCGCGAGGTACTTGACCTCTAAATGATACATTTTACAAACATTGCATTCATTTTTAAAAGACAATCTTTCATTACATCGAAAGTTGACATGTATGCATACCATTTCATAATATCCAAACTATAAATGACCTAATCTGTCATTTACTTAATAATAATCTTTAATGAACTTCAACGACTCGAATGCAACGTCTTTTGAAATATGTCATGAATGACTCCAAGTAATATCTTTAAAATGAGCTAATGCACAGCGGAAGATCTCTTTCAAACCTGAGAATAAACATGCTTTCAAGTGTCAACCAAAAGGTTGGTGAGTTCATTAGTTTATCATAATCATTTATTTCCATCATTTTAATAGACCACAAGAATTTCATTTCCAGTTCTCATAAATATACGTCCCATGCATAGAGACAAAAATAATCATTCATATGGTGAACACCTGGTAACCGACATTAACTAGATACATATAAGAATATCCCCTATCATTCCGGGATCCTCCTTCGGACATGATATAAATTTCGAAGTACTAAAGCATCCGGTACTTTGGATGGGGTTTGTTAGGCCCAATAGATCTATCTTTAGAATTCGCGTCAATTAGGGTGTCTGTTCCCTAATTCTTAGATTACCAGACTTTAATAAAAAGGGGCATATTCGATTTCGATAATTCAACCATAGAATGTAGTTTCAATTACTTGTGTCTATTTCGTCAAACATTTATAAAAGCGCATGTATTCTCAGTCCCAAAAATATAAAGGGTAAAAAGGTAAATGAAACTCACCATACTATATTTCGTAGTAAAAATACATATAACGTCATTGAACAAGTGCAAGGTAGGCCTCGGATTCATGAACCTAAATTAATTATATATATTTATGTGTTGGTCAATATTTATCTAACAAATTAGGTCAAGTCATAGTGTACCACAATCCTAATGCTCGAGTCTAATATACAAGGATCGACAAAAATTAGTTTGACTCAAAATGATTTAAAAAAAAAATTTATAAATGATTATTATATAATTTAAATATCGTCGTTTTTATATTTTTAAAATATTTTTAAAAGATTTAATAGAGTAAATAATATAATTCATTTATTAGTAAATAAAATTTTATATTAGAATATACTTTTATATGTCTTAAGTAATAAAATTTATAAAGTTTATTTAATATCATAAAATTATTGCGATAGATTCTATTGAGGTAATTATATAATTTGTATTACATTTATTTGATAAAATAGCATTGCTAATAATAATAAGTAACAGTCGTGTTATTTTGTAATAATAATTATTATTATTTTATTAATAAAAATCAATATTTATATTTACTAACAAAAATGATATGATGGTAAAATGATAATTCTAATTATGATATCTCTAAATTTACGATACTTTTTAATATTGACCTTAAAGTAATAATTTTTATTTAAAATGATAATAATAATAATGTTTTATAATGATAATGAATATACTAATAACTATTTTATGTGATAATAATAATAATACTAATTATAACTTTAACGAAAATAACTATAAAAATAACAATTCTTAATGATAATACTTTTATTGATAATAATAATAATAATAATAATAATAATAATAATAATAATAATAATAATAATAATAATAATAATAATAATAATAATAATAATAATAATAATAATAATGATAATGATAATGATGATAATAATAATAATTATAATAATAATAATAATAATAATTAGATAAAAAAAATTAGAACAACGATATTAACGACGATAATAATAATCATTTTTATGAAATTTCAATTGGCTATAATTTCTAATCCGTCCATCAGATCCCTTTGGCATCTAAAGGAAAAGTTATTAATTTTTCACTAGCTTTCCAATGACATGCATATCTTATACCTTAATTCATCCCTAGTATAACAGCCTTTAAGATTCAACATAACTTATCTAAGGGCAATATCAAATATACAAGCATGCACAATCCTATATTCTCGAGCACTAGTCAGGGATATACTATTAGTAAATAAAAGTTAAGTTATGAGTGCTCACGTATCAATATTGAGATTCAATATTGCAGGAAAGGTACGTAGACACAACGGAGATGATAAACACCAGGTTGACCTCATGAGCTATACCCCTGATCCATACCCATAACCTCCATAGCTATAACCCATAATTTCCTTAGCCCTATCCTACTCATAAAACTTGTTTTGAAATCACGCGGGCAGAACCTCGTCGTAGTATTTTATGTATAATACATAATAATATCGCTCCCAATAATACTAATACTAATAATAATAATAATATTAATCTTAATAATAATATAAATAATAATATAAATATAAATATAAATATCAAAGGGAGTAATATGTGAATGTGTGTGTTCCTACCCCGAATTCGATCGAGCTTTTATAATTGAGCCTTGCATGATCAAAAAAAAATAAATAAATAAAAAATAAAAATAGCTAGTACCCAATTACTTTTTGCCGACACCCCAAGTTTTACACATATCACAATCATACGTTAACTTTATATGGTTTTTTTTTATATTTATTATATTTAATCTTTTGAATTAATTAAATATTATATTATATTTACGCTCGTGGTAAAAATATAATTTTTACAAAAATGACACGGTCGTGGTCTCACGACTCATGTACCACTTTCGGTTTTTCGTGTGCACTTTCGTACGTTTAGAAAACTAGCCTTTTACGTTTAATGACTCGTACCATTATAAAAATTTAGTTTTAGTTATTGAAAAATTACTTTATGACAAATGTATCTTATATAATTGAGTGTTGTGGTCATTTGCTTCTATAAATCAGTGGCTCGTTGTTTGTCAAAATATATTATTTTAAGTCAGGATATTTTATGACTAAGTTAAAAATATATAGATACACATTTAGGAATATAAGTTCGTATTCAAAATCTTTTATTTAACAATATAACATTTAGTTTTTTTTTTTTCCAAAACTATTTATTTTTCAAAGTTCGTTTTAATTCGTTTTTAAATAATAGTAGTTATTTTACCAAATAATGTTTTTAATATGAAAACTAAAGGGTTGCTTTATCTAGGGACACGAGTTAATCAAGTAAAGTATATTTTTGAAATTTAAACGGAAATGATTACTAACTTTTGACTAACTCACGTTAATGACACTTTTGTAAATCACTTTTATCAAATATTCCGGATATCGTTAAAAAGGAAAGGTTTTCTAAATCAAAGTGGACCTCTTAACAGAGACTCGTACTCCTAATTCAATGTATCTGTTAAGTCAATCATTTGATAACATCTTCTAATCCCATCGATAATTATTTGAATATATATTTCGAAACAAATACGTTTATGTAAAGTATTATATGTCTAATACTTTGTTAATGTTTTTAAGTTATAATATATACATATATACATATATAATCATATCTGTTCCTATAATGGTTCGTGAATCTTTGGAATTTGGTCGAGGTTAAATGAATGTATGAACACAGTTAAAATTCTTGAGATTCAACTTACAAACTTTGCTTATCGTGTCGGGAATATATAAAGATTAAAGTTTAAATTTGGTTGAAAATTTCCTGGTTGTCACAGTACCTACCCGTTAAAGAAATTTCGTCCCGAAATTTGAGTGGAAAGGTCGTGAATGATAATAAGTATGTTTTCATGATGCATACAGGCTGAAAATTAGAGTTTTATCATCAGTTAATAATTTGGATAAACAATCCATTTATATGAAGAGTACGAATGAAGCTAACATAGAAGAGTGAAATGAGTAATTGTAGATTCATCTTATCATTTGACGTAGATATGATTGATTTCCAGATTTCAAGGGATTTGAAGAAAATCTTTGTAATAAGATTTGATTCTCCGGTAACAAAAGGAATTAGGATCCGCTTTAAATGCGATAGTCCATTTTAATTGTTCTGTCGGTAATTTTTTTATAAATTCACCTCCTTCGTTTTCTTACAACTCACACCTTCTGTTGATGCATTTTATGCAAGTCCCTAGACATCTACCCACGTCCATTGCAGGTACAACAGTTTACAGGCCACCATGATCGTTCGTTATTATCCTATCCGTGTTTGTATGTGGTTACAGCAACTGCAGGAACGAGATTTGGATGTTTGACTATGTTAGACTTAGTCAGACATCCGAGTGAAGCCTCACTCGTACGGCTGACAGGCTCATACGCACGGTTGATGCTGAGCTAAATCACAATTACAACCTAAATGAGAAGACACGAGTGAGTGATCACCCGTACGGCTGATGAAGCCAACTCGTATGTGTGATGGATGAATCGTACGGGTGAGTCAATAGCAGGGGTATATAAAGTCTTATGTTCTTCATTTTTAGGTTAAGCCTCTCATTTGTTACACACACTCAGATCTGGTGAGCTCCTCCGATTCTCTCTCAACCCAAATCACCCAGGTGGTGAATAATAGCTCTAGGTGTTGATCTAATCACACTTGATTTAGTTGTGGTATGACTAAATTAATCACAAAAATCTTAACCTATTCACTAGAGGGTTTGATTCACTTATTCCGTCACTGTGTGAGTTAAATCTGTTGATTTCTAAGTTCCTAGTCATGTTTCATCACCTTCTATTCTTTCCCCCTCAACTCATATTTTAAAGTATTCATCAATATCCTCCATCCAGTTCTGATTCTCGATATACTTATAATTTTCATATCGGTCATTCTTCTTTTTCATCTACCACCGGAAGAATCTATTTACTTCTACTATACTCTTGGGTTTATAGTGTTTCTAGTTCTCCCGTGTCTTTATATTGCTATATGCATCGATATATATGGTTTATAATTTTTTTGGTTTGTCGTTGGGCTTTATATCTTCCCTTATATTTCAAAGTCTCTGTTTCTATCTTCTATAATCATTGTCATCCACAGTTAATGCTCTCTTTTATTTGCTGCAATTTATACCCCAATTTTTATTTCGGAGTTTTGTCCTTTCGTTTCTTCTTCTTGTGATTAAGCACCGCTTGTAATGGTCCAGAATTCACAAATATGAATTTCGGAATGAACATTGTTAATGTTCTAGGAAGGAAATTGTGATGGCACAATCTTGACTTGTCAAATTACTAGAATACCTTGGAAAAGGCCGAATCATCAAGAAATATTTTCTTGATATTTTAGAGGTTAAATAGAATACAAGAGTCGTATAACAAGGCACATGATGATGTTATGATCTGTGAATCATCACGTTCCATTTAGAAACTCAGCATGACTTACTGTAATATAATCACGTTGATCAAGTGTCATTATATTATACTAACTCATGCTTCAGTGCCCAACACTACTTCAAAAATATTCCTATTTTAAACTCGAATATTTCAGAATTTAGAAACTAAAATAATTTCTTTTATGATGTAATACAGATAGCGCGAAGAGGTAAATGATTTCAGATAAGAATAATTATGAAAATATCTTCAGAAATATGAAGGATATTTATAATGAAAGATACGATGATATCTTAGAATTTCTAATATCAGAGGATGATGAAGAATATTGTCTGTAAGGGTTTAGTGTCAGGAGCAAGGTATTCGTTAATGACTTCAGCAGACACTGAATCATTTGGATTCTTTGAAGGCAGGTTCAGGCTTTGTGATTTGTCCACAGCCTCCTTCATACTTTGTTCAATCCATTTTCCAGTTCCAAAACTTCTCTATTTCTGAGCTTTGTTAATACACCAATCTTTATCATCAAACTTTTTACTGCTAAGGTCGTTTACAGTTTTTGTTGCTTCATCAGCATTTCGAGAACTAGTTCGTGGTTCAGAGTGTTTTTCAGAAACTTCACATTCGAAGTATGTAAGCCTTGAAAATAGACATTATGTATAACTGTTGGCGTCAACATGCTGTGAGATTTCAAAATACTGATTGCTAACTCCCAATGATTCGTATGACAATTCTCGTTACAAGAGGCAGATGAGTAAATGATGAGGTTTCGATAAATATAAAGATTCTTCGGAATGCCCAAGATCAGTGAAGTTGTTGGTAAGTTTATTGCTAATGTGGTGGAATATGAAAGGTTCTCCGGTAACAAAAGGGTAATCACATATATCAAAATTATGATAAGGCTATTCCGAATGAAAAAATCGAAGTTGTCTTGCTGGAGCTGTGATATAATTTGCTACTTTGCAAAGGAATTGCAAGGTTATTTTTGCTAATAAATGCCAAAAGATCTGACACAGATATGTGTTGAATTATGACTTTGGTTTCGAGAGCTTTTTAAGTACATAACTGTGGGTAATATGTGGTTGGATCATCATCTCGATTGCTCATTATTTGAAGTGTCTTCAGAGATTTTTGAAGGGTTTGAACATAGATTGTAATCGTTTGTATACATTTGATGTTCTAACACACTTTTGAAGTCAAAGTATAGCTTTGAAAGATGTAGGAATCTAAAAGTAATGGTACCGGTTATATCTCGAATTGAATTCTGAGATTTTAAAATCAGAATATGTAATTGGGTTTGAATGAGTATGGTTGTTTTGATTTCTATGAAAGAATGTATATTATTGTGAAAGTAGGAAGTATAATTGATAATTTTCTTAATCTGATTCGAAGAATGTAACATATTAATTGTGAATTTATATATATCTCTCGGGTATTACCTACCCGTTAAAAAATTTTCACAATTAATATTTTGTACATAAGAATTTTATTACTGTCTTTATGAAAATATATATGTATATATTCTCCTCAGATGTAACATAGATTTTAATGAGTTAATACTAAATTAAACTCATTCGATTTATGGTTGGAACTAGAATTGAATAATTCCTTGAAGGTTTAGAGGTTACATAAGTATTTCTTCAATAATATTGAAATTATGAATCAATACTTCGTTATTTATTGAGATGTGATGTTGATTTTCGTTAAATTCTTGTGAACTTCGCAAGGTACGAATGATGTTATCTGAAAAATTTCGGTTACATCAATGATGAAGTGTAAAATCAAATATATACTTGATTTATTAGGAATTGGAATTTGTTGAATTGAGACAGAGATTGTAGTTAACGATGGTTAAGTCGCGGGTGAGGGACGTACATTATTGCATATTTGTAATATGAATTAACTGAGTAGTTAAGATTCACACACAATAGCTTAGCACGGAAAGATTTATTTTTTTATTTCAAAAAATATATATATATAAAATATATATATAATTTCTTCAGAGGGAATGAGTTAATTCTTCATAACTTGTTGATACAATATACACGTTATTGATTCGTAATGATGTCCACAGTGATTCTTGAACTGACGGAGTTTGTGATGTTATAGGTGTTGTTGATTCTGATGTTGACTGTACTGACGATACTGGTGACGTTGACGGTACTGTTGATGCTGTTGGTAAAACAAGTTTAACTTGTTAATCACCATTTTTGTCAGGGTTTCTACTCTTCCTTCTATCATTTTGGTTCGCTTAACTGATTTATGGTTAGGGCTAGATTAGATAATCTCTAAGACTTTAGAGATTATATAATCGCCGCGGAATGTTTCTCCAATGAAGTTATGAATTAATACTTCGTCAGTTATTGTTGTTGGTACTCCTTGGTATCTATGGTGCGTATGACGTTGATGCTCGTGGGACAGATTGTGAAGTTGAGGTTTACAATGCGGTTGTGGTTGGAGGTGGTAATGGTACTGTTGGCGTTGATGATGGTGGTACTGATTATGCTGCTGGTGCTGCTGCTGGTGTTTGTAATCTCTGCACCATATTCTCCAAAGCCACTACCCGAGCGCGAAGTTCGTTGACTTCTTCTATTATTCCAGGATGATTGTCAGTCGGAACGAGCGGATAAATAAAATCTAGAATTTGATGTAGTATATAATCGTGACGAGATACCCTGGAAATGAGAGAGAAAATGGTGTCTCGAACAGGTTCGCCGGTAAGTGCTTCAGGTTCTTCGCCAAGAGGGCAATGTGGTGGATGGAAAGGATCGCTTCTTCTTGTTTCCAATGATTGAGGAGGCTACGAACCCATCCCCAATTCATCCAGAATAGGTGATGACTGATTGGTTGATCCATTCCGGTCACACTGCTTTCGGAACTCGAATGGAAATCCATATCGACATAGCTGTCGAAATCTGAGGAGTTCGAACTAGATGCGAAATCCATCTCGTATGATCAGAGAAAGAATTTTGGTATAAAATAGATTGTAGAATTTAGATTTGGTATTCCTCAATACATAATTTACATATGTATATATAATACCAAAATCCCATAGATTTCGGAGAATCTTTGAAAAATGCCAGTCAAATTTCACAATAATAAATACGCTAAGATATTAATTAGC
Source organism: Rutidosis leptorrhynchoides (assembly GCF_046630445.1). Taxonomy (NCBI): domain Eukaryota; kingdom Viridiplantae; phylum Streptophyta; class Magnoliopsida; order Asterales; family Asteraceae; genus Rutidosis; species Rutidosis leptorrhynchoides. Next base: position 211,279,847 of record NC_092343.1, read on the forward strand.
AGATATGCTAAGATGTGAATTTCGTCTATACGCTGTTATACAATAAATGCAGGAAAACGCGTCTAGACTTAAGATGATAAGCAGATAATTTCCTAAGGATGATAAGTAGATGATTTCTGACGCAAAATGATAAGCAAAACTTTTGACATGCAGACACGGTCGAAGTCCAGACTCACTAATGCATCTTAACAACTAACAGTAAGACACACTAATGCAAGACCTGGTTCGCTAAGACCACCTCTCTGATACCACATGAGATGACCCGACCCAATCCATAGGGACGAATACAATAACATATGATTTCATCGCGAGGTACTTGACCTCTAAATGATACATTTTACAAACATTGCATTCATTTTTAAAAGACAATCTTTCATTACATCGAAAGTTGACATGTATGCATACCATTTCATAATATCCAAACTATAAATGACATAATCTGTCATTTACTTAATAATAATCTTTAATGAACTTCAACGACTCGAATGCAACGTCTTTTGAAATATGTCATGAATGACTCCAAGTAATATCTTTAAAATGAGCTAATGCACAGCGGAAGATCTCTTTCAAACGTGAGAATAAACATGCTTTCAAGTGTCAACCAAAAGGTTGGTGAGTTCATTAGTTTATCATAATCATTTATTTCCATCATTTTAATAGACCACAAGAATTTCATTTCCAGTTCTCATAAATATACGTCCCATGCATAGAGACAAAAATAATCATTCATATGGTGAACACCTGGTAACCGACATTAACTAGATACATATAAGAATATCCCCTATCATTCCGGGATCCTCCTTCGGACATGATATAAATTTCGAAGTACTAAAGCATCCGGTACTTTGGATGGGGTTTGTTAGGCCCAATAGATCTATCTTTAGAATTCGCGTCAATTAGGGTGTCTGTTCCCTAATTCTTAGATTACCAGACTTTAATAAAAAGGGGCATATTCGATTTCGATAATTCAACCATAGAATGTAGTTTCAATTACTTGTGTCTATTTCGTCAAACATTTATAAAAGCGCATGTATTCTCAGTCCCAAAAATATAAAGGGTAAAAAGGTAAATGAAACTCACCATACTGTATTTCGTAGTAAAAATACATATAACGTCATTGAACAAGTGCAAGGTAGGCCTCGGATTCATGAACCTAAATTAATTATATATATTTATGTGTTGGTCAATATTTATCTAACAAATTAGGTCAAGTCATAGTGTACCACAATCCTAATGCTCGAGTCTAATATACAAGGATCGACAAAAATTAGTTTGACTCAAAATGATTTAAAAAAAAAAATTTATAAATGATTATTATATAATTTAAATATCGTCGTTTTTATATTTTTAAAATATTTTTAAAAGATTTAATAGAGTAAATAATATAATTCATTTATTAGTAAATAAAATTTTATATTAAAATATACTTTTATATGTCTTAAGTAATAAAATTTATAAAGTTTATTTAATATCATAAAATTATTGCGATAGATTCTATTGAGGTAATTATATAATTTGTATTACATTTATTTGATCAAATAGCATTGCTAATAATAATAAGTAACAGTCGTGTTATTTTGTAATAATAATTATTATTATTTTATTAATAAAAATCAATATTTATATTTACTAACAAAAATGATATGATGGTAAAATGATAATTCTAATTATGATATCTCTAAATTTACGATACTTTTTAATATTGACCTTAAAGTAATAATTTTTATTTAAAATGATAATAATAATAATGTTTTATAATGATAATGAATATACTAATAACTATTTTATGTGATAATAATAATAATACTAATTATAACTTTAACGAAAATAACTATAAAAATAACAATTCTTAATGATAATACTTTTATTGATAATAATAATAATAATAATAATAATAATAATAATAATAATAATAATAATAATAATAATAATAATGATAATGATAATGATGATAATAATAATAATTATAATAATAATAATAATAATAATAATTAGATAAAAAAAAAATAGAACAACGATATTAACGACGATAATAATAATCATTTTTATGAAATTTCAATTGGCTATAATTTCTAATCCGTCCATCAGATCCCTTTGGCATCTAAAGGAAAAGTTATTAATTTTTCACTAGCTTTCCAATGACATGCATATCTTATACCTTAATTCATCCCTAGTATAACAGCCTTTAAGATTCAACATAACTTATCTAAGGGCAATATCAAATATACAAGCATGCACAATCCTATATTCTCGAGCACTAGTCAGGGATATACTATTAGTAAATAAAAGTTAAGTTATGAGTGCTCACGTATCAATATTGAGATTCAATATTGCAGGAAAGGTACGTAGACACAACGGAGATGATAAACACCAGGTTGACCTCATGAGCTATACCCCTGATCCATACCCATAACCTCCATAGCTATAACCCATAATTTCCTTAGCCCTATCCTACTCATAAAACTTGTTTTGAAATCACGCGGGCAGAACCTCGTCGTAGTATTTTATGTATAATACATAATAATATCGCTCCCAATAATACTAATACTAATAATAATAATAATATTAATCTTAATAATAATATAATTAATAATATAAATATAAATATAAATATCAAAGGGAGTAATATGTGAATGTGTGTGTTCCTACCCCGAATTCGATCGAGCTTTTATAATTGAGCCTGGCATGATCAAAAAATAAATAAATAAATAAAAAATAAAAATAGCTGGTACCCAATTACTTTTTGCCGACACCCCAAGTTTTACACATATCACAATCATACGTTAAGTTTATATGGTTTTTTTTTATATTTATTATATTTAATCTTTTGAATTAATTAAATATTATATTATATTTACGCTCGTGGTAAAAATATAATTTTTACAAAAATGACACGGTCGTGGTCTCACGACTCATGTACCACTTTCGGTTTTTCGTGTGCACTTTCGTACGTTTAGAAAACTAGCCTTTTACGTTTAATGACTCGTACCATTATAAAAATTTAGTTTTAGTTATTGAAAAATTACTTTATGACAAATGTATCTTATATAATTGAGTGTTGTGGTCATTTGCTTCTATAAATCAGTGGCTCGTTGTTTGTCAAAATATATTATTTTAAGTCAGGATATTTTATGACTAAGTTAAAAATATATAGATACACATTTAGGAATATAAGTTCGTATTCAAAATCTTTTATTTAACAATATAACATTTAGTTTTTTTTTTTTTTCCAAAACTATTTATTTTTCAAAGTTCGTTTTAATTCGTTTTTAAATAATAGTAGTTATTTTACCAAATAATGTTTTTAATATGAAAACTAAAGGGTTGCTTTATCTAGGGACACGAGTTAATCAAGTAAAGTATATTTTTGAAATTTAAACGGAAATGATTACTAACTTTTGACTAACTCACGTTAATGACACTTTTGTAAATTACTTTTATCAAATATTCCGGATATCGTTAAAAAGGAAAGGTTTTCTAAATCAAAGTGGACCTCTTAACAGAGACTCGTACTCCTAATTCAATGTATCTGTTAAGTCAATCATTTGATAACATCTTCTAATCCCATCGATAATTATTTGAATATATATTTCGAAACAAATACGTTTATGTAAAGTATTATATGTCTAATACTTTGTTAATGTTTTTAAGTTATAATATATACATATATACATATATAATCATATCTGTTCCTATAATGGTTCGTGAATCTTTGGAATTTGGTCGAGGTTAAATGAATGTATGAACACAGTTAAAATTCTTGAGATTCAACTTACAAACTTTGCTTATCGTGTCGGGAATATATAAAGATTAAAGTTTAAATTTGGTTGGAAATTTCCGGGTTGTCACAAAGACTACCCAGAAAACATGGAATTGTGAAACTTCCTGGATCAGATAGTTTTTCTGGTATCTTATTCAACAGCACTGCTGAACAATTAGCATTCATAGTAACAGCCGAGAGTTCTTCCATTTTCTTTCTATTTGAGATTAGATCTTTCAAGAATTTAGCATATCTAGGCATTCCTGAAATCACATCAATGAAAGGAAGATTTACATTTATCTGTTTAAACATATCCAAGAATTTGGATTGCTCGGCTTCAAGTTTCTCTTTCTTCATTTTACTCGGGTAAGGAAGTGGTGGTTGGTATGGTTTAACATAAGGTTTAGCCTTAACTGTGTTATCTTCATTAACCTTTTCAACTACCGGTTCTGTTTCCTTATCTTGTTCAGGTTGTGGTTCTTGTGGAGTAGGAATAGCTTCATCAGAAATTACAGGTATTTCAGGTGGTTTAAGTGTTGTACCACTTCTTGTGGTAATAGCTTTAGCTGTTTCATTCCGGGGGTTAGCATTTGTATCACTAGGTAGACTTCCCGGTTTTCTTTCACCTATTAACCTTGCTAGGTTACTAACTTCTTGTTCCAGATTTTGAATAGAAGCTTGTTGATTTCTAAATGCTTGAGCATTTTGTTCATTAGCTTGTTTCTGAGATGTGAAAAACTGCGTTTGAGTTTCAACTAGCTTTGTCATCATATCTTCTAAATTCGGCTTTTTTTCATCGGTTTGTTGTGGTGGTTTGTTTTGAAAATTAGGTCTTTGCTGATTGTAAGTATTATTGGATACTTGTTGATTGCTAGGACCTTGTTGGTTGTTGTATGGAATATTTCGGTTATAATTCTGGTTTTGATTGTAAATTGGTCTTGGCGGTTGATAATTATTCTGATAATTATTTCCAGGCCTTTGGTTTATGTATGAAATATTCTCTCTTTGTTCCATTGTTAATTCAATACTGAGACAATCTTTTGTCAAATGTGGTCCTCCACACTGCTCACAACTAATTCGTATTGAGTGAATATCTTTAGTCATCTTTTCCATTCGTCTTTCCACAGCATCTATCTTTGCGGAAATGGAATCTAAGTCATGGCTAGAATCGGCTCTAGCTGCTTTAGATGATCTAACGATATCTTTTTCTTGGTGCCATTCATGTGAGTGGGAAGCAGTGTTATCAATAATTTTGTAAGCATCAGTTTCGGTTTTCTTCATAATAGAACCACCAGCTGCTATATCTATGTCTTTCCTTGTAGTGATGTCGCATCCTTGGTAGAATATTTGTACTATTTGACAGGTGTCTAAACCATGTTGTGGACATCCTCTTAATAACTTTCCATATCTTGTCCACGCCTCATATAGAGTTTCATTTGGTTACTGTGTGAACGTGACAATTTCTGCTTGAAGTCTTACGGCTTTAGATGCAGGAAAGAATTGTTTAAGAAATTTGTCAACTAAAACATCCCATGTATCGATCGCCCCTTCAGGTAACGATTCCAACCAATCTTTGGCTTCTCCCTTTAAAGTCCAGGGAAATAACATGAGATATATCTGTTCATCCTCCACTTCTCGGATTTTAAATAGTGTGCAGATCCTATTAAAGGTACGTAGATGTTCATTTGGATCTTCCTTCGGTGCACCACTAAATTGGCATTGATTAGTCACCATGTGTAGAATTTGTCCTTTGATTTCATAATCTGGCGCATTAATGTCTGGATGAGTAATTGCGTGACCTTGGCCAGTGCGTTTAGCTCTCATTCGGTCTTCCATACTTAAAGGTTCCAGATTCTCCATAATTGAATTTGTTGAATCGGAATCACTAGAGGATTCTGATTTAATGGTTCGTTCCTCAACAATCTCTGTTTGAATGATTGGTGGTTCCGGAGGAAAGTTTAATGGTTCAGGATCTACGAACCTTTCCTGAATATTCTCCGAATTCTCAATTGTGAGGTCGGGTTCAAAAAATGGATTATCGGAAATTTGAACTGAAGTACTTGGTCGACTGGATGACGATTCTAAAGAAAAATCAACGGCGGTAATATTTGCTAAATGTCTTGATCTAGTTACAGGTGGTGAACGTACAAAAGGTGGTGATCGTCTTGCTCGGTGCATTCACTGAATATCCTATTAGTTTTTAAAAGGAAAGAAAAATTATAATAAGTTATCCAATTAATAGACTTTTCTAATTTTGCCCACGTTTTGAATAGCCAAAAGATGCAGCAGAGGGGCAGGATTCGTTTGGTCTCAATATAATTGAGGACTGTTTGGCTCCAATAACCTGGTCCACGTACAAATCCAACTATTACTACGAACCAGAAAATTTTGATGTCTATCAATTTAACCACTTAAAATAAATTTTCGTAATTTTAAGAAATTTAGATAAGAAGTAGAATAAAAATCTATGTCCTAAAAACTAGAATAGCGAGAAATAAGAAAGAAAAAGAGTTCGTCGAAAAAGGTCGAAAAAGAAAAATGGTTGAAAAATAAAAGGTGACGGAAAAATAAAAGAAACTTATAAAACTTAAAAATACTTGACTAACCTAACCTTATTACTACAACTAACTTAAAATTATAATCGCAAATTGAGATTACTAATTGGAATGATAATTGATACATAGTAAAAAGGTGTCTAAAAATATTAAAGCTTACAAGTAAAACTATATCCCAAATGGAAATAACTTAAAAAGAAACTAAAACTTAAAAAGGCGTCGCAAAATTCTAAAGTACCTAAATCTTAGTCTAAAGAAAAAGCACTTAAGGAATTCTACGACAAAGACTAAAAATCTAGGAGTAAAAATAACTATGGCAAAATCTAAGTTTAAAACTAAATATGAGCTAAAAATACAAATATTACGCTAAAACAATTAAAAAGGGACGAAATATAAAAATATACAAAAAGTTATAAAAAGTACAATTTTTATAAAAATATTATTTTTATATTATTTATTTATTAAAACTACTAATTTTACAATTTAATTAAACTAATTTAACTAAATAAAAAAAATTAAATAAAAAGTAAAACTAAAAATAAAATTAATTATAATAATAATAATAATTAGGGTTAATAATAATTATTATTATTAAATACCCCGTAATTAATGCTGAATTAGGGTTCTGTCGCGTGTCAGAGTCACTCCGCGAGTTGCGGTATTTAAAACATCAAACCCCGTGAGTCGCGGGGTTCCAAAATTCAACTCTGGCACAGTTTAAATCGACGCGTTTTTTTTTTTCTGTTTTTAATTTTTCTGTTTATATATTTAAAAAAAAATATGTGTATAATAAAAACTTATATTTTAAAAACTTAAATAAAATAGAACTACTTTATAATTTTAATAAATAAAATGCTTAAAACTAGATTTATATATATATTTTTTTTTATGTTTTTAAATAAAAACAAAATACTTAAATAAAACTTATATAAAAATAAAGAAACTTTATAAAACTTAAATATTTAACAAAATCTTAAAAATACATAAAAAAAATTTTTATATTAGTGTTGCGCTTCCGGCTTTTAAGAGACTCCCCGGCAGCGGCGCCAAAAATACTTGATGTCAAAGCTAAGGGGTATAAAATACTATTAAATTTTAGCATGAAATACTATTAAATACGATACAATTTTACGCAAGATATTTATTTATTTATAGAATGGATATACTTAAACCTTGCTACAACACTTATAGGCAGTGTACCTAATCGTACAGTAGTGTAGTTTTTAGTAAGTACGGTTCGTTCCACAGGGAATCTTTTTTAAACAAAGCTCAACGCTATATTGGTTTACTTTTATAAAAATACAAATATATATATATAAATAATATTATTATTATAAAGGGGGGTTTTTACCGTTTAATGATCGGTTTGTCGATTTTAAAACTTTAGTCTCAGTTAAAACCTAATGTAAAATATTAAATAAATAAAAGACTTAATTTAAAGCGTAAAATAAATAACGATAATGAAATTGCAATAAATAAAAGTGCGATAAAATAAAATTGCGATAATTAAAAAGTACGATAATTAAAAGTGCGATTAAATAACAATAAATAAAAGTGCGATAATTAGAAGTGCAATTAAATATAAAATAAAGGAAATTAAATATGAAATAAAAGAATTATGCTTATTTAAACTTCCGTAATCATGATGTTTGACGTGTTGATTTTAGTTTTATGCCCATGGGCTAATTGTCCTTTGTCCTGGATTATTTAATATGTCCATACGGATTTGTCCATAATAGTCCATCAGTCATAAATATAAAGAGCGAAAGCCTTCGTCAAATTATTCTTATTCCCGAAGTCAAATATTCCAACTAATTGGGGATTCGAATTGTAACAAGGTTTTAATACTTTGTTTAATGAATACACCAGGTTATCAACTGCATGTAAACCAAGGTTTTACTACTTTATTAACAATTACACCAATTACCCTTGAATGTAATTCACCCCTGTTTCAACAAGTTTATTAACTATTAATCCAGTTCCGTATCCGGTAAAATGAATAATTATTGGTATTTATACATATCCCGCCCACCGTACCCAGTCAAGCGTATGTGGTTATATATAAATACGTCAAATTATAAGTTTGTATATTAAATTAACAAGGTATTGTTTAGTTAATATAAAACCCATTAATAGCCCATAGTCTAATTTCCACAAGTGTCGTTCTTTTGTCCAAACCCCAATTATGGTACAAAGCCCAATTACCCAATTTTAGTAATTAGCCCAACATCATGATTACTTCGGATTAAATAAGCATAATAATAACTTAGCTACGAGACATTAATATAAAAAGGTTGAACATAACTTACAATGATTAAAAATAGCGTAGCGTTACACGGACAGAATTTCGACTTACACCCTTACAACATTCGCTAACATACCCTTATTATTAGGATTAAAATTAAAATTAAAATTAAAATTAAAATATAAATATATACGATATAGATAGAGAGATGGATGGATTTTTGGTTATTTTTGCGATCAGAATTCGTTTGCTTTTATAGGGATTTTCGACTTTTGGGGCTCCGCGACTCGCGGCATTTTTGCCTTCAAACTCCGCGAGTCACGGAGTTTGAAATTACAGCTCAGTCCCTTTTGGAGTCTTTCTTGCCGACGGTTTATAATATATATATAATATATATAATTAATATAATTAATTATATATTATATTATATTTATATACATAGTTAACTTGTAATTTTTAGTCCGTTGCGTCGAGCGTTGAGAGTTGACTCTGGTCCCGGTTCCGGATTTTCGAACGTCCTTGCGTACAATTTTATATTTTGTACTTTGCGTTTTGAATCTTGTACTCTTGTAATTTCGAGACGTTTCTTATCAATAATTGGAACCTCTTTGATTGTCTTTTGTACTTTTGAGCTTTTTGGTCGTTTCGTCTTCGATTCGTCGAATCTGTCTTTTGTCTTCACCTTTTATTATTTAAACGAATATCACTTTTAAATAGAACAATTGCAACTAAAAGCTTGTCTTTCTTGAGGAATAATGCTATGAAATATATGTTCGTTTTTAGCATTATCTAAATACATATGACGACATTAAATAATTGAACAATGCAGGGCTGGCCTCGGATTCACGAACCTATATATATATATATATATATATATATATATATATATATATATATATATATATATATATATATTAAAACATATACTTGTAATCAAACAAGATATATATATTATTATTAGCGTTATAATTTTTATATTAATAACTTATATATATGTCATTTTATATATTTTAAATAAATCACAATATTAATATAGTTAAATTTGTATTAATTAGATTATTATTATTTTTTTTAGATAAATAACTTTTGTTTGTTAGATTAGTGAAAATACTAATAATAATACTAATAATAATAAAAAAATAATTTTACTGCTTCTAATATTTAGAATGATAATTTTAATGGTACTTATAATAATAATGATACTTCTAATAATATTCCTAATGATAATACTAATTTTTAGTAATTTGATAGATTTAAAAAAAATTGATGTTTTTAGTATTACTGATATTAATAATATTACTAATAATATTAATTACTATAAAAATAATCATTTTACTGATAGTGATAATAATTTTTATAGTACTTCATTAATAATGATTATCATAATAATAATGATAAAGTTAATAATAATACTTATATTAATATTAATACTAATACTAATAATCATAAAATAATACTAATACTAATGTTAGTGATAATAATAATTTATATTGTTTTCATAATGCTAATAATAACATTTATAGTAATAATAATGATAACAGTACTTAAATGATACATTAATAAATACATTTATAATACTTATAAGAATAATAATAATAATAATAATAATAATAATAATAATAATAATAATAATAATAATAATAGTTACAATATTAATAACAATTATTATACTAGTAATAATAATAATGATCATTAATAATAATAATAATAATAATAATAATAATAATAATAATAATAATAATAATAATAATAATAATAATAATAATAATAATAATAATAATAATAATAATAATAATAATAATAATAATAATAATAATGATAAATAGAAATTTTTAATTTTGTAAACTACCTTTAGAAGTGTTTCTAAAAAAAAAGACCGGAACCGGTTTCGAACCCGAGACCTCTCGATAATCCATCAAACTCTTAAACCACCCTTCGAACCGATTCGTTCTGAATTTAACCCACTAGAAATTCCTATATCCTGATTATATTTATATGATCTTCTTCTCCTTCTTTAACATCGAATCTACCAAAGGTCAATACCAATTACAACAAGTTTCTTATTAAATTTAGGTTTTGTAAATAACGCAGAAACAATTAGGGTTTAGTTAAATTAATCAAAACACAAAATAAATAAATAAAAAAGAAGCTGATACAGCTTTTATGAACGCGTATAAACTTGAAATCTAACTCGAATTTTTAAAACGTTTTAGCTCACGTTTTCTGAATGAAATTAGTTCTAAATTAACCCTAAGAACTTTCTAGGTTGTCAATTCCATCAAAAGCATTACAACACGTTCAAATTTTTAAGATGATCATAAATGTTGACTTTTTGATTTGAAGGTTTGACTTCAAAATTTAAATTCAATTCAAGGAATTAAGAGCTAAATCTTTACAGATAGCTTCACTAGAGTAATACTAACCTAACTGCAATATTAGATTTTTAAATTAAATTTGAATTTGAGCTATTGCTCATTACAGACAATAACATCATGAACTCGTTTCTTGATTTTAAAATTTAGACATGTTTAGGTCAGGATTACAACAAGAAAGGTGTTTTAAATCCTTCATAGAAACTTTATAGATCATCAATTTAAACTGAAACTTCAAAACGAAATCAAATTTCTTTATTAACAAATCGGTTGACTTTTTAGATTAAAGATTTGACTCCGAAATTTAAAATTTATAGAAGGAATTGGAGCAAGAAAACTTACAGAAAGATCAATTGGATGATTTCTAACACTTCTGCATTATTAGATTTTCATGATGGTTACGAAAATTATCTTTTGATTAATCATCTTCACGAACAGAGATAACGGGTGTATTATCTTTAAGTTTCTGTTTAATTTCGGCAATTAGCAGTAGATACAGCTGTGTATAATATGTAGAGATGGTGTAAACCGAATGCCTTCTCTCAATAATATGTAGTGACGATTTTGTCGACAAAAAAAAACTCACGAGCCAACAGAAATAAAGATATCCATATATTCTGATAGGGATGGGAACAATTTATGCAGGGTAGCTGTTCTTTTGATTTTTATTTAATTAGTATTAATTAATAATAATAATTACTAAATGTATTAAAAATAATAATATTGTTAATATTTATAATAATAATAATAATACTAATATTAATAATAATAATATAATAGTAATAATAATACTAATATTAATAATAATAATAATAATAATAGAAATAATAATATTAGTATTAATACAACTACTATATTTTTAATTTGTAAATAAATTTTATATAATAATATTACATATTATTAATTATGTAATACTTAATATTTATATAATGTATATCTATAATAATATATTTAATATTTATACATTTCGATATATTCCAATATACATATAATTAATAATTATGTGTAGAAATCAGATATATATATATATATATATATATATATATATATATATATATATATATATATATATATATATATATATATATATATATATATATATATATATATATATATATATATTACAATAATAACATCTGAGTATAACAATAAATAAGTATTTCTAAATAATGTATTTAAAGTTTTTAAAGTAATAATTATATATTATAAGATACTATATGTATACTCATTTATTTACACACAATTGTTCGTGAATCGTTGGAAACAGTCAAAGGGTAAAGGGATTCATGAAAACAATTCAAAAATTTTGAGACTCAGCTTTACAGACTTTGCTTATCGTGTCGAAATCATATAAGGATTAAGTTTAAATTTGATCGGAAATTTCCGGGTTGTCACATCGACCATATTAATGGTTAAGTCGGCGTTTTTTATTTTATCAACTTTCTGTCATGCGAAAGTTTTAGCCTTCGACCCCTCCTCTGTGGCTTTTCCCTTGTCCTTCTTAGGTGGTTTTAGGTGATCCAATTTACCTGCGCGCAGTGCCTCAAGCACTCGTTCCATCAAGTTTTTACATCGATTAGTGTCATGACCGTAATCATCATGGAATTCACAATACTTTGTTTTATCTCGCTTACCAAATTCTGTAAGCGGAGTTGGAACCTCAAAAGTCGCGCACACTGGTTCGGTTGCTAAAATTTCCTTTGGTGTTTTAGACAAACTTTTCAGCAGCGCATAGTTCTGATTATTGATGCCGCGCTGGTTACTGTTTCGATAATTGCCACTTGATTTTCCTTTATCACTTCTGATAGGACCACCACTAGGATACCTTCCACGAGAGTTACTTCAGCGGTTTTGATCGCGCGATCGATCATCATCATCTTTACTTTCATTGCGCGAGCTGGCAGTGGGAATATCGTTATCTTCGCCACTCCGCATATAATCATGGCATTCTTTAAGTGCTTCAGCATAAGTTGTTGGCACCGTATGGCGCAAATGCGTGACAAACGTTGGGTGATGCTCTGAGTTTATACCATGTATGAGTCCGAAAATCTGTTGCTCTGGCTTAAGATCTGGTATACGCAGACACTCATTAGTATATCTTGTGAGAGTTTATTAAACCATTCGCGAGCAATGCCCTACAGCGTCATGGGAAATATCTGACATGCAACCGGATCCACCCAACCTTGGGTGCGCATTGCGCCTTCGAAACGCTGCAGGAAGTCATCCGGATCATTTAAACCATTATAAGTACCCAGTGTGTGGGGTATCTTTGGCGCTGATGGAAATGGATACGCAGTTATATGCGGAGGAAACTTATCAAAAAGTAGTTGGTAGCTCAAAAGGTGGTTTAACAGGGTCACCTTTGAGCCCTGCGAAGAAATGCTTCATCATATCCTGAACAAAATCAGGTTGTGAAAATAGGTGGACCATGTCAGGAGGTGCCGCCTGCATAAATTGGCTTGCGAGATTCGCCTGCCCCTGAATATTTTGCCAAGGTTGCCCCGGCGTTTGCGAATAACCAAGGCTGATGCGTTGGAAAAGAAGGCAGGCTTGCCGGCGCAGAGTATACGGGTAGCTAAAAAGGTGCCGAAACCTCTGGCGCAGATGCCTGCGAGACCTGAGGATATGCCGTTATAAGTCCAGCCGTATGCGCAGTTCTTTGCTGTTCTGCGATTATCGGCGTCCAATGAGAATTTGCATCTGGAATGACACCGAACCCCCAACTATTAAGTAATGCCTGTGCATCCGCAGGAGTCAAAAACTGCGAAATTGGACGCGGTGGTTGCCAAGGTTGCAACAGTGTAAACGATGAATTCTGTTGAACACTCTGCGTCTGCTGAGGGATTGAAACCCTGGTACTATAAATAGGTACCTGGCCGCAGCATACCATATGCGGGCCTACTGTTTCACCGCTAGTACCTACCAAGATGACCCTTGGATCCACTGAGGAAAAATCCAGCCGCGTGGTTGTGACTAACGAGTTTGCCCTTGGTAGTGTAATCCCATCTGGATATATCGGCTTATACCTCTGAAAAGGCTCACCGGATAAAGGTGGAGGATATGGCGCGTATCCCGCCCCCGTGGTTATAGCTTGCGTCTGCTGATTACCAGACGGTGTATTTTGATTATCTATTTAAGTACGTTCCGATGAGTCCCCGGAAGTCATGATACTGTAAAAGAAAAAATTCAAAAAAAAATTGTGAACAATAAGCCTTATAATTCAAAACCTTTTTTTAAAAGAAAAAGCAATTAAACAATCTTGAACTAGTTCGACTCTCAATGAAAGCACCACTTGATCATGCATATTTTACCATAGGGTTAATATGCCTGTTCAATACGTAAAGGGGGGTTTAAGGATCTTAGAACAAGGCTCTTCGGTCCGGCTACCGTGAATAACCCTGGCCGACATGATGATGTCGGCGGGGTGGCCAAGTGATTAAGTCCACCTTCGATAACGGTCGTTGATCGGAAGGCCCCATATAAGGCTGTAGGTGCTAGTCAACAAAGAACTAACCTGTTAACCTTGAGAAGACGAGAGATGATGTTGGTTACGTAAGATGTGTGGTTGATGATTGTTACGTAACGTCGTGTCCCTTAGAATGATAATTAGGGTTTGTATATATAGGCAAACCCTAATTCTAGAACCATCCGAGATAATGGTAATCCCTTCCATAACTAACTCCCCCGAATCACGGATATAATTATGGAAAAGATACTTACTTGAGGACCAAGTAACCGCCGTACTGGGAATAAAGGAATTCGATACGAATCCGCATGCCGCATACCGCCTACAAAGTATACGCATACGCATGCGCGCGAGTGCCCGCATACGTATGTATTGCGCATGCGGGTTGCGGTGTCATTAGGCCGAGACCCTAGCCTGCTTGCTGTGACCCAATTACTGGTTTTCGGATGAACTCTAGCGAGTGAATAAGTTGAAATAATGATTTTTATTTTTTTAGATATAAGGATGATGATGATAGAAGTTGGAGGTAATATACATAATGGTATCATGATGAAGATAATAAAAGAATAATGATATGATGATGCGTGATCATGAAGATGGTGATGTATTATGATTATGATTATGATTATAATTAAGACTATGATTATGATTATAACTAAGATTTTGATTAGGTCATGATAGTGATAACCATGATGATCATGATACATGATAAATGATGTTAGTATGATGATGATAGGTTCGTATGATGTTAATGATAGATAATTATGGGGTATTGATGATATGAACAATGGCAGTGGAGTGATGATTATGATCAATGATAATTGGTAATGATATTGGTTTTACAATAAAGATGATTCATGATTTTTAAAAGGATGATGAAATTAATGAGATGATGATGATGATGTTTGGTTTATGAAAATGGAAACAGATCAAGGTTAAAAGAATTTAGGGAGGTGATTAAAAACAGAAGATGGTAAACAGAGGAATGGTTAAGGATGTTATCGGGTTAGCGGGAGGTCGCGGGTTCAAACCCGGACTTGGGCATTTTTTTTAGGGCTACTCCTTTGAGGTAGTTTACTTATTTATTTATTTATTGTTATTATTATTATTATTATTATTATTATTATTATTTTTATTATTATTATTATTATTATTATTATTATTATTATTATTATTATTATTATTATTATTACTATTAGTAATATTATTTTAACTATCATATTTATTTAAAGTATCATTATTATGATAATTCTAAAAACTACCATTTTTATTAAAATTATCATTCTCATTATTATTACTATATTGTAACAAATAAAGATGTTGTATATAAAATATATTTATATTACCTATAATTATATATTAAATATATTAACATATTATATATATATATATATATATATATATATATATATATATATATATATATATATATATATATATATATATAAAATAAACATATATATAGTATATAATTTAAGATATAATATATAGACAAAAGGTTGTACAAATTATATATAAACTACAATACTAAGTATACAAATACTATATAATTAAGAAACGGAATTATTTGATTTACATTATATATTTTAATATGTATAACTGATATAGGTTCGTGAATCCGAGGCCAACCCTGCACTTGTTCAGTGCCGTCGTATGCATATTTTTACTACAAAATATCGTATCGTGAGTTCATTTGATTCGCTTTTACTCTTTACATTTTTGGGACTGAGAATATATGCGCTATTTTTACAACTGTTTTATTTAAATGCTTTTGAAATCTATAATTTTGAACTGAGAATACATAAGATACTTTTATAAATGTTTGACGATATAGACACAAGCAAAACATTCCTCGAATGAATTATTATGCAGACAGAAGTTCTGTGGATTATTATTGAATTAGTTGGACGTTATAATTACCACTAATTGTTGTGAATATTTTCCCCTGATTATTATTACTTGGTAACCTAAGAATTAGAAACGGGTATGGCCCTAATTCACGAGAATCCTAAAGGTAGCTACCGAGTTTAATACCCCCACCCAGAATGTTCACTAGACGGAAGGGTTAGTGGGCGTGGTGTTTAGTACTTCGAAGTTTATATATTATACAGACGAGATGTTCTGTTTTGGGGATATTATTGATGCGCATTATATGTTAAGGTCGGTTACCATGTTGAGCAATGAAATCAAATTGAATGTTATGTATCGAGAGAATGATTTTTATACACAGGTTATGTGTGTTATTTTTGTGCACGAGATATGTGTACGGTTATTTAAAAATCGTGAGGCAACCTACGGGGGAGAAAAGGATACGAACCTACTCTGCTAAGCATTATGAAAAAAATCTTCCGCTGTTCATTTGCTCATTTTAAAGATATTTCATGGAGTCGTTCATGGCATATAGAGGTCAATACCTCGCAATGGGACCAGCTATTGAAGACTTCGTCCAGGTGGATTAGGACGGGTCGTTTCAGTATTGAGGCCCAAAAACAATAAAGTTCCAAGATTCATCGCCAAAATACCTGCTTCGTTTGTTGAAACTGAAGATCAAATGATTATGAAGATGGCGCAAAACGAATCACGAGGATCGAGCTAAAACGAAGATTCTAGAGCGAAAATGGTAAAAGACGAGAAACCAAGCTACGATCAAGGAAATAAAGTTACGATCTAGTGAAATCAACAAACCATACGGCTTCCATACGGGTTGCCATACGACCTGCCTATAGGGAAAACGGCCTGCCATATGGCCCAGGTAAACGGCCAGGAAAAATGGCTGACCAGTGCAAATGGGCATCAAAAACGGCCTACCATACGGCTTGACAGTCGTATGTAGGCCAAAACCAAGTCTATTTAAAGGGTCTTTGTCATCCATTTTTACACACACTGCAATTCACTTCTTTCTCTCTTTCTACGATATTAGTCATACTTTCAAGGTCTTTGACTCCGTGCGGGAAACTCAGTACCCGGAGAAGAACGCTGAAGATTGTATTAGGAGCGGTCTGGAGTTTGAAATTATCACTTTTGTATTCGGAACTCGTTTAATCTACTGGTACTTCTATCATTTGTCTATATATAATGTTTTCCATTATTATGCTTTGTGATATTGTTGCCATAATTAGCGAGTAGTTATCTTTAGTGTATGCTATGATGTAGTCAGTTATAATGCCTAAATGATATTATGGTTTGTGTATGTTGTTGAGATGCTTTCCGATTATGCTTTAAACTCAATCGCTTTTCCAACTAATAGAATGTAGTTATCGGCTCTGTTATTAGGAAATCACGAACCCAAATTCAGAGTACACTATCTGTGTCACCCCTTGGTAAGAGAAGTCTATCGGATACAATGTAAGTTTGACTGAGGCACACAGGTTGTAGTAAGCCTACCGAGCCTTAGATTCCGAGTGAGGACTTTTTCGTAGTGAAACATCTAACTAGACCCCTAGTACATTGTCGGTCCTAGACCATGCTAGTGTAGTCATCAAGCATATAAACTTCGTACGTACATGCTGAAGCACAACACATGTTGTAAGATGTACCTTTGCTAAGTAAGGTCATGGAAACCGATCAGTGCACCCTGCTTGAGAGATTCTTAGTTAATTAAGGAACTGTTTGTTTAAACACATAAAGGATTGGACCATTATGATAACCGAACGTGTTCATGGAAGTCAACTCTGACTTGGCTATGGTGTTCTTTATGGTTGAACTCTTTTTAAGGGCCTAACCATCTTTTTAAACCCAATCATTAACGAAAGCATCGAAACACATCACGTCTCTCGGATATGGCAAACTCTGTATTCTATTATGCTTAAGAAAGTTTAGACCTTTGTGAAATGTTAATACGTCACCCAACCGAGTCGCTCAATTGGATGCGCCATCTGAACATGTATGCCTGTAGTCAGACTGCACGGGCGTCGGGGTAAAGGACATTGCTGTCAATTCAGAATCTTCAAGCCTAACGCATTACTCAGTGACATGTCTTATGACAGGGGCGTTTAGGACTAGCGTAATGAATACAAGATCACTACCTATTCATGAGCCAACATTCCATAATCTCGGTAAAGAAACTGATGAAGCCATAGTATGCACTTGTTTTAACCTTTTCTGAAATACAAATTTTATCGCATTTACTTTACTTTATCTTATAAACTAGAAAACCCAAAAATTAGGAATAACCTACTACTCCTTCACTTTAGGTTCGATTCTACTGATATCTTAAAAATACGACTCTAGGTCATAATTCCCTTACTCATATTAAGGAGTAGTATGATTTAAGTCTCGCTAAATATAAATCTAAAACTATTAACTGTAGTGACCCGAACTTTCAAGACACTTATCAAAGTACTTCTACTTAACAAAAATGCTTACAATTACATCCTCGTTCATTTTCATCAACAATTCTACTCGTATGCACTCGTATTTGTACTCGTACAATACATAGCTCCTAAATGTATTTACTATTGGTATATACACTCCAATGATCAGCTCTTAGCAGCCCATGTGAGTCACCTAACACATGTGGGAACCATCATTTAACATCTAGCAAGAAATATCTAACAAAACAACAAACTAATGGAGCCTATATGGACTCCATACTTCACGTGAATATGGCACACCATAAACACATTCACTTTGCAATTTTCTTGAATCAAATTACTCTCTCTCAAGTGTTCTTCCTTTGTTCTAAGTGTTCTTCATCACCTTCATCAAAATATAGCTCAATCTAGTTCATAAATCCATACATAAACCAAGTTACAAAACAACTACTCAAGAACACACCAACAACACTTCCAAGTTTGCTAGCTTACTTTCAATCTTGCAAATCCACTTTGAGTGATCATCCAACCTCAAGAAATCTTTCTTATTTACAGTAAGATATTTTTCTAAGATAAGGTAATACTCATATTCAAACTTTGATTCAATTTCTATAACTTTAATAATCTTATTTGAAGTGGAAATCTTACTTGAACTTGTTTTCATGTCATGATTTTGCTTCAAGAACTTTCAAGCCATCCAAGGATCCTTTGAAGCTAGATCTATTTTTCTCATTTCCAGTAGGTTTATCCACAAAATCTGAGGTAGTAATGATGTTCATAACATCATTCGATTCATATATATAAAACTACCTTATTCAAAGGTTTAAACTTGTAATCACTAGAACATAGTTTGGTTAATTCTAAACTTGTTCGCAAACAAACGTTAATCCTTCTAACTTGACTTTTAAAATCAACTAGACACATGTTCTATATCTATATGATATGCTAACTGAATGATTTAAAACCTGGAAACACGAAAAACACCGTAAAACCGGATATACGCCGTCGTAGTAACACCGCGGGCTGTTTTGGGTTAGTTAATTAAAAACTAAGATAAACTTTGATTTAAAAGTTGTTCTTCTGGAAAAATGATTTTTCTTATGAACATGAAACTATATCCAAAAATCATGGATAAACTCAAAGTGGAAGTATGTTTTCCAAAATGGTCATCTAGACGTCGTTCTTTCGACTGAAATGACTACCTTTACAAAAACAACTTGTAACCCGTATTTCTGACTATAAACCTATACTTTTTCTATTTAGATTCATAAAATAGAGTTCAATATGAAACCATAGCAATTTGATTCACTCAAAACGGATTTAAAACGAAGAAGTTATGGGTAAAACAAGATTGGATATTTTTTTGATTGTTGTAGCTACGGGAAATATTGTAACAATTCTATAAAAACCATATCCTAGCTAACTTATATTGTATTATACGTGTATTCTAATATATTATGTAATCTTGGGATACCATAGACACGTATGCAAATGTTTTGACATATCATATCGACCCATGTATATATATTATTTGGAACAACCATAGACACTCTATATGCAGTAATGTTGGAGTTAGCTATACGGGGTTGAGGTTGATTCCAAAAATATATATACTTTGAGTTGTGATCTAGCCTGAGATGTGTATACACTGGGTCGTGGATTTATCCAAGATAATATATATCGATTTATTTCTGTACATCTAACTATGGACAACTAGTTGTAGGTTACTAACGAGGACAGCTGACTTAATAAACTTAAAACATTAAAACGTATTAAAAATATTATAATTATATTTTGAACATACTTTGATATATATGTACATATTTGTTATAGGTTCGTGAATCGACCAGTGGCCAAGTCTTACTTCCCGACGAAGTAAAAATCTGTGAAAGTGAGTTATAGTCCCACTTTTAAATCTAATATTTTGGGATGAGAATACATGCAAATTTTATAAATGTTTTACGAAATAGACACAAATAAATGAAACTACATTATATGGGTGAATGATCGAAGCCGAATATGCCCCTTTTTAGCTTGGTAGCCTAAGAATTTGGGAACAAACCCCCAAATTGACGCGAATCCTAAAGATAGATCTATCGGGCCCAACAAGCCCCATTCTGGAATTTGGAATGCTTTAGTACTTCGATTTTATCGTGTCCGATGGGTGTCCCGGAATGATGGGCATATTCTATATGCATCTTGTTAATGTCGGTTACCAGGTGTTCACCATATGAATGAATTTTTATCTCTACGTATGGGAAGTATATTGAAATATGAAATCTTGTGGTTTATTATTATGATTTGATAATATATAGGTTAAACATATAACTCACTAACATTTTTTGTTGACGTTTTAAGCATGTTTATTCTCAGGTGATTATTAAGAGCTTCTGCTGTTGCATACTAAAATAAGGACAAGATTTGGAGTCCATGCTTGTATGATATTGTGTAAAAACTGCATTCAAGAAATTTATTTTTGATGTAATATACTCTTAATGTAAACCATTATGTAATGGTCGTGTATCATTATTTGATAATCTATGTAATGCTTTTTAAACCTTTATCTATAAAATAAAGGTTATGGTTGTTTTAAAAATGAATGTAGTCTTTGAAAAACGTCTCATATATAGGTCAAAACCTCGCGACGAAATCAATTAATATGGAACGTTTATAATCAATATGAAAGGGACATTTCAGTTGGTATCCGAGCGTTGGTCTTAGAGAACCAGAAATTTGCATTAGTGTGTCTTATCGAGTTTGTTAGGATACATTAGTAAGTCTGGACTTCGACCTTGTTTTCTTTAAAAACGATTGCTTAACACTTTTGTTGGAAACTATATATTATTAACATGTAAATATTATGTGATATATTAACCTCTTAATGTGTTTGATATTGTGTGATAGATGTCTACCATTAGTACAAATCCCATCGACTCACCTAATAATAATGAAAAGTCGAATATAATTTGGGAAGATTCACAAATTCTCGAAGAGGAACCGGAAGAAGAGGAACCGGAAGAAGAGGAATCGGAAGAAGAGGAATCAGAAGAGGAGGAACCGGAAGAGGAGGAACCAGAAGAAGAAGAGGTTCCGGAGGAAGAAATATTGATACCTACAGTAAATTGATTAAATAAAAGAAAATCATCAACCAACGGACCAAAGTTAAAAATGGTCAATGGTGTTTCCGCCGAGGAAGCAAAATATTGGGAAGATTACCAATTTTCCGATGAATTGGATCCCGATGAGGATTCCGATGATGTTATAGAAATTACCTCGACCTAAATTAATATGGTAAAAGAAAATAATAAGGGAAAAGGTATAAAAATAGAGAAACCTGATTCCAACCCCGATGAACTTTATATGTATCGGCAACGTTAGTATTTCCTAAATTGTAACAATAACCTGGGAACCTCTAAACCACCAGGTTTTTCTAAACCATTGTGGAAGATGACAGCTCGTATTAGAGGAACATCATATATCCCTAGAAAATTAGGAAAACGAACCAAGTCCGAAGAAGAAACCAGTGATTCAGATTAGAGGGTTGTAATCATGTTGTGTATTATATGTATTGTAGTGTGCTTGTATTTTATGTTCTATGTAAAAATTGCTTGTATTATTTGTTAATTATCTTTTACGAATCTAATCCTTGTCTATTTTACAGTATAAAAACACAAAATGGACGTTAAGGATAGACAACCAAAAATTTTAGAAGACCTACCAGGAGATATGATTGATGAAATCTTGTCTAGAGTCGGGTAGAGTTCATCAGCACAATTAGTTACGAAAAAATTAGTTTGTCAAATGTTTGAAAGACATTCCAGGCATGCCTTAATGTGATGCTCCGTACAAAACCATCGTGTACGAATCATCAACAACAGGATCATTACAAGGTCAAACACTATATGCATTTTCAAAACAAGTTTGCATTCATGGTAAAAGGTGACGTCATAACCAACGTCAATTGTTTTACAACCAAAAGTATGCTTGAAAGGACCCGTTCATATACATTATAAACGATTCACAATAGTTGATTACATCGCGAGGTATTTGAACTCTATATGATACGTTTTACAAACATTGCATTCTTTTTTAAAAGACAAATTTTCTTTACATCAAAAATTGACGGCATGCATACCATTTCATATTACATCCAAATAAAATTGACTTAATATTAATCTTGATGAACTCAACGACTCGAATGCAACGTCTTTCAAAGTATGTCATGAATGACTCCAGGTAATATCCTTAAAATGAGCTAATGCACAGCGGAAGATTTCTTTAATACCTGAGAATAAACATGCTTTAAAGTGTCAACCAAAAGGTTGGTGAGTTCATTAGTTTATCATAATCCATCATTTCCGTAATAGTAATAGACCACAAGATTTCTGTTTCCATAAATATCCGTACACTCGCAAGTGTATAAAAGTATTCTATAAGTTGTAGGCACCCGGTAACAAGCCTTAACGTTCATGTTTTACCCTCTGAAGTACACCAGAGCAGGTGTGTTTAAAATAACCTCAAAGTACTAAAGCATCCCATAGTCAGGATGGGGTTTGTCAGGCCCAATAGATCTATCTTTAGGATTCGCGCCTACCGTACATAGACAAGTAGTTTAATGTTACCAAGCTAAGGGTATATTTCTGGTTTAAACCCACATAGAATTAGTTTTAGTACTTGTGCCTATTTCGTAAAACATTTATAAAACAGCGCATGTATTCTCAGCCCAAAAATATATATAAAAAGGGAGTAATGAAACTCACAATACTGTATTTCGTAGCAATTATGTATATGACAGCACTGAACAAGTGCAGGGTTTGTCTCGGATTCACGAACCTATATTAAGTATATATATTTATATGTTGGTCAATATCTGTCTAACAATTTAGGTCAAGTCGTAGTGTATCACAATCCTAATGCTCGAGACCGACATGCAAAAGTCAACTTGACCCAAAATGACTTTCAAAATCTATACATGTTTATTATATAACTTATATATTTAAATATATTTATCAGATCTTATTATACTAAATAATACAAGTCATTTATTAATAAATAAAAATTTATATTAAAATTCATATATGATAAAAATATACTTTTATATATCTCAAGTAATAAAATTTATAAAATTCACTTAATATCATAAAAATATAGTGGTATGTATTATTAATGTAATTACATTACGTGTGGTAAAAATATCTTTGTACGCATATTTATTTGATAAAATAATATTGATAATAATAATAATGATAAAAATAATAAAATGACAGTTTCAATAAAAATATTAATTTTTAGTAATAAAGATAATTTTAGTAATAACATCAACTGATAATAGTTATAATAATTGTTTTAATAATAATATTAAAATTAATGATAATTCAGTTGACCATATCTTTTAATCCGTTCATCGAAACCACACGATTTCTAAATGAAAAGTTATTAATTTTTTTCTTCAGCTTTTCAACGACATGCATATCATATAACTTATCTCAGTAGCATATGTATCAAATTCGTGATTTATCATAAACTATTTAACGACGAAACTAAGCATACAAACATGCATAATCATATATACTCGAGCACTAGTCAGGGATACACTATTAATATATAAAAGATAAGATATGAATGCTCACGTATCAATATTGTGATTCAATATTGCAGGAAAGTACGTAGACGCAACAAAAATGATAAACGTTAGGTTGACCTCACGAGCAATACCCTCGATCAATACCCATAACCTTCATAGCTATAACACCTAATTTCCTTAGCTATATCCCATTTGAAAACTTATTTTGAAATCGTCTGAATATAACTCCGTCGTAGTATTTTATGTATACTAATAATATCTTGAAATAGTACTAAGTAAATATATATATATATGTAATTCGATTGAGAGAGTTTAGAGAAATATATTTTCAAGTTTCTATGAAATAATAAAACCTATTGAATTCTATTTATAATAGATTTTTGAATTATTAAAGTGAATTATTAAAGTATGAATTATTAAAGTGAATTATTAAAGTATGAATTATTAAAGTGAATTATTAAAGTATGAATTATTAAAGTGAATTATTAAAGTATGAATTATTAAAGTATGAATTATTAAAGTATGAATTATTAAAGTGAATTATTAAAGTTAAAGTAAAGTAAAAGTAAAGTAAAGGTAAAGTTAAAGTATAGTAAAAGTATAAAACTATGTACGTATAATACGCGTATAAAAATATATAATATTAATTTAAATCGTTATATATATTTAATAAAATAAAATATAAATATCGTTATCTTTATCATACTGGTTAAGTAATGAGTTGTCAAAAAGAATAGATTTCTTAAATCACAGTGGACCTTATAACATAGGCCCGTAATCATATCATAATGTATCTGATAATTCAATCATTTGATATTATCTCTTAATTCTGTCGATAAATATATCGAAACAAATATGTTCATGTAAAGTATCATATATCTAATACTTTGTTAATGTTTTCAGTTAATATTATATATTATATATACATATCTATATACACATAATTGTTCGTGAATCGTCGAACACGGTCAAAGGGTAATTGATTACATGAATGTAGTTCCAAACTTTTTAAGATTCAACATTACAAATTCTGCTTATCGTGTCGGAAACATATAAAGGTTAAGTTTAAATTTGGTCGGAAATTTTCGGGTCATCACAATGCTTCTATAAACGGAAGCAAGTATTAATAGTACGTGACCCTTAGGTCGTTACAAATCATTGTTCAACAGTATTAAAGTTTGAATGCAAGATAAAATGTTTCATGCGGTAACAACTCTAACAAGGCAGCGGGTGGCTAATCAGCAAGACTAGTACAATAGCGGAAGCAAGCAACCTTAAGCACCTGAGAAAAACATGCTTAAAAACGTCAACACAAAGGTTGGTGAGCTATAGTTTAAGTATAACAGTAATGTAAGGTAGGCCACGAGATTTCAGTGCTTCAACAGCGTTTCAAAACAGTATGTAAAGTATATGTTTAACCGTGGGCACTTGGTAACTAACTTAACGTTTATAACCCCCTGAAAGTACACTTGGCGAGTGCGTATGTTTATGAAGTATTAAACACCCGTTAAATGCTAGCGCTACTAGCCCGAGTGGGGATGTCAAACCCTATGGATCCATATCTAAGATTCGCGTTCACCGGTTCAAAAACCAATGACTAAACGTTACCGAGCTAAAGGGAATGTTTATGCCGTTGTATAACCCACACATATATAAAGTTTAAGTACTCGTGCCTAGTATGTAAAACGTAAAATGCGCATGTATTCTTAGTTCCCAAAATAGTTAAAGTAAAAAGGGATGCTATAACTCACAGTGGTAAAGTAGTACTAAAGTTGAGTCGGGAAGTAAGCAACTATGTAGGTCCAGAAAGTCCTCAACCTAAGTCAAATATTACTAAGTCAGTAAATCGTCCCAAAAGGTTTATAAATATGTAAATTAGGACTTAAGTATCATCATCATTCATCATCAAACAAAAAGTGTAAAGTATGTTTCATTTTAGAAAAGAGTTTAAACCAAAAGCTGACTTCAGTCAGTCACCACGGCCTTTATACCTAATGAAATAAGGTGAGACCAGTGGCCATGGCTCCGTATATGAGTCCCTTAGTTGCTTTAAAAATTCCAGAACCAAAATCGTCTTCGTTTGACCGTGGCGACGGTTTAAGTGCGAGTAGGTCAGAATTTTCAGCACAACGTTAAAAGGACATAGTGACGTTCGAAGGGCCATAGATCCTAAACCGTAACTCGGATTAAGACGAGTCTTAAACAAAAAATTATCTACTCGAACAGATCTAACGCAAAATCAACTTTACAGTAGCCCAGGAATTTTGAACAGTTCCATAAAACAGTAAACAGTGTGTTTCAGTGGGTTCTTGGTGCTTGATGTTCATCACGGTTCTCGTCCTTGATGCATATAGCTTCAAGTGTACAACTCGTTGATTTGTTTACATCATATTTACCAAGTTTTGACCATCATAACACAAGTGTAAGTCTAAGATATATAGCACAACTCAATTAAGTGTTGCAAGTAGTTTGATGAACCAAAGTTACATCAAGATCTTAGATTTATCACATACATGAGTTATAAAAGTAATATTGAACTACAAACTTGAAAGTAAACTAACTAATCAAGATCTTAAGTTGTAGAACATAGTTCTTAGTTAGATCTTGAAGATCCAAGACCCAAAAGTCAAGATCTAAAGTTATTAAGTTAAATCCTAAGTAATAACACTTGAATCTTTACTTTAATGAAATCATAAGCTATAAAACTTAGATCTTCATCTTGTAAAGTATATGTAAGCTTTCAAACTTTTGTTTATGACAAAATAAGTAGACCATAAGCTATAGAAACTTAGATCTTTCATATGTATGTGAAGTTATAACTAGAAAGTTATACTTCCATGTTCTTGAACTTATAAAGTTAGCTTTTAGTTTCAAGAAGTATGAGATCAAGATTAACTTGTAATACTTGACCATTTAACATAAATCATGAATTCAAACATGAACAAAATGAAGAAATAAACTAAATAAATAAGTAAATAAGTTCATGGTTGTTCATACTTTTAAAGATTCAAGCCAAGGTCTTGATCTTTAAGGAAGTAAACTTTTAAGTTCACAACATGTACTTCAAGTATGATTTTAACTCATGAACTTTCTTTCTTTAAAACATTAAGTGTTGAACCATAAACTAGTAAGTTTAGGTTCTTGTGTGTTCTTTTAAATACAAGATAATATGAAGAATCTAACTAGAAGGTTTGATTCTTGTACTAGTAAGTAAACAACTAACAAATACAAGTAACAAAACAACAACAACAACAACAACAACAACTAGTAAGTAATTAAACATTAAACAAGAACAAGTAATGATGATGATGAGGTGTTTGGTTTCAGTTTTTTGGAGGAAAGAAAGAAGGAAGAAAAGTTCATGTTACTTACAAGAAAGGAGAGAAATGTTTGAGAGAAATGAGAAGTATTTTGTGTGTGTGAGAAATGTGAAGGATACTAGTAGATATGTTAACAAAATTTGAAAGCAAAATCCACTCCCCAAGGCCACAAGGCCGACGGTTTCAACAAGAGGAGGGGGGAGGGAAATGTCCACAAGTTACTTCATGTATTTGGCAAAAAAAAAAAATGGTAATATGGTGTGTTTGCATGGGAACAAGGTGTAAGTAAACTTGTAACTAGATTCTATACAAGTTAATTAATCTAGTTCCATCTCAAAGTAATACTTGCATGATAGTAATGGGCTACTTAATCCATTAAGTGTGTAGGGTGGGCTCTTAAGTCCATTAATCATGAGTCCATTAATAAAAGACCAAGTATGTAACAAATAGTCCAATAAAGCCCAAGTAATTAACTAATAACCTTAGTTAATTAAAAATAATTAATAAAAATTAATCATGCATGCAAATAATATCTTAAATATTATTCGTGAAAAGTTCATGTGTCACAAAGACGTGTCGGGCATTCAAAAGTCATGGACGGTAACAAGTAAACGTAATAAAATACATTCAATAAAACACAAGCATTAATAATAACCATTATTAATTAAACGTTGAAAAATCCAGGGTCGTTACATTACCCACCTGTTAAAGAAAATTTCGTCCCGAAATTTTAGGCTGAGGTAGATGGAGGAGTTGGGAAAAGGTGAGGATACTTTTGCATCATTTTATCCTCTCGCTCCCTGGTAAACTCAGGTCCTCGTTTGGCATTCCATCGTACTTGGACAATCGGAATCTTATTGCGTTTCAAAGTTTTGACCTCACGGTCCATAATCTCGACAGGCTCTTCCACGAAGTGGAGTTTGTCGTCAATGGTAAGTTCTTCCAGGGGTATGATAAGTTTCGGTGCAGCAAGACACTTCTTCAAGTTTGACACATGGAAGGTAGGATGAACTGAGCTCAATTGTGTTGGAAGATCTAAACGGTAAGCAACGGGTCCAACACGCTCCAAGATTTCAAAAGGACCAATGTATCGCGGGTTTAACTTTCCGCGCTTTCCAAAACGAATCACACCGTTCCAAGGTGCAACCTTCAACATTACACGGTCACCCATGTTGAATTCAAAGTCTTTACGTTTAAGATCGGCAAAACTCTTTTGACGATCGCGGGCAGTCTTAAGTCTCGCTTGAATCTGAGCAATCTTCTCCGTTGTTTCATGGACTACCTCGGGTCCGGTGATTTGATTTTCGCCTACTTCGGCCCAACAAATAGGAGATCGGAACTTGCGGCCATACAATGTTTTAAAAGGTGCGGCATTAATACTCAAGTGATAACTGTTGTTGTAAGAAAATTTGGCGAGTGGCAAATGCCTTTCCCAGACCTTTCCGAAATCAATAACACATGCACGCAACATGAATTCCAAGGTCTAAATCATTCGTTCACTTTGCCCGTCGGTCTGTGGGTGATAAGCAGTACTCATGTCGAGACGAGTTCCCATGGCTTCTTGCAAAGAACGCCAAAATCTAGAAGCAAAACGGGGATCGCGATCTGAGATGATCGACAAAGGTACACCATGACGAGATACAACCTCTTTGATGTATAGTTGAGCAAGTCTCTCCATCATATCCGTTTCCTTCATCGCTAGAAAGTGTGCAGATTTAGTAAGACGATCAACGATAACCCAAATGGTATCGTATCCGCCCACCGTTTTTGGTAGCTTGGTGATAAAATCCATTGTTATCCTTTCCCACTTCCATTATGGGATTTCCGGTTGTTGAAGTAATCCAGAGGGCCTCTGATGTTCGGCCTTAACTTTCGAACAAGTCAAACACTTACCAACATAAGTAGCAACGTCCTTCTTAAGATTCGGCCACCAATACTGTTCTTTAAGATCATGGTACATTTTGCCCGCTCCGGGATGAATCGAATATCTCGATTTGTGGGCTTCATCTAGTATAAGGTTCCGTAGATCTCCATAACAAGGCACCCAAATTCTTTTGGCATAACATCAGAGTCCAGTCCCCCTAACCTCGAATCGAGAGACAAGAATTTTCAAATGTTCATGAGATATATTCTCCTCCTTGAGAGCCTCATCTTGGGCTGTTCGGATCTGGCTGTTGAGGTTCGAATGAATGGTGATGTTCAGTGCCCGAACACGAAGAGGTGCCATCCTCTCCTTTCGGCTCAAGGCATCAGCTACAACATTGGCCTTGCCAGGATGATAGCGAAGTTCACAATCATAGTCGTTTAGCGTCTTGATCCATCGACGCTGTCTCATATTCAGTTGCTTCTGATCGAAGATGTGTTGGAGGCCTTTGTGGTCGGTGAAAATAGTGCTCTTAGTTCCATACAAATAGTGTCTCCACAATTTGAGCGCAAAGACAACGGCTCCAAGTTCAAGATCGTGAGTAGTGTAGTTTCGTTCGTGAATCTTCAGTTGACGAGAAGCATAGGCAATAACCTTTGATCTTTGCATCAGTACACAACCAAAACCACTTTTCGAAGCATCGCAATAAACGACGAAATCGTCACTGCCTTCAGGAAGAGATAAGATAGGTGCGGTGGTCAACTTCTTCTTCAAGGTTTGAAATGCTGATTCGTGTGTGGGTTCCCAAATGAACTTCTTCCCTTTGTGAGTCAACGCGGTCAAAGGACGCGCAATAAGAGAGAATCTTTCAATAAATCTTCGGTAGTAACACGCGAGACCTAAAAATTGGCGAATGTGCATCGGAGTAGTGGGGGTCTCCCACTTGCTGAGAGCTTCAATCTTGGCGGGATCAACTTTGAAACCCTGTTCGCTCACAACATGACCCAGAAATTGGACTTCCTTCAACCAAAATTCACACTTGGAGAATTTGGCATAAAGTTGCTCTTGTCTCAAGAGTTCAAGTACTAGTCGGAGGTGTTGCTCATGCTCTTCTACGCTCTTAGAGTAGATGAGGATATCATCTATGAAGACGATAACGAACTTATCCAAGTATGGCTTGCAGACATAGTTCATAAGATCCATAAACATGGCAGGTACATTGGTTAGACCAAATGGCATCATGAGAAACTCATAATGACCATAACGGGTTCTGAATGCAGTCTTCATCACGTCGCTCTCTTTCACCCTCAACTGGTGATAACCGGATCTTAAATCGATCTTAGAGTAAACGCTCGATCCTTGTAGTTGATCAAAAAGATCGTCAATACGGGGAAGAGGATACCGATTCTTGATCATCAATTTATTGAGTTCACGGTAGTCGATACACATACGGAAGGTGCGAGTCGATAAGGTGCGCCCCAAGGCGTGAAACTGGGTTGGATAAATCCTCGGTCTAGTAGTTCTTGTAATTGGCTCTGCAACTCTTGAATTTCGGAAGGTGCGAGTCGATAAGGTGCGCGAGCTATAGGTGCAGCTCCTGGCACTAAGTCAATCTGAAACTCTACTGCTCTCGGTGGCGGTAATCCAGGCAATTCCTCTGGGAATACATTGGAAAATTCATTCATAATTCGAACATCGTTCACACTCTTCACCTCGGTTTCTAATGTTTTCACATGTGCTAGCACAGCAAGACATCCTTTCTTCATGATCTTTTGTGCTTTCACGCAACTAATGAGGTTCAGCTTCGAGGTACATCTCTCTCCGTAAATGATCAGTGGTTCACCGTCTCCGTGTGGTATATGAAGAGCTTTATCTCCACAGATAATGTCGGCCCTTATCTTGGTCAACCAGTCCATACCGACAATAACATCAAAGCTTCCCAACTTAATGGGTATCAGGTCAATCTCAAAATCCACACCAGCTATGTTGATAATGGCTCCTCGGCTAATATGGTCAACTTTCTCAAGTTTCCCATTGGCTACTTCTACAAGCATACTCTCCTTTAAAGGAACTAACGACCAAATAATCTTATCACAAAAGTGTCTACATACATAACTTCTATCGGCACCAGTATCAAATAGGACAGAAGCTAATAGATTGTTGATAGTGAATATATCTGTCACCAAGTCGGGGTTCTCACGAGCATCCCTTGCATTTACATTGAAAGCTCGTCCACGCGGTGGTTCGCCGTCTTTTCTTTTGTTGGGATACGCATTTCTGAAATGGCCCGTCTGTCCGCATTCATAGCACTTTTTAGGTCCATTGGGGTTCGCCTTCACATTCAGGGTGGTGACCTTGCAGTCCTTACCGATATTTCCAGTCCGTTGGCACTTTTCACAAACCACATTACAATACCTGGTATGGTGCTTGTAGCACCACTTGCATTGTGGTAAGGTTCCCTTGTAGTTGGGGTTTGAGTTGGTGTTCGGATTGGGATTCCTACCATTGTTGTTTCCTTTGAAACCCTCATGTCGCTTAACAGGGTTTTGATCATAGGCTCTACCCTTGTTGTTGTTGTCCCACTTACGCTTATCACTACTACCCGCTTCGGATTTAGCCTTTTCCGGTTCATCGATGATGATTTGGTTCATTAAGGTATGCGCCATGCGCATTGCTTCCGGGACATTGGATGGCTTAGACGAGGTGACGTTTCCCTTAATGGACTTAGGAAGTCCCCACAAATACCTTTCCATACGTTTAAACTCCGGGGTGACCATGGTCGGACACATCAGCGCTAACTCCAAATACCTACGATTATAACCATCGAGGTCGTTCCCCACAACCTTCAACTGCATAAACTCAATCTCCATATTCTGGATCTCGGTCCTAGGGAAATATTCCTCAATCAGGGCCCCTTTGAATTCCTCTCATGGGGTAGCAAACGCCTCATCAATACCCTTTGCTTGAGCCAAAGTGTTCCACCAAGTTAGTGCACCGTCAGACAGCGTACATGAAGCAAACTTGATTTTGTTCGCCTCTGAGCAGTTACTAACTCGAAACACAGATTCTAATTTCACAAACCACCTAGTGAGACCAACTGGCCCCTTCGTTTCACTAAAGTCATGGGGCTTGCAGCTTTGGAACTCTTTGTACGTGCACCCATTACGAATGGGCTGAATAACCGGTGACGGCGGGGCTTGGGGTTGCATTTCCACAATGGCTGCGGCTACCCTTACGGCAATCATTTCCTCGATTTGGGCTGTGGTCGGTGTTGATCTTCCATTGATCATGATGTTCTAAACAAAAATTTTGACTCAAGTCAAAATTCGGTATTCAAATAGTAATAATACAGTATATGGTAACCAACATGGAATCAACACATTACATGTTTATTAAATAATGCAACCAGGTACAAATACCACAGAATCATCATATAGTAACGTAAATAGAACATTGTGCAAGAATTAAATAATGCAAGGTTCCATTCATTAATAATAATAAGTTGCATACATTCGCATAGGTTCGTACAATACATAAGTGAAACATGAAACTACAACTAGATTACATAATGAAATCTACTACAAAAGCCCTACGGTGATGGCGGGTGTAGGATGTCCAATACGTGGGACATCTGGTCCTCGAGCTCAGTTACCCGAGCACGGAGGATCTCCACCTCCCTCATCAGTTCCTCGACCGAGGGAGATGGTGGGGCAGGCGGTGCAGTCGGTACGGGTGGTGCTGGTGGAGCTGGTGGTGCAGACGGTCCGGATCCAGAAGTAGAGGCTGAGAAGCGGTAAGGCTTATGGATGAAGAGATCAGCAGGATACGGCACAAGCTGCTTACGGGCGGTAACCCTACGACGCCGACCATATGCGTCAGTGAATGCTCGACCTCCATTAATCCCTGGAATGACGGTACCATCAAAATGGTACCGCTTCTTCGGCGGGGTGGAGGGTGTCTGTACAGGTGCATCATCAGGGTCCTCGTCAGAATTATCGTCACTGGAGTCATCTGAGGAGGTGTCGTCGGATAAAGAGTCAGCGGAGGATGGGTCGTCCGAATCATGTGGAGGTGGCTGCACGGGTGGCTGTACTGGCTCTCCTCGGGTGGCCATCAACTGTCGGTATCTGGCGGGTCCGATCGGCACGAGACATCCATCAGGAGCGCATCGGCACCAATGGTTATGCTCATTACGGACTGGACCTTCCCCAAGATCCGCGGGAATCACAGCACCACCGGGATGGTGCTGTGGCTCCGAGGGTCCGGGGAAAAGTGGAGCTGGAATCTCCTGGAGGTCCTCGGCTCCGTCAGAGGTAACCACTGGGGCAGGTGCATGACTACTGGCACCAGAGGATGAAGCGCCAGGGTCACTGGTGGGTGTCGACGACGGCATCTGGGAATCGACAACAATGGTCGGTGAGGTAGCTGATGAGTCTGTGTCACTGTCCAAAATGATGACAGGTGGAATATCCGATATCTGAACAAGGAAAAATAACTTTTTCCACGTCAGTAAGTCATAAAGCAAGCACGTATTAGGCAAAGTAACTATGACAGTCTAAATCATGTATAGCAGTAAATAGCATGGCAATAATAACTAATCGTACAGAAGTACTCCCTCTGTCCCAATTTAATAGTCCACAGACAAAATGGCACACAGTTTTAGGAAATTCCACTAACTTCATTTATCCACCAATGAAATATTTTCTCTCTCCAGATCCACCAATCAAATATCCTCTTTCCTTTCTATTTATGGAAGTGGACTATTAATTTGGGACATCCCAAAATGGAAAAACGGGACTATCTAATTGGGACGGAGGTAGTAGC
The DNA here is from genome assembly GCF_046630445.1 of Rutidosis leptorrhynchoides. Classification (NCBI taxonomy): domain Eukaryota; kingdom Viridiplantae; phylum Streptophyta; class Magnoliopsida; order Asterales; family Asteraceae; genus Rutidosis; species Rutidosis leptorrhynchoides. The sequence goes on from NC_092343.1 coordinate 211,314,150, forward strand.
ATGCAATTGAAAGCAAATAATAGCATGCAGTAGTGAAAACAAGTAGCATACGGCATATATCAGTAAAAGTAAACAGTAGCATGCAGTAAGTTTCGCGGAAACAAGTAAACTAGCAAGTTGTAGATTAGTCCTATTAGTGAATCCTACTCAGGTCGGTCCAGACTCACTAATGCATCCTAATTCCCTATAACCAATGCTCTGATACCAAATGTGATGCCCCGTACAAAACCATCGTGTACGAATCATCAACAACAGGATCATTACAAGGTCAAACACTATATGCGTTTTCAAAACAAGTTTGCATCCATGGTAAAAGGTGATGTCATAACCAACGTCAATTGTTTTACAACCAAAAGTATGCTTCTATGAACGGAAGCAAGTATTAATAGTACGTGACCCTTAGGTCGTTACAAATCATTGTTCAACAATATTAAAGTTTGAATGCAAGATAAAATGTTTCATGCGGTAACAACTTTAACAAGACAGCAGGTGGCTAATCAGCAAGACTAGTATAACAGCGAAAGCAAGCAACCTTAAGCACCTGAGAAAAACATGCTTAAAAAAGTCAACACAAAGGTTGGTGAGCTAGAGTTTAAGTATAACAGTAATGTAAGGTAGGCCACGAGATTTCAGTGCTTCAACTGCGTTTCAAAACAGTATGTAAAGTATATGTTTAACCGTGGGCACTTGGTAACTAACTTAACGTTTATAACCCCCTGAAAGTACACTTGGCGAGTGCGTATGTTTACGAAGTATTAAACACTCGTTAAATGCTAGCGCTACTAGCCCGAGTGGGGATGTCAAACCCTATGGATCCATATCTAAGATTCGCGTTCACCGGTTCAAAAACCAATGACTAAACATTACCGAGCTAAAGGGAATGTTTATGCCGTTGTATAACCCACACATATATAAAGTTTAAGTACTCGTGCCTAGTATGTAAAATGTAAAATGCGCATGTATTCTTAGTTCCCAAACTAGTTAAAGTAAAAAAGGGATGCTATAACTCACAGTGGTAAAGTAGTACTAAAGTTGAGTCGGGAAGTAAGCAAGTATGTAGGTCCGGAAAGTCCTCAACCTAAGTCAAATATTACTAAGTCAGTAAATCATCCCAAAAGGTTTATAAATATGTACATTAGGTCTTAAGTATCATCATCATTCATCATCAAACAAAAAGTGTAAAGTATGTTTCATTCTAGAAAAGAGTTTAAAACAAAGGCTGACTTCGGTCAGTCTCCACGGCCTCTATACCTACTGAAATGAGGTGAGACCAGTGGCCATGGCTCCGTATATGAGTCCCTTAGTTGCTGTGAAAATTCCGGAACCAAACTCGTCATCTTTTGAACGTGGCGATGGTTTAAGTACGAGTAGGTCAGAATTTTCAGCACAACGTTAAAAGGACATAGTGACGTTCGGAGGGCCATAGATCCTAAACCGTAACTCAGATTAAGACGAGTCTTAAACGAAAAATTATCTACTCGAACAGAGATAACTTAAAATCAACTTTACAGTAGCCCAGGTATTCTGATGAGTTCCATAAAACAGTAAACAGTGTGTTCCGGTGGGTTCTTGGTGCTTGATGTTCATCACGGTTCTCATCCTTGATGCATATAGCTTTAAGTGTACAACTCGTTGATTTGTTTACATCATCTTTACCAAGTTTTGACCATCATCACACTATTGTAAGTCTAAGATATGTAGCAGAACTCAATTAAGTGTTGCAAGTAGTTTGATGAACCAAAGTTACATCAAGATCTTAGATTTATCACATACATGAGTTATAAAAGTAATATTGAACTACAAACTTGAAAGTAAACTAACTAATCAAGATCTTAAGTTGTAGAACATAGTTCTTAGTTAGATCTTGAAGATTCAAGACCCAAAAGTCTAGATCTAAAGTTATTAAGTTAAATCCTAAGTAATAACACTTGAATCTTTCCTTTAATGAAACCATAAGCTATAAAACTTAGATCTTCTTCTTGTAAAGTATATGTAAGCTTTCAAGCTTTTGTTTATGACAAAATAAGTAGACCATAAGCTATAGAAACTTATATCTTTCATATGTATGTGAAGTTATAACTAGAAAGTTATACTTCCATTTTCTTGAACTTATAAAGTTAGCTTTTAGTTTCAAGAAGTATGAGATCAAGATTAACTTGTAATACTTGACCATTTAACATAAATCACGAATTCAAACATGAACAAAATGAAGAAATAAACTAAATAAACAAGTAAATAAGTTCATGGTTGTTCATACTTTTAAAGATTCAAGCCAAGGTCTTGATCTTTAAGGAAATAAACTTTTAAGTTCACAACATGAACTTCAAGTATGATTTTAACTCATGAACTTTCTTTCTTTAAAACATTAAGTGTTGAACCATAAACTAGTAAGTTTAGGTTCTTGTGTGTTCTTGTAAATATAAGATAATATGAAGAATCTAACTAGAAAGTTTGATTCTTGTACTAGTAAGTAAACAACTAACAAAGACAAGTAACAAAACAACAACAACAACAACAACAACAACAACAACAACAACAACAACTAGTAAGTAATTAAACATTAAACAAGAATAAGTAATGATGATGATGAGGTGTTTGGTTTCGGTTTTTTGGAGAAAAGAAAGAAGGAAGAAAAGTTCATGTTACTTACAAGAAAGGAGAGAAATGTTTGAGAGAAATGAGAAGTATTTTGTGTGTGTGAGAAATGTGAAGGATACTATTAGATATGTTAACAAAATTTGAAAGCAAAATCCACTCCCCAAGGCCACAAGGCCGACGGTTTCAACAAGAGGAGGGGGAGGGAAATGTCCACAAGTTACTTCATGTATTTGGCAAAAAAAAAATCGTAATAAGGTGTTTTTGCATGGGAACAAGGTGTAAGTAAACTTGTAACTAGATTCTATACAAGTTAATTAATCTAGTTCCATCTCAAAGTAATACTTGCATGATAGTAATGGGCTACTTAATCCATTAAGTGTGTAGGGTGGGCTCTTAAGTCCATTAATCATGAGTCCATTAATAAAAATCAAGTATGTAACAAATAGTCCAATAAAGCCCAAGTAATTAACTAGTAACCTTAGTTAATTAAAAATGATTAATAAAAATTAATCATGCATGCAAATAATATCTTAAATATTATTCGTGAAAAGTTCATGTGTCACAAAGACGTGTCGGGCATTCAAAAGTCATGGACGGTAACAAGTAAACGTAATAAAATACATTCAATAAAACACAAGCATTAATAATAACCATTATTAATTAAACGTTGGAAAATCCAGGGTCGTTACACCTTAGTATATAAAAGGCTTTCCTTTGAAAGATGGGATATATGACATTGGGGAGACTTTAAGTTACGCCAAGTTTTCTTTAAGGCATTTAGTGCGGGAAACCTAGATGCAATTTTACGCTACGGGTTACGAACCTATTTTGACTCAACATATCCCAACATACGACTCCGTTCTTTAGAAAGAGCTTCTAACATGCAACATAGAGAAGCATGTTATGCTTACGGGTTAATAATGTTCGCTTCTCATCAAATGGAGAAAAAGAACATTGGTTTGAAACTTTTAAATAAAACATTTTCACAAGTGACGGACTCAGTAGTTGGGGTAAGAAATATGGTTTGTAGATTGCTACGAGGCTGTTGGGCATTACGAAACCCTCGTCCTTTTGACGACATAACAACATGCTGCCTAGCCAATGTTCATAATGGTTACTTTCCACAAGATCAAGGATGGGAAGTCGTCTTAGTAAAACCAGAATGCATGACTTGTTTCTGGACTTATGAATTACGTATCTTTATTTCTTTTGCTGAACAACTTACGTATTAACTAGAATTGCCTTTATAGCTGCCGGGTAGCAAAGTTATTATGTGCTATATTTCATCCTATATGTATAATAGTGGTATTGTTAAGTTTGTAATATTTTGTATAAAGTTTGAACGTGAAATATTATTGTAATAAGTTTTTCATATAGAAGCGTAGTAGTTGAGTTGTATAGTAGCTAGTAAGTATGAACTTAACGGGTAGGTACTACCCTAATTAAAACTATAAAATGCTAATATGAAGAAAAAGCTTTTATAAATAAGTTCATGTAATGCTACGAGATACTATTGACTACTCTTAAATTCTATATGATTAACTCAATTCTTTTGGCTATTTTTGAAGGAAATGGCACCAGCGACTCGTCAGAATTTGAACATGAGCGAGGAAGACTTCTGTGTTTTCCTTGCAGCAAACATAGCTGCAGTTCAGGCTGCGATGCAAAATAACAATAACTCTAGATCTAGCAGTGGAACTAATTCCACAAGAAATCGTGTAGGATGCTCCTACAAAGAATTCACTGCCTGCAAACCTTTGGAATTTGATGGAACTGAAGGACCAATTGGATTGAAATGGTGGACCGAGAAAGTCAAATCGGTGTTTGCCATATGTAAGCATACTAAAGAGGACAAAGTTAAGTACGCTACGCATACCTTCACAGGTACTGCGTTAACGTAGTGGAACACGTATCTTGAACAGGTAGGACAAAATGCTTCTTACGCACTACCGTGGTCGGCATTCAAGGAATTGATGAACGAGCAGTACCGTCCTAGAAACGAAGTCAATAAGCTCAAGGTAGAACTTAGAGAGTTACGAACACAAGGGTTCGACATTACCACATATGAACGACGATTCACAGAGTTGTGCCTATTATGTCCAGGAACGTTTGAAGATGAAGAAGAGAAGATTGACACGTTTATAAAAGGGTTACCGGTAAGGATTCAAGAAGATGTGAGTTCACACGAGCGCGCTTCCATACAAAAGGCAAGTCGAATGGCTCATAAACTTATAAATCAGATTGAGGGAAGAATTAAAGAGCAGGCTGCCGAAGAAGCCAACACGAAACAACTCAAGAGAAAGTGGGAAGAAACCAGTGACAAGGGTCACCAATACAACAACAACAACAACAATTACAACCACAATTGTAACAACTATCCCAACAACCGCAACAACAATCGCAACAATAACCGCAATCCCAACAATAACTACAACAAACGTCCCAACAACAACAACAACTACAATAACTGTTCCAATGACAATAACAATCCCAACAACAACATCAATAACAACAACGGCAACAAAAACCAAAAATGCCAAAGGTGTGAAGAGTACCACCAGAATGGGTTCTGCACGACATTTTGCACCAAGTGTAAAAGAACTGGCCATGGTGTGAAAAAGTGTGAGGTCTATGGACTAAAGTTTAACAGAACTAAAGGAACAAATAGTGGCGAAACAAGTAATGCCGCCTTTGTTTGTTATGGATGTGGAAAACCGGGCCACATTAGAAGTAATTGCCTGAATCAGGGGAATACTAATGGGCAGGGCCGCGAAAGAGTTTTTAATATTAATACGGCAGAAGCGCAGGAAGACCTGGAGCTTGTTACGGGTACGTTTCTTATTGATAATAAATCTGCTTATGTTTTATTTGATTCGGGTGTGGATAGAAGCTATATGAGTAGAGATTTTTGTGCTAAGTTAAGTTACCCATTGACGCCTTTGGATAGTAAATTTTTACTCGAATTAGCAAACAGTAAATTAATTTCAGCAGATAATATATGTCGGGATAGAGAAATTAAACTGGGGGATGAAACGTTTAAAATTGATTTAATACCAGTCGAGTTAGGGAGTTTTGATGTAATAATTGGCATGGACTGGTTGAAAAGGGTGAGAGCAGAGGTCGTTTGTTACAAAAATGCGATTTCGCATTATGCGTGAAAAAGGAAAACCTTTAATGGTGTACGGAGAAAAGAACAATGCAAAATTAAATCTTATTAGTAGTTTGAAGGCGCAGAAACTAATAAGAAAAGGTTGTTACGTCATTCTAGCACACATCAAGGAAGTTAAACCTGAAGAAAAGAACATCAGTGATGTTCCCGTAGCAAAAGAAATTCCCGATGTATTTTCGAAAGAATTACCGAGATTACCCCCACATCGATCCGTTAAATTTCAAATAGACCTTGTACCAGGAGCTGCACCAATAGCTCGTGCTCCATACAGACTCGCACCCAGCGAAATGAAAGAATTACAAAGTCAATTATAGGAACTGTTAGAGCGTGGTTTCATTCGACCAAGTACATCACCATGGGGAGCTCCTGTTCTGTTTGTCAAGAAGAAAGATGGTACATTTAGGTTGTGTATCGACTACTGAGAGTTGAACAAACTTACCATCAAGAACCGTTACCCACTACCGAGAATCGACGACTTATTTGATCAACTACAAGGCTCATCGGTTTATTCGAAGATTGATTTACGTTCTGGGTATCATCAAATGCGGGTGAAGGAGGATGATATTCCAAAGACTGCTTTTAAGACGCGTTACGGTCATTACGAGTTCATGGTTATGCCGTTAAGGTTGACTAACGCAGCAGCTGTGTTCATGGACCTCATAAACCGAGTGTGTGGACCATACCTTGACAAGTTTGTCATTGTTTTCATCGATGACATACTTATTTACTCAAAGAATGACCAAGAGCATGAAGAACATTTGAGAAAAAGTGCTAGAGTTGTTAAGAAAAGAAAAATTGTACGCTTAGTTTTCAAAGTATGCATTTTGGTTGGAAGAAGTTCAATTCTTCAGTCATATAGTGAACAAAGAAGGTATTCAGGTGGATCCAGCAAAGATTGAAACCGTTGAAAAGTGGGAAACCCCGAAAACTCCAAAACACATACGCCAATTTTTAGGGCTAGCTGGTTATTACAGGAGATTCATCCAAGATTTTTCCAAAATAACAAAACCCTTGACTGCATTAACGCATAAAGGGAGGAAATTTGAATGGAAGGATGAACAAGAAAAAGTGTTTCAATTGTTAAAGAAAAAGTTAACTACGGCACCTATATTGTCATTACCTGAAGGGAATGATGATTTTGTGATATATTGTGACGCCTCAAAGCAAGGTCTCGGTTGTGTATTAATGCAACGAATGAAGGTAATTACTTATACGTCAAGACAATTGAAGATTCACGAGCAGAATTATACGATGCATGATTTGGAATTAGGCACGGTTGTTTTTGCATTAAAGACTTGGAGGCACTACTTAGATGGGGGTCAAAAGTATTATATATACCGACCACAAAAGTCTTCAACACATATTTAATCAGAAACAACTGAACATGAGGCAGCGCAGGTGGATTGAATTGTTGAATGATTACGACTTTGAGATTCGTTACCACTCGGGGAAGGCAAATGTGGTAGCCGACGCCTTGAGCAGAAAGGATAGAGATCCCATTCGAGTAAAAGCTATGAATATAATGATTCACAATAACCTTACTACTCAAATAAAGGAGGCGCAAGAAGGAGTTTTAAAAGAGGGAAATTTAAAGAATGAAATACCTAAAGGATCAGAGAAGCATCTCAATATTCGGGAAGACGGAACCCGGTATAGGGCTGAAAGAATTTGGGTACCAAAATTTGGAGATAAGAGAGAAATGGTACTTAGAGAAGCTCATAAAACCAGATACTCAATACATCCTGGAATGGGAAAGATGTACAAGGATCTTAAGAAACATTTTTGGTGGCCGGGTATGAAAGCCGATGTTGCTAAATACATAGGAGAATGTTTGACGTGTTCTAAGGTCAAAGCTGAGCATCAGAAACCATCAGGTCTACTTCAACAATCCAAAATCCCAGAATGGAAATGGGAAAACATTACCATGGATTTCATCACTAAATTGCCAAGGACTGCAAGTGGTTTTGATACTATTTGGGTAATAGTTGATCGTCTCGCCAAATTAGCACACTTTCTGCCAATAAGAGAAGATGAGAAGATGGAGAAGTTAGCACGACTGTATTTGAAGGAAGTCGTCTCCAGACATGGAATACCAATCTCTATTATCTCTGATAGGGATGGCAGATTTATTTCAAGATTCTGGCAGACATTACAGCAAGCATTAGGAACTCGTCTAGACATGAGTACTGCCTATCATCCACAAACTAATGAGTAGAGCAAAAGGACGATACAAACGCTTGAAGACATGCTACGAGCATGTGTTATTGATTTCGGAAATAGTTGGGATATACACCTTCCGTTAGCAGAATTTTCCTACAACAACAGCTACCATTCAAGCATTGAGATAGCGCCATTTGAAGCACTTTATGGTAGAAAGTGCAGGTCTCTGATTTGTTGGAGTGAAGTGGGGGATAGAAATATTACGGGTCCGGAGATAATACAAGAAACTACCGAGAAGATTATCCAAATTCAACAATGGTTGAAAACTACCCAAAGTCGACAAAAGAGCTACGCTGACTTTAAAAGAAAAGATATAGAATTTGAAATTGGAGAGATGGTCATGCTTAAAGTTGCACCTTGGAAAGGCGTTGTTCGATTTGGTAAACGAGGGAAATTAAATCCAAGGTATATTGGACCATTCAAGATTATTGATCGTGTCGGACCAGTAGCTTACCGACTTGAATTACCTCAACAACTCGCGGCTGTACATAACACTTTCCATGTCTCGAATTTAAAGAAATTTTTTGCTAAAGAAGATCTCACTATTCCGTTAGACGAAATCCAAATCAACGAAAAAATTCAATTCATCGAAGAACCCGTCGAAATAATGGATCGTGAGGTTAAAAGACTTAAGCAAAACAAGATACTAATTGTTAAGGTTCGATGGAATGCTCGTAGAGGACCCGAGTTCACCTGGGAACGAGAAGATCAGATGAAGAAGAAATACCCGCACTTATTTCCAGAAGATACGTCAACACCTCCAACTGCTTAAAATTTCGGGACAAAATTTATTTAACGGGTAGATACTGTAGTGACCCGAACTTTTCCATGTTTATATATATTAAATGAAATTGATATTTACATGATTACGTGTTTCCAACATGTTAAGCAATCAAACTTGTTAAGACTTGATTAATTGAAATAGGTTTCATATAGACAATTGACCACCCAAGTTGACCGGTGATTCACGAACGTTAAAACTTGTAAAAACAAGACTACTAACTTAATGATTTCGAAACGAGGCATATATGTAACGATTATCGTTGTAACGACATTTAATTGTATATATATCATATTAAGATATATTAATACATCATAATATCATGATAATGTAATAATTTAACATCTCTTTAGATATAATAAACAATGGGTTAAAAACATTTAACATGATCATTAACCTAAAGGTTTCAAAACAACACTTACATGTAACAACTAACGATGACTTAACGACTCAATTAAAATGTATATACATGTAGTGTTTTAATATGTATTCATACACTTTTGAAAGACTTCAAGACACTTATCAAAGTACTTCTACTTAACAAAAATGCTTACAATTACATCCTCGTTCATTTTCATCAATAATTCTACTCGTATGCACTCGTATTTGTACTCGTACAATACACAGCTCCTAAATGTATTTACTATTGTTATATACACTCCAATGATCAGCTCTTAGCAGCCCATGTGAGTCACCTAACACATGTGAGAACCATCATTTAACATCTAGTAAGAAATATCTAACAAAACAACAAACTAATGGAGCCTATATGGACTCCATACTTCACGTGAATATGGCACACCACAAACACATTCACTTTGCAATTTTCTTGAATCAAATTACTCTCTCTCAAGTGTTCTTCCTTTGTTCTAAGTGTTCTTCATCATCTTCATCAAAATCTAGCTCAATCTAGTTCATAAATCCATACATAAACCAAGTTACAAAATAACTACTCAAGAACACACCAACAACACTTCCAAGTTTGCTAGCTTACTTCCAATCTTGCAAATCCACTTTGAGTGATCATCCAACCTCTAGAAATCTTTCTTATTTATAGTAAGATATCTTTCTAATATAAGGTAATACTCATATTCAAACTTTGATTCAATTTCTATAACTTTAACAATCATATTTCGAGTGGAAATCTTACTTGAACTTGTTTTCATGTCATGATTTTGCTTCAAGAACTTTCAACCATCCAAGGATCCTTTGAAGCCAGATCTATTTTTCTCATTTCCAGTAGATTTATCAACAAAACCTGAGGTAGTAATGATGTTCATAACATCATTCGATTCATATATATAAAACTACCTTATTCGATGGTTTAAACTTGTAATCACTAGAACATAGTTTAGTTAATTCTAAACTTGTTCGCAAACAAAAGTTAATCCTTCTAACTTGACTTTTAAAATTAACTAGAAACGTGTTCTATATCTATATGATATGCTAACTTAATGATTTAAAACCTGGAAACACGAAAAACACCGTAAAACCGGATATACGCCGTCGTAGTAACACCGCGGGCTGTTTTGGGTTAGTTAATTAAAAACTATGATAAACTTTGATTTAAAAGTTGTTCTTATGGGAAAATGATTTTTCTTATGAACATGAAACTATATCCAAAAATCATGGTTAAACTCAAAGTGGAAGTATGTTTTCCAAAATGGTCATCTAGACGTTGTTCTTTCGACTGAAATGACTACCTTTACAAAAATGACTTGTAACCAGTATTTCGGACTATAAACCTATACTTTTTCTGTTTAGATTCATAAAATAGAGTTCAATATGAAACCATAGCAATTTGATTCACTCAAAACGGATTTAAAACGAAGAAGTTATGGGTAAAACAAGATTGGATATTTTTTTGATTGTTGTAGCTACGGGAAATATTGTAACAATTCTATACAAACCATATCCTAGCTAACTTATATTTTATTATACATGTATTCTAATATATTATGTAATCTTGGGATAACATAGACACGTATGCAAATGTTTTGACATATCATATCGACCCATGTATATATATTATTTGGAACAACCATAGACACTCTATATGCAGTAATGTTGGAGTTAGCTATATAGGGTTGAGGTTGATTTCAAAAATATATATACTTTGGGTTGTGATCTAGCCTGAGACGTGTATACACTGGGTCGTGCATTGATCCAAGATAATATATATCGATTTATTTCTGTACATCTAACTATGGACAACTAGTTGTAGGTTACTAACGAGGACAGCTGACTTAATAAACTTAAATCATTAAAACGTATTAAAAATGTTGTAATTATATTTTAAACATACTTTGATATATATGTACATATTTGTTATAGGTTCGTGAATCGACCAGTGGCCAAGTCTTACTTCCCGACGAAGTAAAAATCTGTGAAAGTGAGTTATAGTCCCACTTTTAAATCTAATATTTTGGGATGAGAATACATGCAAATTTTATAAATGTTTTACGAAATAGACACAAGTAAATGAAACTACATTATATGGGTGAATGATCGAAGCCGAATATGCCCCTTTTTAGCTTAGTAGCCTAAGAATTTGGGAACAGACCCCCAAATTGACGCAAATCCTAAAGATAGATCTATCGGGCCCAACAAGCCCCATTCTGGAATTTGGAATGCTTTAGTACTTCGATTTTATCATGTCCGATGGGTGTCCCGGAATGATGGGGATATTCTATATGCATCTTGTTAATGTCGGTTACCAGGTGTTCACCATATGAATGAATTTTTATCTCTATGTATGGGATGTATATTGAAATATGAAATCTTGTGGTTTATTATTATGATTTGATAATATATAGGTTAAACCTATAACTCACCAACATTTTTTGTTGACGTTTTAAGCGTGTTTATTCTCAGGTGATTATTAAGAGCTTCCGCTGTTGCATACTAAAATAAGGACAAGATTTGGAGTCCATGCTTGTATGATATTGTGTAAAAACTGCATTCAAGAAACTTATTTTTGATGTAATATATTCTTAATGTAAACCATTATGTAATGGTCGTGTGTAAACGGTATATTTTAGATTATCATTATTTGATAATCTATGTAATGCTTTTTAAACCTTTATCGATAAAATAAAGGTTATGGTTGTTTTAAAAATGAATGCAGTCTTTGAAAAACGTCTCATATAGAGGTCAAAATCTCACGACAAAATCAATTAATATGGAACGTTTATAATCAATATGAATGGGACATTTCATTAACTCCCCCTCTTGGAAGCTGATTCTGACGTCTTGCAGCCTCACGACATCGTATAAACAAACCGTCCATTTCGGCCATATCAAAAGCAAACAAATATTGTTGGTTCTAAGTGGGTCTTAACTAAGTTTCATGCTGATGGTTCGATTGACAAATTTAAAGCTCGTCTAGTCGAACAAGGTTTCACTCAAGTTCCAGGTATTGACTATACGTCCACTTTCAGTCCCGTTGTAAAAGCTTCAACGGTACGCATCATTCTTTCACTTGCGGTACTGAACAAGTGGCCTTTGCATCAACTTGATGTTAAAAATGGCTTCTTAAATGGAAATTTATCTGATGTGGTTTACATGGAATAACCCCCGGGGTTTATGAATCCTCAATTTCCGAATCATGTTTGCAGATTAAAAAGGCTCTTTATTGCTTGAAACAAGCACCTCGAGCCTGGTTTCAACGGTTAAGCTCCTTTCTTGCTACACTCGGTTTTCTTTGTAGCCGAGCTGATACTTCACTTTTTATGTTTAAAAAGGACTCCAATGTTATCTACTTACTCATCTATGTTGACGATATTTGTAACACCCTCGAAGCGGGCCTAGCTATTAGATTACTATTTTGCCCTCAGGTTGTGTGGTGTTATTATATGCTTTTATTTTAATTTTATATTTTGTATTATTTTAATGTTGTGGATAGGACCAGTTTGTGACAAGGGTCACAGAACAGGTTTGTTTATTTAATTTGGACTTCGTATGGGTCACCAAATGAGATATGATAGAATTCAGATAACTGATAAATACCCGTGTGTTGTGATGTATGGGTTTTTTTAACCCTTAAGTGTGTAGGTGGGGAGAATTATCTTCATTTTTCTAGATTCTTCCCCAAATATTACTTCCGTACGTTCATCTCCATCTCACCAAACCCTAATCATCAAAACTTGTTCTTGGGCTCAAATTGATCTTAGAATCGTGTTCTTTGTTGTCTACTGATTCTAACAAGGTAAGAATCACAAGCCTTCATGCTTTAATCTTTGAGAAAAATGGAGTTTTGTGTTAGTTTTTACAAAGTGTGTAATTTGGGTCAAAATGGTTAGATTTGATGTTGTTTGAGTCCAAATCTTGTGGGTTTATGTTTCTACATGTTTAGTATCTTCGATTTGGTCAGTTTTGAGGGCGTAATCGAGCTCTAGAGCCAGAATTGGTCGATTTTGGGTGAAACCCGTCACTTTGTTCTTCAGCTTCTGCAGATAAACACAATCGGCCGACTGTCTCTTGACAGTCGACCGACCGACGCGACCATCGACCGACTGACTCGACCATCGGCCGAGTGTGTCTGTGAGAGACCATCGACTGAGTGTCTAGACACTCGGCCGAGTGAGTGTAGACAGTCGGCCGACTGTCTCTGACAGTCGACCGACGTCTTTGAAAGTGTAAAATTTTACTAAGTGTTGATTTTTATCCGTTATGCTGCCCGTTTATATTTTGATGATAATAATATTATAACTAACTTGTGAGTATTGTTTTCAGGTGATACAGACGAGGAGAAGACTCGGTGACATTAGACTACCGAGTGATGTCGGTATCGGTGAGTGGGACTAACTGAAGAATATAGTATATAGAAGCATGTTATATTATGATTGCCATGCTTGTTAGATATACTTATTGTTGTGGTTAGTTAGTTGTTGTGATGACTGCATGTTAGTTGATGCTTGCCTGCTGGAGCCCAGTGCGTCCCTATTGTGTGGTAGCCTCGGTAGGAGAGATCAACCTGCGGGTTGGGTTCCTCATGTGGTGGCCTAGACAATCGTGGTGTATATATATGTGAATGACGAGTCCGTCGCGTGTGGATTATGTATATACATACGGTGGTGGAGGAACTTCTGGTAAGCCCCCAGTCCGATCAGCTGGTGGTTAATGGTTTGGCCGAGCCGCCAGAGTCTCTGTAGATGGCACTTGGGTGATGTTTATGTGTTAGACTATGTGACATGATTAGTATGACGGCTCATGTATACTATTGCCTGTAGTTAGTTGCACTCACTTAGCTTCGTGCTAATCCCCCACATCTTCCCTGCAGGTTATGGATTTGTTGTATGCTAGTTATCAGGGCGAATATGGGATTTTGGAAGATATGTTTGACAAAGCCGGAAACTCTGATGTCGCATCTTTTCTATTAAAGTTGTATTTACGTTTTAATATAACACCCGGTCGTTTATTTATTAACATGTTTTCATTAAGTGGATTATATATGTATATATACATTTTTAACTTATATACTAGTTAAATTGGTCTTCCGCTGTATAAAAAAAAATCTGGGGTGTTATAAGTTGGTATCAGAGCGTAGGTTTGGCAGCATGTGCATGGAAGTGACATGTTCCCAAACCGTGTGTAGAGTCAAACATATATTGGGGTGGGTTAAGTGAGTGAAGAAGGTATTGACGAGTTAGTTAGCGGAAACTAACAGGTTATCTACTAAGCTTTTTGTGTGAGATGTTGTGTTAAGACAGGTATGAAGATCGATTCCACCCTGCTGGTGCCCTGTTGACCCTCAGTACTGACAGAACTTCGGTGGATGCATTTGATGCCAATTTGGATGAAGGACTTGATGCGTATTAGTTAACGTGGCTCCAATGATGAGGATTCAGTTGCAGAGTTGATAAGGGTTAAGGGTACGGGTGCGACCGAGGTGTTGATAGATACAGAAGATGTCTTCTTATTCATAAAGGTACATTCTTGTTACATTACTATAACTATTATTATTATTGAACCTGTAGATTGAGTTCATGCCTTTGTCAATTTGGTGTTTACTGTTGTAATGATAATCTGTGACGATTAGTGTTTAAAGTTGCGATTGATTAATTGTACTTGTAAGATAGAAGTAGATGACTGTTGACGGACACAGTTACGGTGACTGTGTCTAGAACTACCCTTGCTACTATCGGGATTTTATTCCTCTAGACTGACTACTATGTTCTATGAGACTTTATAGACATGGCCTTTGGAATATTGTGTCATGCTTTTGTGAATTGTTGTTATATGGCCTGTTATACTATACGTGAGACTACTGTTGGCCTAGACTGGAAGAATTGAGGTGAATAATTTGTAGTATTAACCAAGACGAATATGAAGTCATTTCCTGACCGTTGACTGATGGGACACACGTAGTGACCCATAAAGACTGATTAGGGTAGTGACCCCTTGATGAGTAGTGAAAGTCTCGAACCCTATTATGTAACTATGTGAAGTGTAGTCTTCATGCTTGGCGACCGTGACTGAACCAGTAGATGACGGACCCTATGATATTATAGTATGACGGGACTTGTTGTGTTGGACTTAGGTGAAATGTAATTCTTTCCCATGGATCGACGGGACACACGTAGTGGTCCTTAAGGATTGAAATAGAGTAGTAGTTTCCTTGTCTTCTGATAAGAGGATCCGGACCATGTTTGTTGTTGTCATATGTAGGTGGTTTACGTGTCACATATGATGTTGACTTTTGGTTTAGATGATTGTGGCCGTAGTAAGACTTTGAAGAATCGTTTTCCTACCATAGACTAATGTGAGTTAGTGGTGACCTTTTGGAAGTAAGTTTGAATGGAGTTTTTCATGTAGTCTTGACTGAAAAATAGGAAAACCGTGTTTTGTCGTTATGTGAGGAGTATTATTAGCCTGGATGTACTGTTGCAGGATCTGACTAGCTAAGTAGGACCTGCAGAGTTGTCCCGAGAAGTTGTTGATTTTTTTGTGAATTGATATGACTCATTAGATGTCAGTATGTAAGACGTTCGTTTAGTGACTTTCTTGGAAGTAGAGCAGACCTTAACGAGAATAGAAATTCAGTTCAAGCTGAATTATGATGAATCTTGACTAGGTCGGGAGACGAGATTAAAACATTGATCATATTACTGTTAAGATAGAAGCATTGATCTGGTAGTTCGATAGTGACCATTGTGAATATTTTGTCTTTTGAAGATTTTAATATAAGGTCGAGAACGGACAATAATAGCATTTGCAAATAAGACGAAGTAAGTAGGTATAGTTTATTGGATGTTGGATCAGAGTTACTAACGTGGTTACTAAAGAGGACTTAGTAGAATTAAGATCGAATTAGAACCGAGTTAGGTGTTTTCTTTCAAGACTTTTGCAGTTTTGACAGCCTTAGATTGTAAAATCTATTAGTTTGGGATATAGTGGAGATTTATAACTACCGGTGACTTAAGAAGATAGACCGTGTTGTTTTGATGAACTCTATTAAGATCTTGTTACGAAATACTCGAAATGAAAGTGTGATTTAGAATGATGTATTACGTCTGGCCAACGGAAATACGTTATAGTAAATCATACCGTAGTTTTGAGAGTCGGAAGAGATGTAACAAGTGTTAGATCGGATGTTGTTTGATGATTAATGCGATTTTCGATGACTGTTGACCGAGAGTTGATTTTTTTCGACATAGTAATGCTAGTTGAACAATATCTGGACTTAGGCTATTGATGATCGAATCAGCTTTAGTTTTGAGTTCTGATGAAGTTCTAAGCAAATTAAAGATGATGCAGAGATAGCCTTAGCGGTGTCAAACACATGTATTGATGTCATTTGACGGACTTAATTGCTAGATGGATGTTTATTGTTTGTGGTAGTGGATATCGTTGACTTGAAATCCATGTTCGAATGATTAATGTTGGTTTAATATTGCATTTGTAAGTGTTTCTTCTAATGAAGAAATGAATAAAGCCATGCTTTAAGTGATGAATTTCGGGTAAGTATCGACCTAGATAAGTGATTTATGACGAAACCCTTAGAAATCGATTTTGAACTAGGTATTTAATTGTGGGTTCTGGTAGCACTTTAGCCAAGTAACGATCTATTTGATGTAACTGTATCGGTGTTGGGCATGTGTATTGATGTTACTTAAGGAAATTAAAATTTAGATATCTACTTTTGGAATGGGTGGACGATTAATCTTTACTCAAGATTTTTGATGTAATGATTGAATTGATTTGAAATTGGGTTGGTAATCATTTCTACTATGATTGAGTTGATCAGAATAACGATTTAG
Source organism: Rutidosis leptorrhynchoides (assembly GCF_046630445.1). Lineage (NCBI taxonomy): Eukaryota > Viridiplantae > Streptophyta > Magnoliopsida > Asterales > Asteraceae > Rutidosis > Rutidosis leptorrhynchoides. The sequence goes on from NC_092343.1 coordinate 211,331,179, forward strand.
TCGTTGAATAATTGGGGAACATTGAACCAGATAAGCGAATTTCAACGAAATTCTTAAATATCAGGATTGAAACAAGTATTAAATTACGGAATTTGGGTAAATCAGTGTAATCCGAGTTGATTTGGCTATGTTGTAGTGATGAAATTAGCTAAGTTTGTGTATTCTAAGGTAAATGATAGCCATTATTCAGTGTTTTAAAGTGAGTTGATCTAGGAAATTCGAAGAAAGTGACTCGAGAATAACCTCAAATCATGATTGACAGATATAATGTTGTGGGTCATTAGTAGTGACTCGAGAGTTAGTGTGTAAAAGCTAGACATGAGATGGAATTTTCGTGGTATTTCGTAAGATTATTGATAGATCAAGTTTGGAATTCAGACGAAATTATACTTTTTCAGTTATTAGATAGCAGTAGGTTGTCAGCATTGAACTTCTTTAGCTCATGGTAAAGACTGTTTTCTAGACCAGAATGTGAAGAACGATTCGGATATCGTGTAATGTAAGTAAGTAAGTTTGCAGATCGGCATATAGCGGGTCTCGACACTTGGATAGTAGACTATCAGATGATGTGTTTGGCCTTAGACCGATAAGTTAGCTTTTGACCTACGAGAATGGACGGAGCTTTGTAAGGCATATGACCATAGGACATGATTTGACTTAGGTTACGTTGTGGCCCGTTTTGGTGGTTTGTAATACCCATGACCTTTGTTGATTTAGTGATGTAGAATTGTGGGCTTAACTGAGTTGCGTCTTCATGTGACACGTTGACAACACACTGATGACTTAGAATAAACTGAATATAAGATTTAATGGGTTAACTTTATGGGTAATCTCGAAATTTGATGGATCAGTCCTATTCAATGAAATTGACAGTGTATAACCGTTGCTATCTTCAGAAAGTGGGGTGTAGTGACAATTTGACGTGAAACTTTTTGTGGAAGTCAATTAAGTTGATGATGGGTCTATATAATACTTTTGGGTTGTCTTGTATTTGCATGAATGTTGATTGCATCTAGTGTTGAATTGCTTGATCGTTATCCTCTTAGCTTAGCTTAGGATAAATGATGACGTGCACGACCCTTGTTAAACAGTAGATTGTTGGTACTTGGTTACCACTTCAAGCGATAATTGTGATGCTATAGACAATTGCGGGATAAATTATCTGAATGTTGTGTTGCATGATTGGAGTTGGTCGTAACAGAAAGGGTTAGCATTAACTTAGTGACGGTGAGTTTTTAAATTAATGATTTTCGCTTATAGGTTGGCAGATGAGAAAAACTAATGAACCTTGGTAATGTTTGTTATCTTAGGATGTGTTTTGGTGTAGCTACCGGTGTGACCAATTGTGTTGGTATTTGTTACCTGTGACCCGTGTTGGCTATGACTTAGTAGATTCCGAGGACGGAATCTCTTTAAGGGGGGTAGATTTGTAACACCCTCGAAGCGGGCCTAGCTGTTAGATTACTATTTTGCCCTCAGGTTGTGTGGTGTTATTATATGCTTTTATTCTAATTTTATATTTTGTATTATTTTAATGTTGTGGATAGGACCAGTTTGTGACAAGGGTCACAGAACAGGTTTGTTTATTTAATTTGGACTTCGTATGGGTTACCAAATGAGATACGAAAGAATTCAGATAACTGATAAATACCCGTGTGTTGTGATGTATGGGTTTTTTTAACCCTTAAGTGTGTAGGTGGGGAGAATTATCTTCATTTTTCTAGATTCTTCCCCAAATATTACTTCCGTACGTTCATCTCCATCTCACCAAACCCTAATCATCAAAACTTGTTCTTGGGCTCAAATTGATCTTAGAATCGTGTTCTTTGTTGTCTACTGATTCTAACAAGGTAAGAATCACAAGCCTTCATGCTTTAATCTTTGAGAAAAATGGAGTTTTGTGTTAGTTTTTACAAAGTGTGTAATTTGGGTCAAAATGGTTAGATTTGATGTTGTTTGAGTCCAAATCTTGTGGGTTTATGTTTCTACATGTTTAGTATCTTCGATTTGGTCAGTTTTGAGGGCGTAATCGAGCTCTAGAGCCAGAATTGGTCGATTTTGGGTGAAACCCGTCACTTTGTTCTTCAGCTTCTGCAGATAAACACAATCGGCCGACTGTCTCTTGACAGTCGACCGACCGACGCGACCATCGACCGACTGACTCGACCATCGGCTGAGTGTGTCTGTGAGAGACCATCGACCGAGTGTCTAGACACTCGGCCGAGTGAGTGTAGACAGTCGGCCGACTGTCTCTGACAGTCGACCGACGTCTTTGGAAGTGTAAAATTTTACTAAGTGTTGATTTTTAGCCGTTATGCTGCCCGTTTATATTTTGATGATAATAATATTATAACTAACTTGTGAGTATTGTTTTCAGGTGATACAGACGAGGAGAAGACTCGGTGACATTAGACTACCGAGTGATGTCGGTATCGGTGAGTGGGACTAACTGAAGAATATAGTATATAGAAGCATGTTATATTATGATTGCCATGCTTGTTAGATATACTTATTGTTGTGGTTAGTTAGTTGTTGTGATGACTGCATGTTAGTTGATGCTTGTCTACTGGAGCCCAGTGCGTCCCTATTGTGTGGTAGCCTCGGTAGGAGAGATCAACCTGCGGGTTGGGTTCCTCATGTGGTGGCCTAGACAGCCGTGGTGTATATATATGTGAATGACGCGTCCGTCGCGTGTGAATTATGTATATACATACGGTGGTGGAGGAACTTCTGGTAAGCCCCCAGTCCTATTAGCTGGTGGTTAATGGTTTGGCCGAGCCGCCAGAGTCTCTGTAGACGGCACTTGGGTGATGTTTATGTGTTAGACTATGTGACATGATTAGTATGATGGTTCCTGTATACTATTGCATGTAGTTAGTTGCACTCACTTAGCTTCGTGCTAATCCCCCACATCTTCCCTGCAGGTTATGGATTTGTTGTATGCTAGTTATCAGGGCGAAGATGGGATGTTGGAAGATATGTTTGACAAAGCCGGAAACTCTGATGTCGCATCTTTTCTATTAAAGTTGTATTTACGTTTTAATATAACACCCGGTCGTTTATTTATTAACATGTTTTCATTAAGTGGATTATATATGTATATATACATTTTTAACTTATATACTAGTTAAATTGGTCTTCCGCTGTATAAAAAAAATCTGGGGTGTTATAATATTATACTCACATGCAACAATACCACTTTGCTTCGTTTCTTTATCTCGAAACTTAATAGTGAGTTTCAAGTCACTGATCTTGGGAAATTGTCTTACTTTCTTGGAATTGAGGTTTCATATAATACATCATGTAATTTCTTGAGTCAAAAGTATGCCCATGACATACTTACACGCGCTAAGCTCTTGGACATCAAGCCTGTTGCTACTCCCTTATCTACATCTGCCGACTTCACGAGTCAAGGAGTGCCGTTCAATGATCCCTCTTTATATCGATCCTTGGTTGGTGCTCTTCAATACCTAACAATTACGCGACCTGATCTCTCCTATGTAGTTAATCAGGTTAGTCAGTTTCTTCATGCTCCAAGGAAGGATCATTTTCAGGCAATTAAACGTATAGTGCATTATGTTAAAGGCACGTTATCATATGGACTCAGTTGTTTGCATGCGCCGGCACCCACTATTCTTGGTTATTCTGATATTGATTGGGCGCATTGTATTGAAATGCGTCGGTCAGCATATGGTTATTCTATTTTTCTTGGTGGTAATCTCGTATCATGGAGTGCAAAGAAACAACCAAAAGTATCTCGCTCTAGTTGTGAATCTGAGTATCGGGCTTTAGCAAACACTTCTTCTGAGATCGTTTGGATCACACATCTTCTTCGTGAGCTCCACGTATTACCTTCCGGACGTCCTACCTTATTATGTGATAACCGCGGTGCCTTATTTTTAAGTCACAATCCTGTTTCTCCAAGCGAGCTAAACATATTGATATTGATTATCATTTTGTACGTGAATTAGTTCTTTCCGGCAAGCTCAATACCAACTTTGTCTCTACACATATGCAACTGGCTGATATTTTTACGAAGAGTCTTCCGAGGCCTCTTTTTGAGGACTTTCGATCAAGCTACGTGTTGGGCCTCCCCCCTCTTCGCTTGCGGGGGTAACGGAATATATTGCCCCATATCTTTGTTTATATTATTTCATTTTATTTGATTGTGTATATCATCTATTGTATTTCAAGATTATCTGTATCTCAACCTTTTAAGGTAGTTTGTTATTACTCTGTACAATATATAAGGAATATACACGACACATAATTGTGTGCAATATTCTCAATCGGCGTATACTTTCATTTCATCCTTAGTTTTTTCTAACTTATTACTCAATTTTTCTCTACTTTGTCTTTAATCATAAACCGATTCAATTCACGACTCTCCAAATCCTCACAATTACCACCCTCTTATTCAATCCATGAAATTAATGAAACTCAGGCAACAGTTCATATTTATATATACATACATACATGTATATTTCATAAACAATTGAGGTTTCGGATGCACATGAAAAAGACGCACATACATATTCATAAAGAACTTATAAACACATACATACATATACATAAACACATACATACACATGAAAAATGATGGTGGTTCAATAGAAGCAGTAGCAACATCGAGCAGCTGTAGTGGCGCCAGAGATAGATGGTGGTGCTAATGAATAGTTAACTGCGGCAGTAGCGGGGGGAAGATGGTGGTTTATGGACGGGGCTATGATTCTGGTAATTAGCATATTATGATGCATATAATGTTGTGTTTAATTAGGTGAATTTGTAAGTCTGTCATGGTTTAGGGTTCGATTTAAGGTTTTGGAGTGATTGTTCATCAAGATAGATCTAGGGTTTGTGATGGTTGATCATAAGAATATATACGAGTATATGTTATGAATAGTTCGATGAGATATTGATTATGATATTTCGCTATTTTCGATTGCGTATGGGTAGATGATGAAAAGAATGTGACTTTACAAATGTTGAAGCACCAGCTTTTTTGAATTAGTTTTGATTTTAACTATAGGGTTTTAATTATGCTTTTAGTTGAGTAATTTTAGTTGAGTAATTTGGTTGTTGATTTCATTAGCAATTTAGTTTGATTTGATGTGTAAGTGGAATTTGAACTTTGTTTAAGAACATATTTACTCATGGTTAGAAAGCTCCAAAAGAGTGAAAAATAAAAAATATTGGGAAAGAAAAGATAAAAATACCATCACATGGTTTGCACATGTGTTGAGTTAACAGAGAAATATTAACGATCGTTAGTGTTAGGATCATCCGTAAAATTATATAATAGTTCGAGGTCAACAAAATCAATAAAAAAGTTTAAGTTCTCCTATTCTGTTTAATACAAACTTAAAAGGATCAACGACAAAATTTTATCAAATTTAAAATAATAGTTGGTTGATAGTGTATTGTCTCTTTGAGCGATTATTACAACAACGTTAAATTTGGAATCGTATGTTACTTGACAAATTTTGACGCCTCTAACACTTGTTACGAGGCGTCAAATTTAACATTTTAGAGATCGTCAATTTTATTTATAATGGGAAATGATAAATTTAGACACCCTACCTCATTTTCACTTTACTTATTTACTTTTTTCACTCAACTTCAATCATATTTTATCACAACACCAAAACCATTATCACTCAAATTTAACACTAATCATAACACAACTTCAAAATTTAACATTGTCACGCCATAATCAAAACCTTCCCTCCTCTTAAAAGTACAATTTTTTGTCCGGACAAAAAAATAACAAGGTAACGAGTAGTCTTATATACAGAAAAACGTAACCATCACACTCCAATATATATTAAATTAAATTAAATTAAATTAACTTAAATTAAAATTAAATTATTAAATTAAATTAAATTAAAATATATTCATTTGACATAACTAATGACATAACTAATGAACAGTAGTACCATTAACAACTAGCCTTCAATTTTGACTTTTAAAACCCCATATTTCGAATACATAAATAGTAACAGTAGTAGTATAATCCCACATTAAATGAGTCAATAATGAGTCAATAATCCCAACACCCTCACCATCACTGTAAAAATGACGGGTAAAACAAAGTTTTTTAGAACAGCGATTTTGGGATACCTGAGGGGGACTTAACCACCCGTTACGATCATCTCCCGTTTTGACTATGCCGATGCAGTGATATTAACCCGTCCCCTATCGCTGCCCGGGAGGAAACCTTGAACCGATCCAAGGACACGGTCAAGTAAAACCCCCCCTCCCCTTTACCCCCAACACAATGTGGGAAAGATGTCATGGGTGGATCCTTACATGACATGGATAGAATTGCATTAATTGTTGCCCTGGAGTGGAGTCGAACTCCTGACCTCAAGTGTGTTAGAGGCAGGCCACTACCACTCAGGTAGAAAATGGGAGATGATCGCAACGAGTGATTTATTCCCCCTCGGTTGATCCCAATCGTTGTTAAAAAAAAAAAAAAAAAAAAAAACAAAGTAAGCCTAGAAGACTCTTCGTTTGGAACACACGTGTCTAATACTGAATCCTTAAAATTCTCTAGCACAATAAATCATGCTGATAAACCCAATAACATTAATCCTGTGGACTCTAATAGTAATGAGCCTGTCGTGACCCCAACCCAGGAAGACTCTACTCGTAAGCATGTCCAAACCAATACGAAAAAGGCTTTATGTAAATAAACGAACCTTTGACTTCTTTGGACCATCACTACCCTATTTAATTATTGTAGTAATAATTATGTTTTTTTAATTTCTATTGTCTTTTATTACTATTTTCTTAATTAATAATTAACAATTTTAAAATTAAATTGATATGAGATTCTCTCTTCTCCAATTTTTTATCTCTCATATTAATTTTTTTTTTTTCTATCCCAACTCAGTTCTCTCATTTACTCAATTTTTTTTTTCAAGGTTCATACTTCACACGGTCCAATTACACTTACATTTTTAGTTTACGTTTTAATATTTATGTTTAAATTTTTCCGTTTACCTTTTTTCCATTTTTCATTTACATGTTTACGTTTACATCTTTGCGTTTTTTTCGTTTATTATTTGCTTGTCATTTTTTCTTCCCCTTTTTCTAACTGGAATTACGTGTCATAATATACGTACATAATTAAATATTGTGTAGTTAAGTGTATGTTAACATTATACACCTTATTGCATGAATTATGAAGCATTTGGTTGATTTTTATGTTTATTACCAATATTAACTTAACTACATGTACTATTTTATATTTATAGGAGTGTGTTATTTTTTATTGGCAAAAAATAGAATTAAATAAAATAGGAGTGTTATTAGTAATATGAAAATAAAAATAATAAAAGAAAATTTATTAAATGATACTGCCACGTAATAGAGAGAATACTGACATAGTGTGAGTGCCATGTAGAGGTGGGCCCCATTTTAAATTCATTTATTGAATAGAAAAGCTGAAATTGAAATTTTGAGTGAATTAATAACTTTTTGTTGACTAATCATTTACTTTTTAAACCAAGCTGGTCCAAAGGATATAACTCAAAAATTAATTAAAATATTATATATATTAAAGTAATGATTACCTCATAATTAATATGTGAATATAATATAAATATATCAATAAATAAAACTAATATTAAGAATATTAAAAAAGTTAAATACTATTAATACTACTTTATGTTTAAATTTTACCTTTTGCGTTTACGTATTTTACCTTTTGCGTTTATATTTACAATTTAAGTGTACGTTTTATTTAACTTTTAAAATATATTTTTACGTTAAAATTTCACCTTTACGTTTACACATACGTTTTAGGTTGCGATTTATACTATAATTCATAGTGTATATATATAATTTTTAAGCAACCGTTCACATGACAAAAATGTTTGAGGATATTATTTTTATATAACAAACTAAATATACTGTAATTTTTATTCTTTTCATTGTTATTTGAATATAGATTATACACGACATAGGGAATGCTATTATTATTTTCTCCTCCGAAAAAAATAGTGATATTACCTTTTAATGATATTATTATTTGCTTTTAGAAAAGAAGAAAAACGGTAACGTGACAATAACAAGTTTCTTCTTTGGAAGTGTGCATTTATTTTTTCTAAATACTCCATTACATTTTAGCCTCTCTCTTGTCTTAACACCTATAAATTTTGCACGAATTTTTAGAAAAAAGTTGACTTGTTTAGATCACCTTGGTCCAAAAGACTGAACCCTACGAAAAATGACTTTGGGTTTAGATAAATAAACAAAGGTAGCAAGATTGAAAAACCAAGTCAACTAGTAATAGATTAGTAATGATTACTTCATAATTATAGAAATGATGATTATACCTTTTGATTTCCCTCATATTATAATACTAGAAGCATTGCCCGTGCGTTGCACGAATATTTTTACGCTTTGCATTTTTTATTTTAAAGTAAAGTATGTGGTTGTCTCGTACGTAATAGTTCTTATTGGGAGGACATATATAATAACGACCATATGAAACAAAGAGTTCTTAACAGTCCATAATAATGCTTTTAAAAAAAAGTCCATAATAATCGTAATAAATAAGCAAAAACTTCCACGAACATCAAAATAGGTAACTAAGTGCCGACGTAGACAAAATGTATGCTAATCTTCTACGAATCTCCAAAAAGCGAATGAATACATAGATTTGTTTAGGGTATTGGGTTAAGAATCCTGGTAATTGATTTGAACTTTTTTAACATATATATTTTTATACTATACTATTTAATAATTAAAAGGATAGAATTGTAAGAAAATTTATATAAGAAATTTAAATTAACTTAAATATATAAATACAATTATACAATATAATAATCACATTATAAACATTAAAAAAAGAATCTTCGAACGAATTCATCCAACATAGAACTAAGCACGTGTCTTCTTGGAAAGTCTACATTTGACATTTTTTTAATTCAGTGTTTCTTCAGTAGCTACAAAAACAAACAAACACGCATTATATTTAATTATATATATGTATATATAATTATATATCAATATTATACACACACACACACACACACACATATATATATATATATATATATATATTTAAATAATATTTTAAATAGTAAATAATTTACATACTACATATATTATTAAAATAATCAATGAGAGACTTTTGATGATCCGTATATTTAAATATAAAGTGATGTTTTATTCATATAAACATATAAAATGATATAAGTGATGAATGATAACAATTTAATGAGAAACTCAAAAGTTATAATTAATATATATATATATATATATATATATATATATATATATATGATATAATATATTATTGAATATATATATATATATATACACACACACACACACACACATATATATATATACATATTCAAATACACACACACATATATATATATATATATATATATATATATATATATATATATATATATATATATATATATATATATATATATATATATATATATATATATATATATTAAATAATATTTTAAATCATAAAAGAAAATATAGATTACACATATTTACCTCATGATACATAACTTGAATATTCATCTTTTAGTAATATGGCGTGATCTTCTCATTGTATGATTGCTACTGAAAAGTGGAGATGTAGGATACAAAACAAATTACAGTATATATATATATATATATATATATATATATATATATATATATATATATATATATATATATATATATATATATATATATATATATATATATATATTCCGAAAATATATACTTCATGATTAAATCAATGTTATATATGTACATTTATCTACGTATATATATACATATACATATTTGAATATATATTACATATATTTACCTCATTATACATATCTTGAATATCCATCTTTTAGTAATAATATGATGTGATCTTCCCATTGTATGATTCCTATTGAAAAGTGAAGATGACATACATATTTATAGGCTAGTAAAAAATAAGTTAATTTAGTAAGAAGATGAAAGGTTCGTATATTTATTGTTCATTTTTGGTTTACCATATATTTATTATTTATTTTACTACTATTTAATTCTTTATTTATCATTTAATTGATATTGAATAAATAATAAATATATATTATATGTAAGTTACTAATATTGATTTAATCCGGTTCATAAAATTAATATTAAATCTTATATTCATTTATATATATATATATATATATATATATATATATATATATATATATATATATATATATATATATATATATATATATATATTATTTTGTTACAATTATTTAATTTAATTTAAAAATTGTATTTAATACATTAACACATGATTAAGTAAGCTTATTTATTATTCATTTTTTATATATAGATATATTATTTTATTTCATTTATTTAATCTAATTTAATAGGAATTCTATTTAATACACTAACATGATTAAATAAGCTTATTTATGAGTTATGACTCTTGGGGTCACTTTTAAGATTATTTATTTATGAAGGTTTTTTTTTTTTTTTTTAAAAAAACTGAATTTATATGTATTTTTTTTTATAGATTATATAGGTAATAATAGATAATTGAAATATAATTTAATGTAGCTAATTTATGACACAGGATGTCAATATTTAGGTAGTAATAGATTATTATGTTACTTATAAATAAAATATATATATAAAACTAAATTTCCATAGGAAATTGTATCTAGTGGCGGATCTAGGATGGGTAGTCACTGGTGTCACTGGTTAATATCTCTAAAAAAATTTCTACTAGATGTCTTATTTTAATGGTGTCACCCAAAAAAATGTACACCATCCAGTAGTGTCACTAGTTAAAAACCCAAAAAAAAATTCACAAATCGCGTATTTCAGTGGTGTCCCGTGTCACCACTAAACACTATATAGGTCCGCCCCTGATTGTATCTATGTTATAATGTAACGTACTATACTATCGTCTAAATTTTTTAAAGATAAATATCTGTACATATAATACTATCGTATCAATTTGATGTTCTTTAGGAATGCAAACCATACGTAGATTACTATTTGGTTCTTAAAATATTTTAAGTTATACTTTATCTAATAAATAATATTATTATAATAATACTCCGTAATAATATTGTTAATATTTTTTTGTAGGAGTTACAACTAAAATTATACGCGCCTTCACTGTATTACTTAACGTGCAGCGCTAACGGTTTACGCTTTACTGTAAACGTAATCCTAAATTGTTAAAGTAAAACTTAAACGGAAACACAAACAATAAACGTAAAATTAAAAAATAAGTGTACACGTAAAAATTTAAAACGCAAACGAAAAACTATTAGAAGACTCTGGACAAAAAGAAAATAGGCCCTTATACATGTTAAATTTTAATACATCTATCTATAGTACCATATAAATTTTTTTTAAAATGATGTCGTAAATAAGGATTATCCTAAAAAAAAATCATAAAAATTTGCCTCCGGTGGATTTTTTTTCAGTCTAAATATTTTGAGTTTTTCGAGTTTGTCCCCGGTGGAATTTTTTTTGTTGCCTCAAAACCTACATATTTTGCCTCAAAACTTTCAAATTTTGCCAAAAATTCTCCAACTTTTGCCTCAAACCTTCAAATTTTGTCTAAAAACCTTTAACTTTTGCCCAAAAACCTTCATAATTTGCCTAAAAACTTCAATTTTTTGCCCCAAAACCTCCATATTTTGTTCAAAAAAATTGCTACCGTTTTATTTATTTTTTTGCCCCCGGTGAAAAAAAAAACTAGTTTGCCACTGATCTAAAACATATTATTAAACTGTTTCACACGGGTTATTTCACTAGTATAAACATATAATACCAAAATTTATTAATATGAAAAAAAAAATATGATATACATGTACTAAACGAAGAAAGATAATAATATTAATACTCGTAATATAATAATGATAATTATAATTAATAATTATAATTATAATTATAATTATAATTATAATTATAATTATAATAATAATATAAATAAAAGCTATAAAAACTGTTGGGTTGCTATGACTCTTTGAAGAAAGTAGTAGTAAAGAAAGAAGCTGACAAAAGCTAGCCTCACATTAACCAAGGAAACAATTTTCTTTTTGATTGAATACTCAATAAACCAAGTCAACCAAAACTGTTGGGTTGCTATGACTCCGTGAAGAAAGTAGTAGTAAAGAAAGTAGCTGTAACACCGTACTTTTTACATACACATTTTTTTTAACACTCACAGCGGAAGACTTTAAAGTTTACACATCGTATATTACTACATAGTAATATGATTACACGAAATCACAGGTGTTACGTTATTAATACAAACCAGTTGACCATATAGATTATTATAAAACATCAGAGTTATAGACTGTGTCAAATATCTTCACTTGCCTTGCAAAACCCACCAAAAAATTGCTAATACACACCTGCAGGGCAAAACACTGTGGGGGAATTAGCATAACGCTAAGTGAATGGAAATATCTAGGTGGACATCACTACAAGCATCAAGCACAACTTAAAGGCACTGGTCACTAATCACTTAAAGCCATAAACAAGAGGACCGGCAACCCGTAGCTGATCAAGCTGGGATATACCGATAGCCCCCATTACTGAATCACTGGTATAGTCTTCCAGACGTGACGCACTCGTCATTCACACTATACCACCAATCAGTAACGCTTGGACCCAATACTACTACCCGACACCAAGGTAAATAGCATTGACCTCTTACGTCGCACAAAACACCTCGACGCACGTCGCACAAAACACCTCGACGTTCACTGGGTGCGCACATAATCACATATAGTCACTGCACTGGTCACATACTCATTACACAGTCTTATCACTATACTTGTCACTGTATAATCACATCCATAAAGATAATCCCACTCACCTGGAAGCACAAGCACTCAGTTGTCTTATATCACTGAGTCTTCACCTTTTCGTCTATCACCTGAGAATCATCACAAATATCTCAAGTTAGTAAAGTGTTCAAGTGTTGAATCGCGCTTCACATTTAACAGAAAATATTCACAAAACATATATACACATATTCCTTACTCAAAATCACTAAGATCTAATACTTATACACAAGATTTAGGATCAAAGTACAAAAATCTCCAATTTATACCCACATGAACCCTAAAACTTAATTACCATCTTCACTAGTTCTTAATCTAATTCATAGCAAAATTAGATCATATACATCAAACAAGTACCAAAAACACTTTTCACAATTTTAGGATAAAATCCTAGATCATGATTTTAACATGTTTCAATCATAACAAACATAAATATATCATATATACCTCACATACAAATTGTAACAATTATCAATCTGATAAATAAACATTATACATGAAGATTCAAGTGACTAGTTCCTATTTCAGACAAATATCACAAAACCCTTAAAATTTTGTAAAGTCAATTTAATAGAAATCGTACCTTGATTCAGATTGCTAATTCACAAGAATAGCCAAACACGTATTTTCTTCCTTAGTAATAATAATCTTATAGATCAGAGTATAAAATTAAGGGCGTTAATATGTGTGTGGTTCTAATTAGTATAAGAAGAAAGAGACCAAATTAAGTTGGTTGGTCCCTGTGTGTCGCATATGTGTGTGATTATTTTTCTAAGCTGGAAAATGATGTTAAATGAAAACACAATTATTTAGTCTCTATTTTATTTAATATGATAAGATCAACCATAAGCATCCACGTATATGTATGTATAGTTTGCTGACAAAAATTAACATCAAATCAAATTAAAGCAAGGGTTGAGTCATGCAATTTTAATAGGAAACTAAACCATAAGATTACACGTGTACTTTTGTAAGACTTAGTCATTTTATTCAATTAACACATGTATTATATTATATTCGTAATCGAAAACACAGTGTACCTTGTTAAGCAATCCTAACGAGGTCCAAATCACACAAACAAATATTTTCTGTAATCATCGTCACGAGCACATTCTTACGCTCACATAATAAATTATCAACTCATAATTTATTATTTCACTCCTTATAATTAAATCATATAAATTACTCATAATTTAAATATCGTATTTAAATTATAATAATAAAAGTAACACAATATACCTATTTCATCCAGGCCCATAACTAGGCAGTCACAAATCTACCCCCTTAAGAAGATTCCGTCCTCGGATAATCTGGTCACGGTTAAACAGATGAGGGTATTTAGAGGTCATCAACTCCTCGGTCTCCTATGTCAGATTGGTGCCTAAACTATGCTTCCATTCCACACGCACCATGGGAATCTGCTTTTTACGTAACTTAGTCACTTTTCTGTCGACGATCCTCACTGGTTCTTCCACCAATTTCTTACTTGAGTCTACTTTCAGATCTTGGAGCGGAAGAATTTGATTTTCATCGTTCACTTTACACTTACGAATATAGCAGATGTTGAACGTGTCATGAATACCAGCTAACTCTGGAGGAAGATCTAATACTACGGTTTGATCGTTTAACATTTGACGAATTCTAAAAGGACCAACGTATCTTGGAGCTAGTTTTCCTCGTTTGCCGAACCGAATTACACCCTTCCATGGTGACACTTTCAAATACACACGTTCACCCACGATAAACGTCATTGGTCATCGACGAGGATCTGCATACATCTTTTGTCGATCTATAGCAGCTTTCAGCTTTTCACGTGCGATAGCCACTTTTTTCGCAGTCTGCTGCACAATTTCTGGACCCGCAAACTGTTTCTCACCTGCCTCTAACCAACATGATGGAGTTCGACACTTTCTACCATACAACATTTCATAAGGCGGCATGCCAATACTTGAATGATGAAATTGTTGTAAGCAAATTCGATCAATGGCAGATGATAATCCCACGATCCACCATATTCTAACACACAAGTCCTTAACATATCCTCTAAAGTCTGAATAGTTCATTCACTTTGACCGTCAGTCTGAGGATGATAAGCTGTACTAAGGTTGACAGGAGTTCCCAAATTCTCTTGTAGACTATTCCAGAAACTGGACACAAATCTCGAATCTCTATCTGACACAATAGACAACGATATCCCATGTCGTGATACTATTTCATTTAGGTACAACTGAGCTAATTTGGTTAACGAAGCTATTTCACTGGTAGCTAGAAAATGCGCACTTTTGGTTAAACGATCCACTATTACCCAAATCATGTCATTTCCTTTCTGGGTTCTAGGTAGTTTTGTCACAAAATCCATGGTGATATGTTCCCATTTCCACTCTGGAATCTCTAATTAACGCAAAGACCCATACGGTTTCTGGTGTTCCGCTTTCACTTGGGCGCAAATATGACACTTTTCCACATATTGCGCGATGTCTGCTTTCATAGTTGGCCACCAATATAACACTTTCAGATCATGGTACATTTTTGTAATACCGGGATGCACAGATAATCTCGATTTATGTGCTTCATTTAAGATTAAATCCCTCAATCCTCCAAGTAACGGTACCCAAACTCGTTCACGATAAGTTTTTAATCCTCGAGAATCATTCATCAATTCTACTCTTCTTTTCACCATTAACTCAGATTTCAAATGTTCATCTTGTAATGCTTCTAGTTGAGCTATCTTTAGTCGATCCACTAAATCAGACACAATCTCAATTCGCATAAATTTTACACTGTGAGCGGATTTCTTACGACTTAACGCATCAGCCACGACGTTAGCCTTGCCAGGATGATATCTGATCTTACAGTCATAATCCTTAATTAATTATTGCCACCGTCTCTGACGCATATTCATCTCTTTTTGCAAAAATATATACTGTAAACTTTTATGATCGGTGCAGATAACACAATGCGTACCATAAAGATAATGCCTCCACAACTTTAATGCAAACACTACTGCAGCCATTTCTAAGTCATGCGCTGGATAATTCTTTTCACTAGGTTTTAACTATCGAGACGCATACGCAATTACCCGATCTCTTTGCATTAATACACAGCCCAAACCGGATAAAGACGTGTCGCAATACACAACGAAGTCGTTGGATCCCTCGGGTAAGGCTAACACTGGCGCTTGACACAACAAACTTTTTAAAGTCTGAAACGCAGTTTCTTGTTCATTACCCCACTGAAAAGACACATCCTTCCTAGTTAACTTTGTCAAAGAACTTTCATTCTTTGAAAAATCTTTAATAAACCGTCGGTAGTAACCGACCAATCCTAGAAAACTCTTGATTTCTGTCGGATTCTTTGGTGAATTCCAATTCATCACAGCTTCAATTTTAGACGGATCCACTTTTATACCTTCTGCAAAGATAATATGACCCAAAAATTGAACTTCACGTAACCAGAACTCACACTTAGAAAACTTTGCATATAGTTGTTCACGTTTCAAGAGTTCCAACACTTGTCTTAAATGCTCAGCATGCTCGGGTTCGGTTTTGGAGTATACTAAGATGTCATCAATGAACACGATAACAAACTTATCTAAAAACGGTTTACACACCCTATTCATAAGATCCATGAAAATTGCTGGAGCGTTGGTTAACCCAAACGGCATCACTAAGAACTCATAATGACCATAACGAGTTCGAAATGCAGGCTTAGGAATGTCAGATTCAGCAACACGAACCTGGTGATATCCCGAACGCATATCTATTTTCGAAAAGTACGAAGCTCCTTGAAGCTGATCGAATAAGTCATCTATCCTCGGAAGCGGATACTTATTCTTCACTGTTCTTTTATTTAATTCACAATAATCTATACACATTCGAAGCGTACCATCTTTCTTTTTCACGAATAACACTGGCGCACCCCACGGCGAAGAACTCGGACGAATGAACCCGCAGTCCAACAATTCTTGAATTTGAGACATCATTTCACGAATTTCTGAAGGAGCTAATCTATACGGAGCTTTAGCAATCGGCATAGCCCCTGGCACTAACTCGATCTTATATTCAACTTCCCTGATCGGCGGTAAGCCTGGCAATTCATCTGGGAACACTTCTGGATATTCAGACACCACAGGAATATCATACACTACTTTCTTTTCCTTCTTTACATCGATCACATAAGCTAAGAAAGAATCACATCCCTTGGACAAAGATTTTCGAACTTTCATCATCGACAATAATGGAAAACGGAACCCGCCGCGATCACCACGAGCTACTACTCGTTTCCCACCAGCCATCGGAAAAGAGATAATTTTCCTATCGCACTTAATACTGGCCTTATGGTCACTAAGCCAATTCATGCCTAACACTACGTCAAAGCTTGGTATATGCATCACTAAACAAGTCACAGGGAAAAGACTACCCTCTATGTCAATAGTAATTCCAGACACAAACTTTGTAACTGGAACTATCCTACCGTCACCCACTTCGACGCTTAAGGGTTCATTTATTACACTGACAGGCACATTTAACTTAGCACAAAATGTAGTTGACACAAACGAGCAATTTGCTCCACAGTTAAATAGTACACGAGCTGGTACAAAATTTACTAAGAACATACCGGTGATTGCATCGTCAGTAGCAGTGGCAGCGTCTACTGACATCTGAAAGGCTCTAGCTTCAGGTTGTGGAGGATTCTTGCGCTTCTGCCCCACAAAGGAAGCAGATGATCCCCCAGCTGACACAGCACGTACCCCTGACCCAGACCCCACCCCAGAATAACTCTTTCTTGCTCCTGGACACTCTGCAGATCTGTGACCCTCTTTATGATAGTTCCAACACACATTATTCTTAAATGAACAATCCTAAGGCTCATGTCCCACTATCCCACAACGCAAACACCGTTTCGTTAATGTTGAACACTGCCCACTATGTGAAGACTTACACATTCTACACCATGTCTTCTGACCACTTGACACTGATCCACCCTGGCTAGATTGCCCTTTTGGCTTAAATCGACTTGATTTCTTTGATTGCTAGCTAGACTGGCTTGCCACTGGTTTCACTTGTGACACACTTTCATTTTCACACTTTTGGCCGCCTTTATGTCACTTTAAGTTACCTTTGCTAACATATGCGCTTGTGACAAGGTAGTAGCAAGTCTTGCAACCGTGCGATACTCAGGTCGCAAAATTTCTACAAACCGTTGAACTCTAGATTGTTCGTCAGGTATCCATTGATGCACAAACCTTAACTTGTCCATAAACTGCTCAAACGCTTCATCGACTGTCATTTCTTCAGTCATCGTCATTTGCATGAACTCTTGCTTCAATCGATTGATATCAAATGCGGTGCAGTACTGCTCCTGGACCTTTGCAGAAAATTGTTCCCACGTGACCTGATTGAGTTGCTCTTCGGACAACGGAGCAGTAATTGTATCCCACCAAACCATAGCTCGATTCTTTAACAGTCGGCTGGCATAAGTGTGACGACCCGGGAATTTCTGACTAAATTTAAACTTAATCTTTATATGATTTCGATATGATAAGAAAAGCATGTAAAGTTGAGTCTAGAAAATTTTGAAACGACGTTCATGTATTCAATTACCCTTCGACTATTTCCAACGATTCACGAACCATTATATTTAACTTGATATGCATATATATAATCATATGATATATAAGTAGTAATTAAAGACATTAACAAAATATTAAATGCATAATACTTTACATGAATGTAATTGTTTCAATATATTTTTCGATGGAATTTAAAAGATAAAATCAAATGATTGAATTATCTAATATATTATGATAAGAATACGGGTCTCTGTTACGAGGTCCACATTGATTTGAGAAATAGATCCTTTTAAAAGATATTTGGACTAATTAGTAAAGTGATATACATATGAGGACAAAGTGTCAAATAAAGAGAATTAGACAAAGGTTAGTGGAAGACTAAAATTCATAATAATCAATGGATTTAATTTCAAATGTATGAAAACGTTTTTCGATATAAAAGGACTTAATTATTTTAAAGAACGTGAAATGGAATATTGATTGTTAGATATATAAATAACTTACAACGTGTATTTAAAATGTGTTTATATATATTAATTTTATGATTTCAAAAGATATTAATTACACAATAGTAACACTCAAATGAATATATTATATAATTAGTAAATATAACATAAATAATAATGTATAATATAATAATATGTATAAGTTAAAAAAATAGTTGTTATAGTAATATTACTTTCAATATTAATATCAAAAACTAGTAATTATAGATATAACCTACTAATATGAAACTTGATATATATATATATATATATATATATATATATATATATATATATATATATATATATATATATATATATATATATATATATAAATTGTTATATTACTAATAATATTATTATCGTTAGTAATTAGTATAGTACTATGATGATTATTATTAATTATTATCATTTTTATTATATCATCATTACTTGTATTATTTTGGTGTTATTAATATTATAAATATTATATTATAATATTATTATTATTATTATTAATATTATTTATTTTATAAATATAATTACCATTATTATTAAAGTAATTATTAATAATAACATATAAATAATACAATTTGTCATTAATATTGTTAATGATGACTAGTATTATTATCATAATTGTTAATGTTATTACTAATTATTATCATTATGATTTATAAAGTTATTATTAATAATATTAATCTATTTAATTATTTATTTATCAATTATAAAAGAAAACCATATACAAGAACTAGGAACCAAAATCTGTTTCCTGTAATTGTCGAACTATTTCGGCTTTTTAGAATTCATACCATTTACCAATTCAATCAACAGAACACTCCAAGATTCAGCTAGCACTCACGATCAACTTTATATATTTTTTTTATTTATTCTACTTCCTGTATAATTATTGACGACTACAATTTGTATAGTAATCGACTAAATTTAATTGATAAGTAATCCATCCCACCTTACAGTATCAACTATCATTTTCCAATACCTTTTACAGCTCTCAATTTATCGATTTTTATAGAAAAATAAAGGAAGAAAGTTTTGTTCTCTGTTCTTGAGTTCGTATGGTCAAAATTCGAATTCGATTTCAATTTTAAAAATTAAAAATGCAGTCTTGTTAGGATTATCTTACTAAAACTATCTGCAAAGTTTCAAGTTTTAATTTCTCAAAACAAGAACGAATTCACGAGTCAAAGGTATTTTCTAAAAAGTCAAAGATACGTGTTCATCCCCAAAATTGACTTCATTTTAAGGTTTATGTTAAAATTAATGATTTAAAAAGTTTACATGAATGATTTCAACCCTATTTCATGTTATAACAATTATGTAAAACGTTCTACAATTCAAATTCAAAGTTTTGTTTTTGATAAACACACGACGGCAGCAGGTTTACTTTTTTTTTGGTTTTATTTTTTTTAATTGAACAAGCATCTAATACAGGTCGTTTACAAATGAATTTCAAATCTTGTTTTAAATTTAAAATCCTTGTTTTAAATCATGGTTCGGGTTCCTGATCGATGAAGTCTGATGAAAGAGATACTCAGATAAAGATAAAGTATTTATTTTATTACGGGGTACAATAATCAGAAAAACAATTATGGTGTATTGGTTAGTGAGTGATGTTGGTGATCGAGAGGTCTCGAGTTCAATTCCGAGTTGGAGCATTCTTTTTATAAAAACTTTTAAAGAGGGTATATTCTTTATTTTTAATTCTATTATTATTATTATTATTATTATTATTATTATTATTATTATTATTATTATTATTATTATTATTATTATTATTATTATTATTATTATTATTATGATTATTGCTATCATTATTGTTATTGAGATTATTAATGTTATTGTTATTGGTATTAATATTTGTTGTTATCATAAATAATAAGATTAATATTATTAGTATTTTTGTTATTACTAAATAATATCATTAAGTAGTATAAGGATTACTATTATTATTATGATTATTATTATTAGTGTCATTATGAAAATAACACAATTTATTATTATTTTCATTAAAATTAGTATTAGTCTCATTTTATAAGTAATAGTATTATCATTATTAAGTGTTATAAATAAATTGGTTATTTTTATTATTATTATTATCACTAATAGTTGTATTATTATTATTATCATTATGATTAGGATTATTAATATGAAAATAATACAAGTTATCATTATTTTAGTATTAGTATCACTTTTGTAACTATTAAAGTAATTAGTATTATTATTAAACAAAAGTATCGTTATTAACCATATCATTATTATTATTAATATTATCATTTTTAATAAAGTTATTATTACTATTATTATTAGTAAATCATTAATATCATAACTATCTTAAACAGTTAAATTAACATTTTTACAAGTATTATTATTAATATCATTGTTATTATCACTAATAAAGTTATTATTAACATAAGTATATTATTAATGTTATTATCAAGATTTTTACTAATATTAATTTAGTGTAAATAGAACTACTGTTTTCGATAAACAAATGAAATACATAGATATATATATATATATATATATATATATATATATATATTTAACACATATAACATAACAAAAATTTAATACTTTTATTATATACAAAATGAACATATAAAAACATATACATATTATTAACATAAAAATGATATAACTAATACATATATATATATATATATATATATATATATATATATATATATATATATATATATATATATATATATATATATATATATGTGTGTGTGTGTGTGTGTGTGTGTGTGTGTGTGTTCAATTACAACTATAAATATTAATAAATATACAAATGATATAGGTTCGTGAATCCAAGGCCAACCCTGCATTGTTCAGTTGTTCAATGTCGTAATATGTATTTTTACTATAAAATACAGTATGGTGAGTTTCATTTGCTCCCTTTTTAAATGCTTTTGCAATATATATTTTTGGGACTGAGAATACATGCGCTGCTTTTATAAATATTTTACGAAATAGACACAAGTACTTAAAATTACATTCTATGGTTGGATTATTAAACCGAATATCGCCCTTCAAGTCTGGTAACCTAAGAATTTAGGGAAATGGCCCCTGATTGACGCGAATCCTAAAGATAGATATATGGACCTTGACAAGTCCCATTCGGGGTACGAATGCTTTAGTACTTTGAGATTATTATATAGACGAGAGGTTCTGTTTTGGGGATATTCTATGCATTAAGTTAACGTCAGTTACCAGGTGTTCAATTCATATGAATGATTTTTATCTCTATGCAGTTTGTGAAATGCCTGATACGATAATGATGTTTATGAAAATGAAATCTTGTGGTCTAATATACTATCTGAAATGATTATTTATGATAAACTAATGAACTCACCAACCTTTTGGTTGACACTTTAAAGCATGTTTATTCTCAGGTATGAAAGAAATCTTTCGCTGTACATTAGCTCATATTATTTGGAGTCATTCATGACATATTTGAAAAGTCGTTGCATTCGAGTCGTCGAGTTCATCAAGATTATTATTAAGTCATTTATAGTTTAGATATATTATGAAATGGTATACATGCCGTCAATTTTCGATGTATTGAAAGTTTGTCTTTTAAAAACAAATGCGATGTTTGTAAAATGTATCATATAGAGGTCAAGTACCTCGCGATGTAATCAACTATTATAAATCGTTTATAATCGATATGGACTTCGTCCGGATGGATTAGGACGGGTTATGAAAGTTGGTATCAGAGAGGTGGTCATAGCGAACCAGGTCTTGCAATAGTTTGTCTAACTGATAAGACGTTAGGATACATTAGTGAGTCTGGACTCCGACTGTGTCTGCATGTCAGAAGTTTTGCTTATCATTTCGTGTCAGAAATTACCTGCTTATCATTCTTAGGGAATCTCTTGCTTATCATTATTAATCTAGACATATCTTACTGCCTGGATTACATGAATAGTGTATAGACAAAATTCATATCTTAGCGTATCTGCTACTTCATATCTTAGCGTATCTGTTACTGTAACTTTGCCTGACATATTCCGTAGATTCCTCCGTAACTTATGGGATTTTAGTATTATATATGCATATGTAAATTATGTATTGCAGGGTACTAATCTACATCCTATAATCTATTTCTTATCGAAAATCATTCATCTGATTGTACGAGATGAATCCCTCAACCAGTTCGAGTCCTTCAGATTCCGATAACTATTCTGATAGTTATTCCGACAGTTATTCCGATATGGAAACACACTTGAGCTCCGAAAGCAGTATAATCGGAATGGATCAACCAATCGGCCATCATCAATTCATCTGATGGGTTCGTAGCCTCCTCAATCATTGGAGACAAGAAGAAGGCGATCCTTTCCATCCACCACATTGCCCTCTTGACGAAGAACCTGAAGCACTTACCGGCGAACCTGTCCGAAACACCATTTTCTCTCTCATTTCTAGGGTATCTCGTCACGATTATATACTATACCAAATTCTAGATCATATTTATCCGCTCGTCCGAACCGACAATCACCCCGATGTATTAGAAGAAGTCAACGAGCTTCGCGCTCAGGTAGTGGCTTCGGAGAATATGGTGCAAAGGTTACAAACACCAGCAGTAGCACCAGCAGCATAACCAGTATCACCACCACCAACGCCAACAGTACCATTACCACCACCAACAACAACCGCATCGCAAACCTCAACTTCACAATCTGTCACACGAACATCAACGTCATACGCACCATAGATACCAAGGAGTACCAACAAAAATGAACAATGAATTATTAATTCGTAACTTCACTGAAGAAATATTCTGCGAAGAATATGTGGTTTCTAAAAGTTTTAGAGATTATGTATTCTAGCTTTGACGGTAAACCAAATGAGTTTAATACTATATTTACTCATTAAATCCATGATTACATCTGAAGAAAATATATATGTAAGTATATTTTCACAAAGATTGTAATTAAAAATTCTTTCATACAAACTGTTAATGGTGAAAATATTTTAACGGGTAGGTAATACCCGAGGAATATTTAGATTTCACATTAATAAGTTACAATGTACATTCTTTCAAATCTGATTCAACGGTCATTTACTATCCTATTTATATCCACCGATATACGTATCCGTTCATCACAGAATAACCATATTCATCCAATTTCATATTTGGATTTTGATTTATCAGAATCCAACAAGTGGCATAATGAAGAAAACATTTGACAAAATATAATTTGTTAGAAACAAACAAATTAACTATGAGAAATTTTGTTAAGAATCCACGCTAACTGTTCCTAGCTAATTGTTCCTAGCTAACTGATTACATTTTGTTTATTGCAATTTAATTATCACAATTTACATTCTCGCAATTTTATTTATCGTCATTTAATTTTTGTTATTTACTTTACGCACTTTATTTATCATCATTTAATTTATGTTATTTATTTTTACGCACTTTAAATATCTGGACACGTATACAAAGTTCTGACATATCATATCGACGCATAAATATATATATATATATATATATATATATATATATATATATATATATATATATATATATATATATATATATAATATTTGGAATAACCATAGACACTCTATATGCAGTAATGATCGAGTTCTCTATACAGGGTTGAGGTTTATTCTATAATAATATATATACTTTGAGTTATGATCGAGTCTGAGACACGTACACGGGTCACGATACGTATTAATTAATTCGAATATTATATATTAAACTGTATATGAATTATTGAATTGCTAACTGTGGACTATCAACTGAGGACTACCAACATTGGACAATTAAAATGAATTAAAATATTGATTATAACATATGAAATTAAACAATTCTTCAAGTTTGCCACTTGATTTCATCTTAAACCTCATTTGTAACTCGACGATTACAATCTGCGTTCAAACCTTTCATGATTCTTGAAAACACCTCAATTGAGAGGATGAACCAACCGCACTTCATCTACGTAAGAAGATATTGATGCATATAGTTATGCATCTGAAAACTCTCGAAAATTGAGTAAACGTTTAACACATATTTGTACTAACTCCTTCGGCGTTGTTATTGCCAAAAATAACTTTGCAATCCCTTTCCAAGTAGCCAGTTTTGTCACAGCTCCAACAAGTCAACTTCGACTTCTCGTTCGAAACAACCTTATTATAACCTCGATATATAAGTTTGCCTGTCGTCATCGTTACCGGGGAACCGTCTATATTCCACCACATGAGCGGTAAATTTACCAGCAACTTCAATGAATTTGGACTTTCCGAAAAATCATTATATTCATTGAAACCCCATCATGTAATCATCTATACCCTGTAACAATAATTGCCATACCAATTATCAGGAATCAGCAATCAGTACTTTGAAAACTCACAGCATATCTACATCAACAGTTATATGTATACATATAACCATTATCTCTTAGAATTATGGTCTTTCATTCTGAAATTCTGAAAAGCACCCAGTCTACGAATCAATACATTGAACTTTGAAAAAATAAAAAATAAAAAATAAAAATTGAAGCAGCAGAAATTGTAGACAACCGAAACCGTCAAAAGTTGATGATAAAGAATAGTGTTTTGGTAAAGCTCAGAAAAAGTTTGAAACTGGAAAACTGATTGAGCAAACCATGAAGGAGGCCGAGGACAAATACAAGAACCAAACCCTATATTCAAAGAATCCAGATGATTCAGTATCCGATGAAATCTTTAGAAAATATCTTGCTCCGTACGCATGTTAAATCTTATGGATAAATTTTCTCCATCAACCTTCGATCTTAGAAGTTCCAAAATATCGTCATAAATATCTTCGATATTTCTGAAGATATTTTCATAACTATCCTTATCTGAAATCAGATATCTTTTCACGTCATCTGTATTACACCTTAAAGGAAACTGTTTAGTTTCTATTTTTTGTAAACCTTCAAGTTTAAATTATGAATGTTTTTGAAGTAATGTTGGGAGCTGAAGCATGAGTTAGTATAATATAATGACACTTGATCAACGTGATTATATTACAGTAAGTCATGCTGAGTTTCTAATGGAACATGATGATTCACATACTATAAGGTCATCATGTGCCATGTTACACGAATCTTACATCCTATTTTAACCCCAAACGTATCGAGAATATATTTTCTTGATAGTTCTATTTTTTCCCTTGAATCCTGGTAATTTGACAAGTCAGATTGTGCTATTACCATTTCTTTTTTAGAACATTAACTATGTTCATTCTGAAATTTATATCTATGAATTTTGGACCATTATTCGGTTGACTTAAAGTCGGGAAAAGAAAACAAAAGCATGAAGCTCCAAAATAGAAATGGGGGTATAAATCACAGCAAATAGGAGAGAGCATTAACTGTGGATGACAATGATTATAGGAAACAGAAGCAGGGACATCGAAATATAATGGAAGCTATAAAACCCGATAACAACACATAAATTACAAACCGTGTATATCAATGTTTATCGCAACATAAAGACACAGGAGAATTAAAAGCATTATAACCCCAAGGGCGAAGCAGAAGTAAACAGATTCCCTCGATGGAAGTTGGAAAAGGAGAATGATTGTTGCGATAGTCAGGATAAGGACATGGATCAGAACTGGATTAAGCATTTTCACAATCTTTTGAATTTAGGAATTGAGTATAGAAGTGGTGAAAACTAATGGAACGGAAAAGATAATTTTATAATGAAAATCGAGACATATCATCACATTTAGTGAAAGAGATCCTAATTTCCTTAAATCTCGAAGAATCAGATCTTATAGATTTCCAATATATTCTTTTGAATCCCTTGAATTCCGAAATTCAACCCTCTACTTCAAAAGTTAAGACGCACCTTATTTTCTAAATTCAACCCTGACTACATCAAAAGTTAAATCTCTATCTCAATCTTTTGTGATAACTTCACTTACGCTTCGAATAATCGAATTATTTTATCTGCATTACTCAATAATGATAAAACTCCAATTATCAACTCGTATTTATCATGAAAACATTTTTATTGTTAGCCATGACCACCTCACTCAAATTTCGGGACGAAATTTCTTTAACGGGTAGGTACTGTGACGACCCGGGAATTTCCGACTAAATTTAAACTTAATCTTTATATGATTTCGATACGATAAGCAAAGTATGTAATGTTGAGTCTAGAAAATTTTGAAACGACGTTCATGTATTCAATTACCCTTCGACTATTTCCAACGATTCACGAACTATTATATTTAACTTGATATGCATATATATAATCATATGGTATATAAGTAGTAATTAAAGACATTAACAAAATATTAAATGCATAATACTTTATATGAATGTAATTGTTTCAATATATTTTTCGATGGAATTTAAAAGATAAAATCAAATGATTGAATTATCTAATACATTATGATAAGAATACGGGTCTCTGTTACGAGGTCCACATTGATTTGAGAAATAGATCCTTTTAAACGATATTTGGACTAATTAGTAAAGTGATATATATATGAGGACAAAGTGTCAAATAAAGAGAATTAGACAAAGGTTAGTGGAAGACTAAACTTCATAATAATCAATGGATTTAATTTCAAACGTTTGAAAACGTTTTTTGATATAAAAGGACTTAATTATTTTAAAGAACGTGAAATGGAATATTGATTGTTAGATATATAAATAACATACAACGTGTATTTAAAATGTGTTTATATATATTAATTTTATGATTTCAAAAGATATTAATTACACAATAGTAACACTCAAATGAATATATTATATAATTAGTAAATATAACATAAATAATAATGTATAATAATATGTATAAGTTAAAAAAATAGTTGTTATAGTAATATTACTTTCAACATTAATATCAAAAACTAGTAATTATAAATATAACCTACTAATATGAAACTTGATATATATATATATATATATATATATATATATATATATATATATATATATATATATATATATATATATATATATATATATATATATATATATATATATATATAAATTGTTATATTACTAATAATATTATTATCGTTAGTAATTAGTATAGTACTATGATGATTATTATTAATTATTATCATTTTTATTATATCATCATTACTTGTATTATTTTGGTGTTATTATTATTATAAATATTATATTATAATATTATTATTATTATTAACATTATTTTTTTTAAAAATATAATTACCATTATTATTAAAGTAATTATTAATAATAACATATAAATAATACAATTGGTCATTAATATTGTTAATGATGACTAGTATTATTATCATAATTGTTAATGTTATTACTAATTATTATCATTATGATTTATAAAGTTATTATTAATAATATTAATCTATTTAATTATTTATTTATCAATTATAAAAGAAAACCATATACAAGAACTAGGAACCAAAATCTGTTTCCTATAATTGTCGAACTATTTCTGCTTTTTAGAATTCGTACCATTTACCAATTCAATCAACAGAACACTCCAAGATTCAGCTAGCACTCACGATCAACTTTATATATTTTTTTTATTTATTCTACTTCCTGTATAATTATTGACGACTACAATTTGTATAGTAATCGACTAAATTCAATTGATAAGTAATCCATCCCACCTTACAGTATCAACTATCATTTTCCAATACCTTTTACAGCTCTCAATTTATCGATTTTTATAGAAAAATAAAGGAAGAAAGTTCTGTTCTCTCAATTTATCGATTATTGCTATCATTATTGTTATTGAGATTATTAATGTTATTGTTATTGGTATTAATATTTGTTGTTATCATAAATAATAAGATTAATATTATTAGTATTTTTGTTATTACTAAATAATATCATTAAGTAATATAAGGATTACTATTATTATTATGATTATTATTATTAGTGTCATTATGAAAATAACACAATTTATTATTATTTTCATTAAAATTAGTATTAGTCTCATTTTATAAGTAATAGTATTATCATTATTAAGTGTTATAAATAAATTGGTTATTTTTATTATTATTATCACTAATAGTTGTATTATTATTATTATCATTATGATTAGGATTATTAATATGAAAATAATACAAGTTATCATTATTTTAGTATTAGTATCACTTTTGTAACTATTAAAGTAATTAGTATTATTATTAAACAAAAGTATCGTTATTAACCATATCATTATTATTATTAATATTATCATTTTTAATAAAGTTATTATTATTATTATTATTAGTAAATCATTAATATCATAACTATCTTAAACAGTAAAAGTAACATTTTTACAAGTATCATTATTAATATCATTGTTATTATCACTAATAAAGTTATTATTAACATAAGTATATTATTAATGTTATTATCATGATTTTTACTAATATTAATTTAGTGTAAATAGAACTACTGTTTTCGATAAACAAATGAAATACATAGATATATATATATATATATATATATTTAACACATATAACATAACAAAAATTTAATACTTTTATTATATACAAAATGAACATATAAAAACATATACATATTATTAACATAAAAATGATATAACTAATACATTTATTTATATATATATATGTGTTCAATTACAACTATAAATATTAATAAATATACAAATGATATAGGTTCGTAAATCCAAGGCCAACCCTGCATTGTTCAGTTGTTCAATGTCGTAATATGTATTTTTACTACAAAATACAGTGTGGTGAGTTTCATTTGCTCCCTTTTTAAATGCTTTTGCATAATATATTTTTGGGACTGAGAATACATGCGCTGCTTTTATAAATGTTTTACGAAATAGACACAAGTACTTAAAATTACATTCTATGGTTGGATTATTAAACCGAATATCGCCCTTCAAGTCTGGTAACCTAAGAATTTAGGGAAATGGCCCCTGATTGACGCGAATTCTAAAGATAGATCTATGGACCTTGACAAGTCCCATTCGGGGTACGAATGGTTTAGTACTTCGAGATTATTATACAGACGAGAGGTTCTGTTTTGGGGATATTCTATGCATTAAGTTAACATCGGTTACCAGGTGTTCAATCCATATGAATGATTTTTATCTCTATGCAGTTTGCGAAATGCCTGATACGAGAATGTTGTTTATGAAAATGAAATCTTGTGGTCTAATATACTATCTGAAATGATTATTTATGATAAACTAATGAACTCACCAACCTTTTGGTTGACACTTTAAAGCATGTTTATTCTCAGGTATGAAAAAAATCTTTCACTGTGCATTTGCTCATATTATTTGGAGTCATTCATGACATATTTCAAAATACGTTGCATTCGAGTCGTCTAGTTCATCAAGATTATTATTAAGTCATTTATAGTTTAGATATATTATGAAATGGTATGCATGCCGTCAACTTTCGATGTATTGAAAGTTTGTCTTTTAAAAACAAATGCGATGTTTGTAAAATGTATCATATAGAGGTCAAGTACCTCGCGATGTAATCAACTATTATGAATCGTTTATAATCGATATGGACTTCGTTCGGATGGATTAGGACGGGTTATGAAAATAAGTTACCCGCAATTCTGGTTCACATTGACAGGCTTTCAGTGCCCGTTCAACTTCCCTTAGCCAATTCATTGTCACAATCGGATCGCGATGACCCGTATACTCAGAGGGCTTGCAGTCCATAAACTGCTTGAACGTACACTTTTTCTTCTCCTTCACCACTTGCTGAAACATAGGAGTTTGAAATGGATTCGTTGTAGCGTACTGATATTGAAGAGGGTACTGATATTGTTGGGAAGATTGATATGGCACTTAAGGTATAACTTGAGGTTGAGACTGGAATGGTTGAGAAGCACTACCCGATGGGCCAGATGTATACTGAGTACCAGTAAACCCTGGGGGTATCGGTGGATCATTAGCTTCAGACACCACAGCTAAATGCCTGATGTGGGCCTCCAATTCCTTTACCTTTTCACGAGTTTCATGTAATTGACTTTCTAGCTGATGAACATATTCATCTGGATCACTTTCGGGACTATGTTCCACTGATGGCGCTCTAAATATTCCGGGTCCGGGAGTCACAGGGGCATTGTTATTTCTGGTCTGGTCAGCCATACCTGTCTGCAAACATATCATCTCACAAAATCTTAGTTGATAACCTGTTAGCATCTATCACTAAGCACAATCACCTAGGCACATATCTCTACATTCACTTATTCCCCACTCGGATGTTTGACACGACACTTTCATAAGTTTGGGAGTAAGTCACTTACACAGTGTGCATACTGCCAAACCTACGCTCTGATACCAAATTGTAACACCGTACTTTTTACATACACATTTTTTTTTAACACTCACTGCGGAAGACTTTAAAGTTTACACATCGTATATTACTACATAGTAATATGATTACACGAAATCACAGGTGTTACGTTATTAATACAAACCAGTTGACCATATAGATTATTATAAAACATCAGAGTTATACACTGTGTCAAATATCTTCACTTGCCTTGCAAAACCCACCAAAAAATTGCTAATACACACCTGCAGGGCAAAACACTGTGGGGGAATTAGCATAACGCTAAGTGAATGGAAATATCTAGGTGGATATCACTACAAGCATCAAGCACAACTTAAAGGCACTGGTCACTAATCACTTAAAGCCATAAACAAGAGGACCGGCAACCCGTAGCTGATCAAGCTGGAATATACAGATAGCTCCCATTACTGAATCACTGGTATAGTCTTCCAGACGTGACGCACTCGTCATTCACACTATACCACCAATCATTAACGCTTGGACCCAATACTACTACCCGACACCAAGGTAAATAGCATTGACCTCTTACGTCGCACAAAACACCTCGACGCACGTCGCACAAAACACCTCGACGTTCACTGGGTGCGCACATAATCACATATAGTCACTGCACTGGTCACATACTCATTACACAGTCTTATCACTATACTTGTCACTGTATAATCACATCCATAAAGATAATCCCACTCACCTGGAAGCACAAGCACTCAGTTGTCTTATATCACTGAGTCTTCACCTTTTCGTCTATCACCTGAGAATCATCACAAATATCTCAAGTTAGTAAAGTGTTCAAGTGTTGAATCGCGCTTCACATTTAACAGAAAATATTCACAAAACATATATACACATATTCCTTACTCAAAATCACTAAGATCTAATACTTATACACAAGATTTAGGATCAAAGTACAAAAATCTCCAATTTATACCCACATGAACCCTAAAACTTAATTACCATCTTCACTAGTTCTTAATCTAATTCATAGCAAAATTAAATCATATACATCAAACAAGTACCAAAAACACTTTTCACAATTTTAGGATAAAATCCTAGATCATGATTTTAACATGTTTCAATCATAACAAACATAAATATATCATATATACCTCACATACAAATTGTAACAATTATCAATCTGATAAATAAACATTATACATGAAGATTCAAGTGACTAGTTCCTATTTCAGACAAATATCACAAAACCCTTAAAATTTTGTAAAGTCAATTTAATAGAAATCGTACCTTGATTCAGATTGCTAATTCACAAGAATAGCCAAGCACGTATTTTCTTCCTTAGTAATAATAATCTTATAGATCAGAGTATAAAATTAAGGGTGTTAATATGTGTGTGGTTCTAATTAGTATAAGAAGCAAGAGACCAAATTAAGTTGGTTGGTCCCTGTGTGTCGCATATGTGTGTGATTATTTTCCTAAGCTGGAAAATGATGTCAAATGAAAACACAATTATTTAGTCTCTATTTTATTTAATATGATAAGATCAACCATAAGCATCCACGTATATGTATGTATAGTTTGCTGACAAAAATTAACATCAAATCAAATTAAAGCAAGGGTTGAGTCATGCAATTTTAATAGGAAACTAAACCATAAGATTACACGTGTACTTTTGTAAGACTTAGTCATTTTATTCAATTAACACATGTATTATATTCGTAATCTAAAACACAGTGTACCTCATTAAGCAATCATAACGAGGTCCAAATCACACAAACAAATATTTTCTGTGATCATCGTCACGAGCACATTCTTACGCTCACATAATAAATTATCAACTCATAATTTATTATTTCACTCCTTATAATTAAATCATATAAATTACTCATAATTTAAATATCGTATTTAAATTATAATAATAAAAATAACACAATATACCTATTTCATCCAGGCCCATAACTAGGCTGTCACAGTAGCTGACAAAAGCTAGCCTCACATTAACCAAGGAAACAATTTTCTTTGTGATTGAATACTCAATAAACCAAGTCAACAAACCTGGCTTATTTAGGCCACTCCCTATCGTAACTAAACTATTCATCCTCTTAACCTTTCACATCAGCGCCACATCAACACTAATATCCTATAACTAACTCATAACTAAACACTCCCTATCATGGCTAAAACAATACTCCTCTTAATATACAACGTACAAGCAATAAAGCATCAAGTCCAACAATAAAAAGCCACCGGGACCCACAATTCCTATAACTAACTAAACACATCCGTTATATCCATGGTGAGTGCGGGTAACTAATGCGGGTAACTAAACCGTGCCTATGGTTCATTACGGGTAACTACGGGTAATGAGCGGGTAATGACGGATAACTAACCCATAGGAAGTGGTCTTATAAATACTCATGACTTTTCACCATTATTTGGATTCGGATTGTTCGATGCCAAAACACCAACGAAAAATGTGAAGCCTAATAATGATAATCATTCTAACCCAACAAATACCATTGATCCAATAAACAAACCTTTATCCCCAACTGATATTATCAATGGAGCAATCAAACCAAACCAAAATCCCAGACCTTCTCTACCCATCGTAATTCAATCTAAAGATTCACCCACGAATTCACACTTTGAGAAAGCCTTGATCAAACCTTCTAATATATTTAGTGATCCATCGTTAACCAAAATCATGTTGAAGCAAAAAACAAAAGAAAAGAGATTGATAGACTTAAGTTTTAAACGGGTAGCACGTGACAATATAATCTCAAAAACAACAATCGAACACAAGAAGGTCAAAAAGTGAGCAGGAACCAGCAATTGGCAAGGAAAATCAAAGATTCTACATGTTAAACATTTGACAAGAAGTATTAGAAAAAACCATAAGTCACAATCAATCAAAATCAATGGTCTTGCATCCAAGACAAGCGGTAGCAATTAATTTTTCAAAAATCAAAAAAATGTGTGTGTGTGAGAGAGAAAAGGTGAGGAGAGAGAAACAAAATTCTGAGATTGAGGCACATGGGGTACGTTCGACGGAGCAGAGAGATCGTGGTGAGGGTAATCTTAGGGGTCCGATTAACGCAAGGTTCTTCGGTGTACGACTAACATCATTTATGTTCTTTAATTTCGGTGACAACTGGAGCATTTTCGACCTCTGGCGGACCTTCAAGCAATTCGGTGACCTGGGTTGAAGGTTCTGTTTGGGTGCCTAAGGTATCAAATAAGGCTGAATCTATTCTGGGGGATGATTTTCCGGCGCTAAAGGAGGTATATGGAAACACGAGAAACTCTAATCCGGCACAGTTCATGCAACATTCCGGGAGGGGTGCAGCTTATGATTCGAGAAGGGGAGATTCAAGGCCAAAGATAACAAAAACTAGACGTGTGTGGAAAACCAATGAAGTTGGAAAGGTGCGTACTATTGAGATCGATAGCACCTCATCGAATGAGGAAATGAAGAAACGGGTTATCATCGGCGAACTGAAGAATATTGGCACGTTAAATCTTCTTACAACCGTTGGGTTGGCAAATGGGTATAAAGGGATTCACATTAAATATATTGGTGGTCTGCATGTGCTCTTGGTTTGTGATAATATTAGTATTGCTGGTAACATTATGAGTGGTTGCAATTCCCATTTTAAAAAGTGCTTTAAAGTATTAAAATTTTGGGATGGCAGCTACTTCAATCCGAGTCGTTTAATTTGGTTGGAAATTAAAGGAGTTCCATTTACATACTGGAATTGCAAAACTTTTAACTCGATTTCCAAATGGTGGGGGATGGTTTTTGAATTTAAAAATTGCAATCTAAATCATGGCAGACAAAATTTAATTTGTGGAAAAGTCCTTGTGCACACGTTCAATGATGAACACGTTAATGATGTCGTAAAACTGGTGGCTGGAGATTGGTGCAAACATGTTAGTGTTCTTGAAAGTGATGAGAAAATTGAACTTGACTTGGAGAATATTTCATCATCAGATTGGGGGTCCTATAATGACGACGATGTGTCCGATACATTCTCCGGTGATGAGGGCTCTGATGAGCTTGAGGATGGTGAAATCCGATCTAGGATTGGTCCGACAGGTGGTGGTGAGCAGGGATGGTCCTCTTTTCCGGTGGAAGATGACGGGTCCTCTTGCATAGGGATTAGGTTTCTTTTTGATAAAGCAAATAATGATGATAATACCTCGTCCAATGTGCAAGAAACAACTAGTGCTTCTAATTTGTCCAAGTCCAAGATTTTGGGTCCCAAGGTGTCTGCAGCTGTTGGTGTCTTAGGTAACACAATAGGGTCAGTTAATGATAAGACGGTGGGTATTGATGGGGTGGTTTCACCTTGTAGGCCTGTTGGGACTGTACCACTGGATGGCTTACTTGGGCCTAATGTTGTTGTTGATAACACTGACCCGGTTACTTTTATAACGACCCTGAATTTTCCAACGTATATTTATTAATATTTTTTATTAATGCTTGTGTTTTAATAAACGTGTTCTTATACGTGTTACTTGTTACCGTATTTAACTTTTCATGGTCCGACTTGTCTTTGTGACACACGTACTTTTCACGAATAATATTTTCAAATATTATTTACATTCATGATCAATTAATATTGATCATTTTTAGTTAACTAATGTAACTAGTTAATTATTTGGGCTTTGCTTATTTAATTGTTACATACTTGAGTTTGGGCCTTTATTAATGTACATGGACTTTGAAGCCCACCCTACACACTTAATGGACTAGTTGTGAGCCCATTTTATTACTAGTAATTTATTAATGTTAACCTTAGATTAATTAAGTTAATAATGAGAAGACTTGTCACAAGCATGCTTGCACCAAGCTCCCATGCATTTAACTTTAATATCATTTTAAGCTCACTCCATTCTCCAACACTTGAAAGCACCATTTGATTCCCCTTTTTCTGTTGCAAACCATCGGCCAAGAAGGGCTGGGGGGAGTTCAAATTTTTATTTTTATTTTTGTATTACTTATTCACTAGTATTCTTCATTCCACACACACACACACTTCACTTTACATTTCTCTTTCTCTCACATTTTCTCTCAAACTTTGTAAGTAACAAGCTTTACTTTCCTTTCTTTTTTCATGAAACCAAAATCTTCATCATCATTTACTTGTTCTTTGTTTGTTGTTTACTTACTTGTTACTTGTTTATGTTAAAGATCAAGTTTTCTAACTTGTATCTTCATGTAATCTTGGTTACTTTCATCTTTTGTTTGTAAAGAACCAAGAAAAAGAATCTAAACTTTCTAGTTTATGGTTCTACACTTAAATGTTTTAAAGATTTAAAGTTCATAAGTTTCATTATCATACTTATGTTCATGTTTGTAAACTTAAGGTTTACTTTCTTAAGGATCAAGCCTTGGCTTGAATCTTTCTAAGTATGAACAACCATGAATTTATTACTTGTAGATTTAGTTTATCTCTTCATTTTATGTACTTTAAAGTTGTGATGTTGTTAATTTGGTCAAGTATTACTAGTTAATCTTGATCTCATATTTCTTGAAATTAAAAGTTAACTTTATAAGTTCAAGAACATGGAGGTTTAACTTTCTAGTTACAACTTCATATACTTGTGTTGGATCTAAGTTTCTATAGCTTATGGTCTTCTAAATTTGTTGTAAACAAGAGCTTATAAGCTTATATACATGTTACAAGTTGAAAGTCTAAGTTTCATAACTTATGGTTTCATTAAAGTGTAGATCCAAATTTTGTAACTTAGGATCTAACTTAAGAACACTAGATCTAGACTTTCTAGTTGAGGATCTTTAAGATCTAGCTAAGATCTAAGTTCTACAACTTATGATCTTGATTATTTAGTTTACTTTCAAGTTTGTAGCTTAATATTACTAGTAGAACTCATGTATGTGTCGGATCTAAGATCTTGATGTAACTTTGGTTCATCAAACTACATACAACTCTTAAGTGAGTTGTGCTACATATCTTAGACTTACACTAGTGTTATGATGGTCAAACCTTGGTTATTATGATGCAAACCCATCAACGAGTTGTACACTTGAAGCTATACGCATCAAGGATGAGAACCGTAATGAGCATCAAGCACCAAGAACCCACCGGAACACTTTTACTTACTGTTTCTGGAACTTATCAGACTACCTGGGCTACTGGAAAGTTTATTTTCAGTTAGTTCGGTTCGATTAGATGATTTTTCATTTAGACCTCATCTTAATCCGAGTTACGGTTTAGGATCTATGGCCTCCCGAAAGTCACTACACCCTATTAACGTTGTGCTGAAATTTCTGACCTACTCGCACTTAAACTGTCACCACGGTTAAACGAAGACGATTTTGGTTCTGGAAATTGGTCAGCCTCTAGGGTACTCATATATGGAACCATGGCCACTGGTCTCACCCCATTTCAGTTTGTATAGATGTCGTGGCGACTGAATGAAATCAGCCTTTATTTCAAACCCTAGTCTTGACTTAAAACTTACTTTACACTTTTTGTTTAATGATGAATGATGGTGGTACTTAAGACCTAATTTACATATTTTTAAACCTTTTGGAATGATTTACTGACTTAGTAACTTTTGACTTAGGTTGAGGACCTTCCGGACCAAACTACTTGCTTACTATTCCCGCGTATCGACTTTTACTACTTTCCACTGTGAGTTATAGCATCCCTTTTTACTTTAACTATTTTGGGAACTGAGAATACATGCGCATTTTACGTATTTACATACTAGGCACGAGTACTTAAACTTTATATATGTGTGGGTTATACAACGGCATAAACTTTCCCCTTTGCTCGGTAACGTTTAGTCATTGGTCTTTGAACTGGTGAATGCGAATCTTAGATATGGATCCATAGGGTTTGACATCCCCACTCGGGCTAGTAGCGCTAGCATTTAACGGGTGTTTAATACTTCGTAAACTTACGCACTCGCTAAATGTACTTTTAGGGGGTGTTATTTACGTTAAGTTAGTTACCAAGTGCCCACGGTTAAACATATACTTTTCATACTGTTTTGAAACGCTGTTTGAAGCACTGAAATCTCGTGGCCTACCTTACATTATTGTTATACTTAAACTATAGCTCACCAACCTTTGTGTTGACGTTTTTAAGCATGTTTTTCTCAGGTGCTTAAGGTTTGCTTGCTTCCGCTGTAGTTGTCATGTTTTTTAGACTCCCGCTGCGCTTATTAGAGATATCACCGCATGAAACGTTTAATTTGCATTCAAACTATATTAGTTTTGAAACGATGTATTTGTAACGACCTATGGGTCACGTACTATTATTGTTTGCTATTCGTAGAAGCATACTTTTGGTTGTTAAATACTTGACGTTGGTTAAGACGTCACCTTTATTCATGAATGCAAACTTATTTTGAAACAGCATATAGTATTTGACCTTGTAATGATCATGTTATTGATGATTCGTACACGATGGTTTTGTATGGGGCATCACAACTTTCGTGAATGTTGACAATTGTAACGGGCCTTTGTCCCATGATAATATTGTTGGGCCGGTGGATCCAAGAGATAATGTTACCATAAAAGACTTGGGCCATACAGATTGTTCTTCTGATGATGACGGGTGCGATTGCCCAATTCGTGGACCCCCAACTGGGCAGCTACCTGATGTTAAAACTCAAGTTATTAATCCGGTGGTGCTTCCTGGTGCTGGCCGATCAGAAAATAGTGATTCGGGGAGGGATTACATCGTTGGGCACGATGTTCCTATGCAATCAAATTCACGCGACAAGGCTACTGATACGGGAGTTACTGGTAAGAAAAAGGCTTCGATTACAGTGAGGAAAGAAGGTTCGTATGCTTCGGATTCTTCAAATTGTTGTTGGAATTCTTTGGGCAATTGGAAAGCTTCTTCCAAAATTCTCCACGCAAAAAAAGCTAACAGGAAAGGCAAAGGTGATTCGGAATTTGCGGGTATTAATTGTGTGACGTGTGGTAGTAAAAGATCAAAAGCAAAATCTAATAGGGCAGTGTCTCAGGCCAAATCCAATTCGAAAAGTAAGTCTTCTTCTTCAAGAAACAGCAAAAAGAATGAGGTCAATCAATTGATTTCTGAAAGTAGTATTGGAGTGGAGGATTTCGGTGTTAATCTTGGCCTAAAATGGACCAAGAATGGTTTGTAAGTGCTCACTTTTTTTTTATTCGTATCTTTTTTGCTTAATGAAGATTATATCTTTGAACATTAGAGGTTTCGGGTCCGGGAAAGATAGTAAATTCGGGGATGTTAAACACCTCTGCTTTAGTGAAAGGCCTTCGATTCTAGCATTGCAAGAAACTAAATGTCATACCTTGCCCGATAATTGGTTTTTTGGGCTCTGGGTTCCAATGATTGTGGCTTCTTACAAAAAGAAATGGTGGGAAAATCGGGGGGTCAACTTCTAACTTGGGATAAAAATGTATTTGAGGCCACTAGTGAATTAGTAAGTGATTTTTTCATTGCTATTCGGGGGAAATGGTTACACTCTGGAAACGATTCGATTATTGTCAATGTTTACGGCCCTCTTGATGATCTCAACAAATGTAAGTTTTGGGATTCTCTAGATAAGATTTTAACTATTGATGATGTGTCGTGGGTTATTTGCGGGGACTTTAATGAGGTTCGGGATAAATCGGAAAGATTTAATTGCGAATTCTTTGACATAAGGGCTAAGAGGTTTAATGGGTTCATAGATAGAAATAGCTTGGTTGATTTGCCTCTGGGGGGGTAGAAAATTCACTAGGGTTAGTGACGATGGGTTAAAAATGAGCAAGCTATATAGGTTCTTGGTTTGGGTGACTTCCTTAACTACTGGGCTGACTGGAAAGTGGTGGCACTTGATAGGAGTGTTTCGGATCATTGTCCCATTATGATGTCTGATGGTGATATTGACTTCGGGCCCAAACCGTTTAAGGTATTTGACGAGTGGTTTTTAGTGGATGGTATTGAAAAGTTTATTGCCGAGTCTTGGTCCGATCCTCTGACAGGTACTCGAAAAGATTGTGTGTTTAGAAATAAGTTAAAAAGAGTAAAATAGGATCTCAGAACATGGAGCAGAACTCGCTTTGGTAATCTTGACTGTGATCTTGAGAAGGTTAAAAAGGTTGCATTGGATCTTGAACTCAAAGCTGAATCGGGGTCTTTAAATGTTGACGAGAGAGTAAAGTGGCTTGAATCTAGAAAGTCTTGGTTGGAAAAAGAAAAAACGAAAACAGGTATGTTGAAACAAAAAGCTAGAGTAAGGTGGATGACCGATGGGGACGAGAATTTGAAATACTTCCACAATTCCTTAAAGAGAAAGTTCAATAAAAACAATATTCGTGGGGTTAATGTTAACGGGGCTTGGTGTTAAAATTCGGATACCATCAAAGATGTGGCGTACAATCATTTCAAGAATATCTTTGAGGAGCACGACCATAATAGGTCGAGCCTTTCGGGGCTGTTATGTAAATCTATATCCTCGGCCGAAAACGAGATCCTAGAAGCCCCCTTTACGGAAGATGAAATTTGGGAGTCGATCAAATGTTGTGGTAGTTCGAAAGCCCCCGGGCCGGACGGTTTTAATTTGGGCTTCTTTAAAAAGTTTTGGCCAATTATCAAGGAGGACTTAGTTAACGCGATTAATTGGTTTTAGACGTTCGGGGAGTTATCGAAAGGTTGTAATGCGTCCTTTGTTTTGCTTATTCCAAAGAAATCGGACCCGTTATCCTTTAGCGATTATCGTCTGATTAGTCTCATTGGTAGCTACTATAAAATAGTTGCAAAGATGTTGTCGTTTAGAATCCGTAAGGTGGTCCCTCATCTTGTCAGTTCGGAGCAAAGTGCGTTTTTGAGTGGAAGATACATTCTTGATGGTGTTTTGGTCGCAAATGAAGTAGTTGATGATCTCAAACGCAACAAAAAGCACGGTTTGATTTTCAAAGTCGATTTCGAGAAAGCCTTTGATTCGCTAAGTTGGAATTATCTACTTGAAGTAATGCATTGCATGGGGTTTGGTAGTAAATGGTGTAAGTGGATCTTTTCGTGTTTAAGTTCAGCGTCCATTTCTATTCTTATTAATGGTTCTCCGACTAAGGAATTTTGTCTTAAAAGGGGGGTTAGGCAAGGCGATCCCCTCTCGCCTTTTCTTTTTATCATTGCGGCGGAAGGGCTCAATATTTTAACGAAGGTGGCGGTGGAGAAAGGTATGTATAAAGGTGTGGAGATTGGCAAAGATAAAACGATTATTTCCCATTTGCAATACGCGGACGATACCATCTTTTTCGGGGAATGGAGTCGGTGTAACGCTAGAAATTTAATGTATTTATTAGAGTGTTTCGAAAGGGCTTCGGGTTTGAAGGTTAATTACAACAAAAGCCAACTCTTTGGAATCGGCATTAGTAAACTTGATGTTGAAACGCTTGCGTCTTGGTGCTCGTGTCTTGCCGGTAACTTGCCTTTCATGTATTTGGGCATGCCTGTGGGTAATAAGATGAGGAAATTGAATGATTGGTCCCCAGTTATCGAGAAATTCAACAAACGGTTAGCGGATGTCTTTTAACTAATGTAAAATAGGTTCTCTCTAGTCTCCCTCTCTACTACTTCTCGCTCTTTCGTGCCCCTCCTTGTGTGCTAAACTCTCTTGAGCGTGTGAGACAGAATTTCTTTGGGGTGGGTCGGGTTGCAATAAAAAATGTCATGGGTTAAATGGGAAAAAATCCTTCTTCCTCACGAAGAAGGAGGCTTAAATATCATGTCTTTAAAATCCAAAAATTTAGCTCTTCTTTGTAAGTGATGGTGGAGGTTTAAAACCGAAACCAACAAATTGTGGGTTACCGTTATCCGTAGTATTTATGGCACTTACGGAGGTCTTGTGCTTGGCAACGGGCTTGCCCGGAAACTAAACGTAGCCTTTGGAATATTATTTGTGATGCAGGAAAACAAGTGGATCATTTAGGGGTTCCTTTCTCGAACTCCTTCATTCGCAAGATTGGGGACGGAAAAGATACTTCTTTTTGGGATGACGTTTGGATGGGTAATGCTAGGCTCAAAGATAAGTTCAAAAGGCTGTATCGACTTGAAGTAAACAAAGAAATTAACATCTGTAATAAGCTTGATGAATTCGACATCAATGGGCATGGTGAGTGGGCCTATCAACCGTTGGGCCGAACAAGAGGTGAACTATCCACGTTGTCTGATCTGGCCCGTAACAGCTTGCTGGTCGAAGGCAGAAAAGATGAGTGGAGGTGGTCGCTGGATTCGAATGGGATTTTCAGTGTTAAGGCGTGTTCGGTTTTACTAGATAACATTTT
This sequence comes from Rutidosis leptorrhynchoides, assembly GCF_046630445.1. Lineage (NCBI taxonomy): Eukaryota > Viridiplantae > Streptophyta > Magnoliopsida > Asterales > Asteraceae > Rutidosis > Rutidosis leptorrhynchoides. Next base: position 211,373,555 of record NC_092343.1, read on the forward strand.
GTTAACGCGTGATTCTACCCCTTCGGAGTCTTTACGTAATGGTTTGATCCCGAAAAAAGTTGAGGTTTTTATTTGGCGTGCAAGATTAAGTCGTATACCGGTAAGGTTCGAATTGGATAAACGGGGTATTGATCTTCATAGTGTTAGATGCCCGATTTGTGATGGAGGTATTGAGACGGCGGAACACATTCTATTCTCGTGTCAAGTTGCAATGGAGGTTTGGTCAAAAGTTTTAAGTTGGTGGGGATATAGTTCGACTTTATTCGTATTCGAAGATATTTTCAAGGGCACATTTGGGAACTTAGCTCACGACAATAAGAGAGTAATTTGGTAAGCGGTTGGTTGGGTTGTATGTTTCATTCTTTGGAAAAATAGAAATGCAAAAGTTTTCAAGAACAAATTCGAGACTGTTCCATCTTTACTAAATGAGATTCAAATATTATCCTTCGAATGGATCTCGCGGCGGTTTAAAGGTCACAAGTTGGATTGGCTTCAATGGTTTTCTTGCCCCTTAGCATGTTAATTGCAACCTTTGCAATTTCTATTTTAGGGCCTTTTGTAGTTTAAATCTTCTTAGTGTAATTTAATTCCTTTTCGTGTTTCTTTGTTGTAATTCGGTTTTCCTTTGGTTGCTTTGGTCATCCGTGTATCTTTTCGTGGTGATATATAAGTCCTTCTTGCTTTTCAAAAAAAAAAAAAGACAAGCGGTAGCAGCAAGAAAACAAGTTGTTGACTCAAAGCAGAAAGCAGCTTCAAAAAACACATAAAATAGTAGTGTTGGAACCAAATATTTTGGCAAGTCATTGGGTATTCGTTGGAACAAGGGACGATAATTGTCTCTTACTGACATCGATTTAAAATGTTTCTCAATGAATGTTATTTTACTAAATGTTCGAGGTGTGGGGAAAAACGATAATTTCGATTGGCTTAAAAGACTACGACGTAAAAATCCCCCGCTTCTTTAGCTCCCCAGGAAATTAAATGCGTGAAAGTCAAGACGGTTGGGTTGAAGCAATATGGGGATCACCAGATTTCAAATACATCCAGAAATATTTAAATGGAAACTCGGGAGGTATGATCCTTATTTGGGACTCTAATTCATTTATCGTAAACGAGGCTATCAAAGGTGAATTTTATATAGTTGTCAAGAGTTATTGGGGTGGGTATAACACGAAAATTGCCATTGTCAATGTTTATGGTCCACACGCCAATGAAAAGAAAGTGAGATTTTAGAATAGTCTTTTCAATTACAAAAATATGCCAGCGTTACTTTGTGGTGACTTTAACGAAGTTAGATATTGCCATGAAAAATTTAATTGCGTCTTCAATAAATATTGGGCCATTAACTTCAACAATTTTATAAACACATCATGTTGATTCGATATACCAATCGGAGAAAAAAAAATTCACCAGAATTAGTGATGACAGTCTTAAACTTAGCAAAATTGATCGTTTTTATGGGCCTAAGTTTGGCCGAATTTTGCGGCAAAAACATTAAATAGGTGGACTTCCAATCATTGTCCAATTATACTCGAGGAATTCCTCTCGAATTTTGGACCCAAACCTACCAAATTTTTTTATTTATGGTTTGAGCTAAAATATGCAGATAATATAATCGAAACTGCTTGGTACACTCCCACACCTATTAATAGACAAGAATGTGTCCTACGCAATAAACATAATAGAGTCAAGATCGAATTAAAAGTAACCGCAAGATTCTCAATGGGCTCGAAGGAGAAATCCAAGATTTGTGTACTGTTACTTCACAATGGGAAGTGTTGGTTGAAACTTAATCATCAACCGAAAATGAAAGAAACCAATGGATGGGGGATAAAGGGAAATGGTTTGAAAAAAAAAATCCAAAAAAAAAATGTTGAAACAGAGCTAAAGTCAAATGGTTCACTGAGGGTGACGAGAACTCAAAATACTTTCACAACTTCATTAAAAGAAGAGCCAATAATAACAACATTCGAGGATTAACAAGTTAATAGTATTTGGTCGGGTTTCCGATGAATATCAAAAACTAGGCTTAGAGATACTTTTAATAATATTCTCAAAGGTGGCTCTTAAAATAACACATGTCCTTTCGATTCAGAAGTACACTTGGAATATATATATCACCATCCAACAATATGATGTTCGAAGCAAAGTTCGAGAAAAAGGAAATCTGGGAGGCTACCCAAAGTTGTGACAATTCTAAATCGCTTGGGCAGATTTCACCATGAAATTCTTTAAAAAGTATTGGTGGCTAGTCAAAGATGACCTCATCAAGGCAATTGACTGGTTTTTGGTATAATATGGAAATTTCAAGAGGATGTGACACATCTTTTATCACCTTAATTTCTAAAAAACTGAACCTTATTGGCATCAACGAATTCTGTCCGATATGTCTCATTGGTTGCTATTACAAAATAATAACGAAAATTTTCTCAATGCGACCGTCGAAAGTAATCCATAAAATCGTAGGCTATGAACAAACGGCATTTCAATAAGGTAAAAGCATATTAGATAGTGTGCTAGTAGCAAATGAGGTAATTGATGAACTCAAAAGAAAGAAGAAAAAGGGACTCATTTTTAAAGTTGACTTGGAGAAGGAATACGCTTGTATAGATTGGAAGTTCCTTTTTAACACAATGCATAGCATGAGATTTAGTTCCAAACTGATTCGAAGGATATCAGCCTACCTCACTTTGTATTCCATCTCCGATTTAGTAAGTGGTTCACCCACAGAGGAATTCAATCCGGAAAGAGGAATCCTCCATTGAGATCTGATCTCCCATCTTCTCTTCATCATTACGGCCGAAGGACTAAACAACTTAACTAAAAGAGCAATCACAAATGGTTTCTTTAAGGGGATTGAAGTTGGATAGGAAAAGATACTAGTTTCACATCTTCAACATGCAGACGACACAATTTTTTTTATGAGTGGAGTAAACGAAACACATCAAATATCATTATTAGATTATTTTGAAGAGATATCGGGAAATAAAGTAAATTATAGGAAAAGAAATCTTTTCGGGGTTGGTGTCAACAAAGTGGAAGTGGAAGAGATTGATCATTTCCATTCACTTATCTCAGTATTCCAATTGGATCTAACATGAATATATTATCGTCATAGAAATCGGTAATCGACAAATCCAAGAAAAGTCCCTCGAATAAAAATCCAAAACGGTCTCTTTCGGTGGAAGGCTAACCATGGTTAAATCTATCCTTAGTAAGCTCCCTTTATATTACTTTTCTTTATTTCGTGCACTGTTTCTTGTGTGTATGTTTTATTTATTGTTTGATACGGTTGTTTGTATGTACGTATGTATGGGGGTATGTATGTATGTATGTATGTATGTATGTATGTATGTATGTATGTATATATGTATGTATGGTTGGGTGTCAGTATGTAGGTTTATGTCTGTAGATATGTATGTTTTATGTTATTTTAGTGTTGTTTTTCTCGATATGTATGGAGCCTTGCTCAGCAGCCTAAGGTACGTTCCCATATATATATATATATATATATATATATATATATATATATATATATATATATATATATATATATATATATACATTTTTTTTGTACTATGTGTATTATTATTATTATTATTATATATATATATATATATATATATATATATATATATATATATATATATATATACACACACACACATATATATACGGCCCTATTATTGGAGGCAACACCAAGCGTCGATTTATTGGCGACTTGACCGCCACTTAGAGCCTATATTGAACTCCAGGCTTGATGTAAAAATCATGGAAACTCGCTCCTACCATTTTCATGGCGTCTCGATTTTTTTTTTCCTACTACTTTTTGGGCTGGATGTCCTATTGGAAGCAATCTCTTTATCCGTCGAACAAAGAGAGAGAGAACTTTCTCTACTCTTGTGAGTGTTTCACTCGGGGCAGAGAAATGATTTTTCTTTATTCTAGGATAGAGGAAGGGTTGTCTACACCTCACCTCCCCCATACCTCACGCATGTGGGATTGGGTTTGTTGTTGTTGTTGTGTCGTTAAGACGCCATTTTATGGGGTGGGTCGGAATTAGACGAAAAACATTATTGGGTCAAATGGGATAGGGTTTATTGCCATATAAAAAGGGGGTTTAAAAATTGGATCACTCAATGCGAAAAATATTTATTTAACTTGTAAATGGTGGTGGCGATATAAAAACGAACCTAATGCTTTCTGGGACAAAGTTATAAATAGAATATATGGAAATGGAGGTAGGCTTGTTGTTTCTACTCCTTGCAGGTCAATTACAGGTACCTCATTATAAAAAGATATCATCAAAACAGGGAAAATTGTGGATGATACCAGTTTTAACTTCACAACGTCATTCATGAAAATTACCGAAAGAGGCAAGCAAACAAGCTTCTGGAGCAACGTAATGGCAGGAAACAGCAGCTTCAAATCTGCATTTCAACGACTATACAATCTTGAATCAAATAAGGACCCAACGGTGCTCGATAGAATCACACGCAATAACAATCAACTTATCGAAAGCTGCAACTAGATTCATACTCCTAGTGGCCGAGTGATTGATGAACTATCAAATCTTAACCAATTAATTAATGTTTTATCTTTAACTGACAGGCCCAACACGTGTGACTGGAGTCTAGATGTATCGAAACGGTTCACAACCAAGGATTTATCGCTACTAACTGATTAAATCAAGCTCGCAGATGCATGATCAAATGTTGAACTATACACAACAAGGCATTTCCTCAAAAAATTGACATTTTCATTTGGTGCTTATTCATGAAAAGGATTCTAACAAGGATGAAACTCGATAAAAGATGGATCAACATGAATTCTATACTTTGCCCATTATGAAACACACATTGTGACAACCCGAAAATTTTCAACCAAATTTAAACTTTATCTTTATATTATTCCGACACGATAAGCAAAGTTTATTAAGTTAAATCTCAAGAATTTTAAATTGTGTTCATACATTCATTATAACCTCGACCAAATTCTGACGATTCACGAACCGTTATATATAAATAGATATGTATATATATGTATATATATTATAACTTGAGAATATTAATAAAGTATTAAATGTATAATACTTTACACGAACGTATTTGTTTCAATATGTTTATCGATGGAATTAGAAGATAATATCAAATGATTGATTTATCAGATACATTGTGATATGATTACGGGTCCACTGTGATTTAAGAAATCTATTCTTTTTGACAACATTCGGAAAATAGTAAAGTGATTTATAAGTAAGAACGTGGAGTGTAAATAACTTAGATATTGGATATCGACAAGTTAAGTAACTCGAAATTTTTCATTAAGATGATATCATACGTTTATTTAACCATTGAACTTTATCTCATGCTTCACCAACAGACTATAATTTAAAAACTTGAAACCTATTATGAATATATATGATTCTACTTTTCTAAAACGTTTTATGATATAACGATTTCCATTATTTTAACCTTTAAACAAAATGATTCTTAAATATATTTAGTTTTGGAAAACAAAATTATCATATTTATTTGATTTAGTTTCAAACGTACAAAAACGTTTTCAGTTTAAAAAGAACTTTATTATTAAAACATATATAACTTTTATAAATATCTAGAACCACTTTTGACAACTCATTACTTAACCAGTATGATAAAGATAACGATATTTATATTTTATTTTATTAAATAGATATAACGATTTAAATTAATATTATATATATTTATACGCGTATTATACGTACATAGTTTTATACTTTTACTATACTTAAACTTTACCTTTACTTTATTTTTACTTTACTTTAACTTTAATAATTCATACTTTAATAATTCACTTTAATAATTCATACTTTAATAATTCACTTTAATAATTCATACTTTAATAATTCACTTTAATAATTCATACTTTAATAATTCACTTTAATAATTCATACTTTAATAATTCAAAAATCTATTATAAATAGATTTCAATAGGTTTCATTATTTCATAGAAACTTGAAAATATTTTTTCTCTAAACTCTCTCAATCGATTTACATATATATATTTACTCCGTATTATTTCAAGATATTATTAGTATACATAAAATATTACGACGGAGTGCTGTCCGAGTGATTTTGAAATTGTTTTTCGAGCGGGATAGAGGTAAGGAAATTATGGGTTATAGCTATGGAGGTTATGGGTATGGTTCGGGAGTATTGCTCGTGAGTCAAACTAGTGTTTATCATTCCCGTTACGTCTACGTATTTTTCCTGCAATATTGAATCTCAATATTGATACGTGAGCCCTCATAACTTAACTTTTATATATTATTAGTGTATCCCTGACTAGTGCTCGAGTATATAGGATTATGCATGCTTATACGTTCGTTATTGTCATTAGATAGGTTATGTCGAATCTTGAATTATATGCTATTAAGATAAGGTATATGATATGCATGTCGTTGGAAAGCTAGCGAAAACTTGAGAACTTTTCATTTAGATATCGAATGGTTTCGATGAACAGTTTAGAAGTTATAGTCAATTGAATTTTTCTAAAAATGATTATTATTATCGTCGTTATAATCTTATTATTATTATTATTATTATTATTATTATTATTATTATTATTATTATTATTATTATTATTATTATTATTATCATTGTCGTTATTAATAAAAAAATATTATTGTTGTTTTTATTATTATTATCGTTATTATCGTTACGATTATTATTATTATTATTATTATTATTATTATTATTATTATTATTATTATTATTATTATTATTATCATTCAAATAGTTATTAGTATTATCATTAATATTAATATTATTATTAGTATTATTATAATTAATACTAATATTAGTAACATCTAATTGTTATGATTACTATTATTATTATTATTATTATTATTATTATTATTATTATTATTATTATTATTATTATTATTATTAATATTATTATTATTATTATTATTATTATTATTATTATTATTATTAATATGAATGCGATATAAAAGACGACTAAAAGCTATTAAACGAAGCGATTAGGAAATAATGAGTATGAGTATCATGATGAAATTAAGATATTGTAAGATATTGATTTAAAGGAAAAATACCGTTTTCATTATTTTTATATTATTATTATTTAAAGTATTATTAATATTAAAACTATCATTTTTACTAAAATTATTATTTTTAATAAAAATATCATTGTTAATATGAAACATCATTATTATTATTATCATTTTAGTACTATTATTAATAAAAATTATCATTTTTAGAAAATATAATTATTGTTATTTTTATTAGTAGAATAATAATAATTATTACAAAATAATACAACTTTTACTTATTATTATTATTATCAATATCATTTTATCAAATAAATATGTGATACAAAGATATTTTACTACGTATAATATAATTACATTAATAATATCTATCATATTATTTTTATGATATTAAATGAACTTTATAAATTTTATTACTTAAGATATATAAAAGTATATTTTTATTATATAAATTTTAATATAAAATTTTATTTATTAATAAAAGAACTATATTATTTACTTTAATAAAATCTATTAAAAATAATTAAATATATAAAACGACTATATTTAAACTATATAATAATCATGTACGGAGTATAAATTTTGGAAGACATTCTGGTCAATATGACTTTTGTTGACTTTTGCATATTTAGTCTCGAGCATTAGGATTGTGATACACTACGACTTGACCTAAATTGTTAGACAGATATTGATCAAACATATAAATATATATAATTAATATAGGTTCGTGAATCCAAGGCCAACCTTGCACTTATTCAATGACGTCATATGTATTTTTACTACAAAATACAGCATTGTGAGTTTCATTTGCTCCCTTTTTAAATGCTTTTGCAATATATATTTTTGAGACTGAGAATACATGCGCTAATTTTATAAATGGTTGACGAAATAGACGCAAGTACTTAAAACTACATTCTATGGTTGGATTATTATACCGAATATCGCCCCTTCAAGTCTGGTAACCTAAGAATTAGGGAAATAGCCCATAATTGACGCGAATCCTAAAGATAGATATATGGGCCTAACAAACTCCATTCTGGAATTTGGAATGCTTTAATACTTCGATTTAAATGGTGATTGCGATTGCCAATATTTATGGCATACTTGCGAGTATGCGGGGGATATTCTATATGCATTATGTTAATGTCGGTTACCAGGTGTTCATCATACGAATGATTTTTATACACTTGTGAGTGTAAGGTTGTTTATGAAAAATGAAATCTTGTGGTCTATTAAAATTTTGTAATTGATGGATTATGATAAACTAATGAACTCACCAACCTTTTGGTTGACACTTTAAAGCATGTTTATTCTCAGGAATTAAAAAAATCTTCCGATGTGCATTAGCTCATTTTAAAGATATTACTTGGAGTCATTCATGGCATGTTTCGAAAGACGTTGCATTCGAGTCATTGAGTTCATCAAGATTATTATTAAGTCAATTATAGTTGGATGTATTATGAAATGGTATACATGCTGTCAACTTTAGATGTAAAGAAAGTTTGTCTTTTAAAAACGAATGCAATGTTTGTAAAATGTATCATATAGAGGTCAAATACCTCACGATGTAATCAACTATTGTGAATCGTTTATAATGTATATGAATGGGTCCTTTCAGTTGGTATCAGAGCGGTGGTCTTAGCGAACCAGGTCTGCATTAGTGTGTCTAACTGATAAGTCGTTAGGATGCATTAGTGAGTCTGGTCTTCGACCGTGTCTGCATATCAATAGTTTTGCTTATCATTTTTGTCAGAAATTGCCTGCTTATCATTCTTAGTCTAGACACATCTTATTGTATTGATTGCATGAATAGTGTATAGAGAAAATTCAAATCTTAGAGTATCTGCTAATTCATATCTTAACGTATCTGTTACTGTAAACTTTGTCTGACATATTCCGTAAATTCCTCCGTAATCTACGAAATCTTTTACTCTATATATCTAGATATTATGTGTAATTAGAATATCATCCGATAGCTTAAAATCATTTCATATCGAAAAAAGAAAATCCTTTATTCAATTGTACAAAATGTAATTCGTCATTAGTTCAAGTCCCTCGAATTTCGATATGGAATCCCACTCAAGGTCCGAAAGCAGTGTGACTGGAATGGATCAACCAATCAGCCATCATCTATTTTGGATGAATTGGGGATGGTTCATAGCCTCCTCAATCATTGGAGACAAGAAGAAGGCGATCCTTTTCATCCACCACATTGCCCTCTTGGCGAAGAACCTGAAGCACTTACCGGCGAACCTGTCCGAAACACCATTTTCTCTCTCATTTCCAGAGTATCTCGTCACGATTATATACTACATCAAATTCTAGATTTTATTTATCCGCTCGTCCGAACCGACAATCACCCCGGTGTAATAGAAGAAGTCAACGAGCTTCGCGCTCGGGTAGTGGCTTTGGAGAATATGGTGCAAAGGTTACAAACACCAGCAGCAGCACCAGCAGCATAACCAGTACTACCATCATCAACGCCAACAGTACCATTACCACCCCCAACCACAACCGCGTCGTAAACCTCAACTTTACAATCTGTCCCACGAGCACCAATGTCATACGCCCTGTAGATACCAAAGAATACCAACAACAGCAAATGATGAAGTGTTGATTCATAACTTCATTGGAGAAACACTCCGCGGTGATTATGTAATCTCTAAAGTCTTAGAGATTATCTATTCTAACCCTAACCATATATCAGACGAGTGAATCAAAATGATAGAAGGAAGAGTAGAAACCCTGACAAGAATGATGTGTGATTTATAAGCTAGACTTGTTTTACCAACAGCATCAATAGTACCGTAGCATCACCATCACAGTCAGTGCCGTCAATATCATCAGAATCAGCAGCACCTATAACATCACAAACTCCGTCAGTTCAAGAATCACTGTGGACATCATTACGAATCAATAACGCGTATATTGTATCAACGAGTTATGAAGTATTAACTCACTCCCTCTGAAGAAATTATATGTATATTTTATATATATATATATATATATATATATATATATATATATATATATATATATATATATATATATATATATATATATATATATATATATATAAATTTTGAGATCAAAATAAATCTTTTCATACTAAGCTATTATGCGTGAATCTTAACTACTCGGTTAATTCATATTACTAATATGCAATGAGGTACGTCCTTCGTCCGCAACTTAACCATCGTTAGCTACAATTTCTGTCTCAATTCAATAAATTCCAACTCATAATAAACCAAGTGTATTATTTAAATATATGTTTGATTTTACACTTTCATCATCGATGTACTTGAAATTTTCCAAATAACATCATTCGTACCTGGCGAAGTTCACAAGAATTTCACAAAAACCATCATCATGTATCAACAAATAACGAAGTATTGATTCATAATATTATTGAAGAAATACTTATGTAATTTCTAAAGTTTTAGGGATTACTCAATTCTAGTTTCAACCATATATCAGATGAGTTTAATTTAATATTAACTCATTAAATCTATGTTACATCTAAAGAAACACAACAACAACAACAACAACAACAACAGTACCCAATACCACTTGAGTGGTGTATGGGGGAGGTGAGATGTAGACAATCCTTCTTTTATCCGAGAATAAAAACAAGTCATTTCTCCACCCAGAAAAGTAGAGAAAGTCATTCCTCTCTTTATTCGGCGGATAAAGAGATTGCTTCCGAGTGGATCTCCGGCCTTTTAAAATATATATATATATATATATATATATATATATATATATATATATATATATATATATATAGTAAAATAAAATAATAAATAAATACATAAAAAATGAGACGCCATGAAAATGGTAGAATCAAATTTTCATGGGTTTAAAAGCCTGCCTGAAAATCAATTTAGGCTCTAAGCGGCAGTCAAGACGCCACTTAATCGACGTTTGGTGTTGCCTCAATAAATAAAGCCAAGGGACCTTGTAAACAGAATATTAATTGTACGAAAATATACACATATATATTTTCGTAAAGACTGTAATAAAATTCTTTTGTACAAAATATTAATTGTGAAAAAAAATTTAACGGGTAGGTAATACCCGAGAGATATATAAATTCACAATTAATATGGTACATTCTTCGAATCTGATTCAGCAATCAACAACTATACACATTATCTCCCTTCTCCCTTCTTATTAAAGCAAAAGCAAAATTGTGAAATAATTTTTCATTTTAAGTCTTTAAATTAAATCTTAGCCATTAGATCAAAATATGACACACTAATCTAACCATCCATTCACATAACGAATTTTAATTACTAATAAATTTTAAACATATAGATTGAAAGACTTATATATCCTTAAAACTTTTTAGTATTACATTACAATATGCATTAAACAGGCTCCATAAAATTAGGGAATTTAGGTTATTATTTAAAATGATTTAAATTCATTTCTCTAATGCATTTAATAAATCGGACTGTTACAATTCATACGGAATCAATAAATCTATAATTAATGAATATTATTTATATTTATATTATTATTATTAATTACTAATTATTATTATTGTTGAGGAATATTCATTTGAGTCCATAAATTAAGTTGAGATTCAAGGGACCAATGAGAGTGCGACACGTGTCGCGAAAATCACATGTGATTGGAAAAAAAATTCAAAAAATTTTTTTTGAAAAAAAAATTTTTAAATTTTTTTTCGAAATTTTAAATTTTTTTTTTTTTTTTTTACAATCACATGTGATTTACCTGCACAATCACATGTGATTGAATTGTACAATCACATGTGATTGGATTTGCCATGCATAAACACATGTGATTGGGTTTACAATCACATGTGATTGGGTTTACAATCACATGTGATTGGGTTTACATAATCACATATGATTTTTTTTAAAAAAAATTTCGAAAAAAAAAAATTTCGGAAAAAAAGTTTGAAAAAAAAATTTTCGAAAAAAAAATTAAAAAAAAAAATTTTCGAATTTTTTTTTTTTCAATCAAATGTGATTTTCGCGCCACATGTCGCCATCTCATTGGTCCCTTTGTTTTCAAGCAAATTTATGGATACAAGTGATTACAACTCTATTATTGTTAGTTAATTTATAATTTTTTAAGGTAAAAGTTATAAATTTGTAAAATCTAGATCTTAAATTTGAAAATTAGAAACAAAATAAAAAAATTAACGTGATCAAATGAAATTTTTGTGATGAATTCTCATAAAATAACTTCTAATTATTTTAAATAATAATTAAACAAAACTTATGTAAAAAAATAAAAAGCTTTTTATACATGCAAAATTCGGGTTAAACTTCATATTTATTAATTAGTTATTTATTTATTTATGCAAAATGCGGTTAAACTTCATATTTATTTATTTATTCATAAACACATCCACTCTCCTAATTGATAATTCAACTTAAAATACCTAAAATACCCTTAAATGATATATTGTACAGACTTTATTTTAAAATTTATTTGAGGGTATTGTTGGAAGATAGCATGAAATACATGTGGATCTATCCTTTTTGTATTTGAAAATATCACCACCATTATATAAAAAGTAAAAAATACTGTAATTTCCTTTTAAAAATATATCATCAAATAATTTCCTTTTAAAAATATATCATCAAATTAAAATCTCCTTTGGAGATAACTCACGCCATGTATATCTCCTTAAATCAGACGCAAACATTTTATTAATTCCATGTCATTTGTTATAACAATAAAATCGCCCTAAATCGTTTTTTCAAAATGTTGATCCCTTTGCAAACTCGCCCTAAATTGTTTTTTCAAAGATAATAGCAAAATCAATTGAGTCAAATCTCTTGATTTCCGCATTTCTGGCAACTACAATGTAACTTGAAAGGGATTTAATTATAAGATTATTTTCTACGCGTTCAGGGATTTGACTGAATCGATTCCTTCCTTAAAAAACGAAAGTTTAATCTCAAATCCCCTAAATAACTGTATTTTTCAAAATCAAGTCTAATCCTTTCTTATCCTACTTTTGATCCTCCTTTAATTTCCCTCCTATTATTTGACTTCCGAATTTCAAATGAACTCAAACCAAACCATGAACAAGAATCGCAATTCTTCGAAATCATATATATTCTCTGATTTTCTCTTCATTATTTATTATTTACGAGTGATTTTCAGTTCATAGATTACGGTTCATGTTATTATACGCAGGTGTTAATACAGATTGATCTTCGGATTATATCATTATTTGTAAGTAATTTTACTTTCAATCATTTCGTTCTATTGTTCTTACTAATAATTTCGTTCTATTGATTTTTACTTTTGTATACTTTATTTGTGATATTTTTTTCTCTTCCAAATCTAATTGCTTTTTGCTTCATAAAATTATACTTTTAGCAATAAGTTTATCATACTTCTATCAATAAGTTTAGTCATAACTTTTTTTGCTATATTCTTGGACTTTTGATTTTAGTTACCTGAATAAACTTCATGTTGCATGTTTAAACTAAAAACTATATTTTTATCATATGTATGACAAAAATGGTTACATCGTTGTTTCCTCTTTATGTGTGGTAGGTGATTATCATAAAAAGTGCCAGGTAAGGAGTTTGGTGATGGAAGGAAATGTCTAGATGTTTTGATCGTAGCTGATATTTTATTGATGTAGTCTGGCTTTGAGATCCTGTTATTTGTCAAGAAAATAAGGTACCATTTCAAATTACTGGTTATTACTAAACCTATAATTACTAACTCTGTTGTAATTAAACGGGTCAAAATTGACAAACTACTATTGAGATGAATTTTATCTATAGTCGCACCTTCCATTTCCTTTTATTTAAATGAAAGTTTTGACAGGCTACATAAATATACCTTTCATATATGTCTTTTAGAATTTCTATTTGTTATATACCTGACTTCATGCACTTTAGATGTTCTTACCTGACTGGATCTATATTATGTATTTTTTTATGCTAATTGATTTTATTGCTTAACACATTTTTTATTTTTGTTATGTTTCCTGATCATATATGAATATACAAACTTAAGTGTTGTTGTCCTGATCATATATTATGTATTTTTTATTTTTGTTATGTTGACTTGTTCTATATTATATACTAATTTTAATCTTCGTTTTTTTTTTTTTTTTTTTTTTTTTTTTTGTGTGTGTTGTCCTTCAGTGCTAAGTGTAGGATTCTTGAGGAAATTTGCAGCGGGAAAGGTTACATTGACTGTTTATTTTAGAATGTTTGTGAAGCATAATAAGGATATTATTTTGAATGCTTTCTCATTAAGACTTTGTAATGCAAGTTTTCTATCCCATTTATATTTTTTTTTGTTTGGCGAAAAAAGGATTATATAAAAAACACGATAACTCCATCAAAGCGATGAATGCTACCGGAAATTAGTACAGATTACAAAAACAACTAGAAAAATACAGAATAAACTTGCATTTATATGTGTATTTGTTATTTGTGCATAATTATAGTAGTTTTTGTTCATAATTATTGTAGTACGAGTTATATTAAGCTTATTATTGAAAAACATTCACTAATTCTCTCTCATACGCTCTCTAGAATATGAACGGCTCTCTTCTACTTTTCCACCGCCGGCGTACTACTCCGGTATATCCTTTTTGCTTTTTTTAATTTCATTCGTTCATGTTCTATAATTTATTATATTATATCCTGTTGCTTTGTATTTGTTTCCTCTGGTATCATGTATCCCCTTCATACTTCTCCTTTCACCCCCAAGCTCAACGACCGCCGCCCAACATCCACCGGCGCCACCGCCAACCACATCCAGTACCGTCCCCTTAACGAAGGTATCTGGGTACCAGTCGATCGGAATAACAAGAAATCACCTTCCAAATCTCATATCAATCCGCCACCCAACACTTCTATCCCCGCTCCTCATAACCCTAAATCTAATATCACCAATCTAAATTCATCTTCAAATCTCATCTACAATCACTTTAGACAACGTGAAGCCTCTGTCAGCCTCATCAAGCAATTCGGTAAACCTAAATCTAACACCCCTCCATCCATGAAACCGATTGATAAATCACGCATCACCTCGTATATGTTCCATAATTTCCCCGAAAACTGGACATCGGTGGATTTCTGGGGTATATTCAAACGTTATGGCAACATCCACGAAGTTTACATCCCTAAAAAAACTCTTAAAAGTGGTAAAAAATTTGGGTTTGTTCGTTTCATAGATGTCCCGGAGTTCGACAAAGATTCACTTGCTAGGCGTTTAGGTCTAGTTGTTTCCGGGGACTTTCTCCTCAAGGTTTACAGGGCATGGGATACCACTTCAATTGATAACCCAAAACCCAAGACTCAACAGACTACTAAGCCAGTTAAGGTTCAACAGCCCAAACCTGTTCCCTCTAATATTACTGACGACCGAAGTTTCATGGAGGTGATCACCAACAAACTGCCTTCCAAATCTAAAATTCCAACTATCAAGGTTAATGTCAACGAACCCCTAATCGATTTACTAGGTCACGCGGTTATCGGTAAGGTCAAGGATTTAGAATATCTCGAATATTTTCATGAAATTTGTCAAAGTGAAAATCTTGCCGGGTTCACTATCAAATATCTCGGGGGTCATGATCTAATGCTCATTTACGAGGATAAACGACCTGCACTTGAGATGCTTAATAACCCGGAAAACCCACTTTGGAATTGGCTCGACGATATTAACCCGTGGGATCCGGAAGAATATACCACTTCCGGCCGTCTTGCTTGCATCAATATATTCGGTGTCCCGATCACTTGTTGGCTAGAGTCCACCTTTCGGGATATTGCTTGTAATTGGGGCCAAATTGTTGAAACTTTTAATTGCTCCATTACTAACGAAAACAACCAAGACTTATCGCATGGTACGGTTATCATTAAGACCATGAACTTTAAACCTATCGATGATCAAGCTGTCATTATACATGATGATAATAAGAATGTCTCGGTTTATGTTAAAGAAGTACAAAACTTTTCCATGTTCAATTATCAGGATGACTTACCATCTGAATCCAATTCGGATTATGATTCGGACATCAACGAACATATCTCCGATGAGGAATCAAACATGGATGATGATGATGATCTTCTTGACGATAACCCTCATTACGATCCCTCGCAACATACTCACGTCAACATCCACTCCGGTAACACCTCGGATCACAACCCTGGTAATTCTTTTTCGGAAAATGGTTCAACATCTCACTCTTCTAAACGTATGGAAACTCACAATTTCCAAAGTAATTCTCCAACCTCCCCCATAAATTCCCCTAACGGTCCTACCCCCAACGTAGACATACCTACTAATATTAATGATTCTACTCCTGTACCTACACACCCTGAACCCACTCCCAATGTCATCCCACCAGACTCCCAAACTAAATCTGATCCTATCGGAGACCATGTAATACCAAGCCCACACATCTCAAGTGAGCCCATTAACACTCCATCCCAGCCCAATTCACCTCGCGGCCCAATCTATAACACAACCCGTAACCCAGTTACTCCAAATGCGAATACAAATAACGTTTCTCCCCCTACAGAAACTGTTATACCAGACTCGAACCCAAGTACACCTATATCCCCTAATCTACACCACCATATCTCTCCGGTTAGCCTAATGCCTGATCCACCCCCTACACATACCCATTCGACTTCCTCTGACCCTTTTAACCTAGATGAATTACTTTCCATTCGCAAAGCCAAATCCAAAAAGAAACCAAAATCGGTAGCGCGCACAAAATCCACCTTGATCCCGAAAGATAAAGAACATCCTTTCAAATGGAGTTCCAAAGAAGATATCCTCAAAACCAATCCCGTGAGTCACATCCCACCTGTTGCCCCAATACCGAACCCAAAAAACCGCCCAAGATCAAACATACTATACATTAAACATCTCGCTCGGAGTGGCCAAAAACTAAGATTCTCACAATTAACAAAACAAGGCAAAACCTCTTCCATTGTCGGAGATAAATCATCTAAACAGAACCTTGGCTCGGAGACATCTTCTAGACATAATAATAACAAACCGACAACGAGCTCCTCGAATGGTTTAAGCACTGACACAAACGAATTCGGACAAAGCATCGGTATCCGCTGGAATGCTCGGTAACATCTCATCCTTTTTCTCGTTTATATTTTTTTGTTATAAATGTGTACGATCTCTCTTAATATTCGGGGCATTGGGCAATTGGGTAAAATTAGTTGGCTCAAGCGTATTTGTCTTAAAGAAAAACCTACAATTTTAGGGTTACAAGAAACAAAAAGTGATCATTCCCAAGATTACATCATTGAATCATTCTGGAACAATTCTGAATATAAATTCGTCCAAAAAGATTCGATTGGCGCATCAGGAGGTATCATTACGATATGGGACTGTAATATATTTTCCTTTGATTATGCTATTGAAGGAGAATTCTTTCTTGCTATCTGCGGGTCATGGGCGGGTTATGACTCGAAGATTGTATTAATTAATGTTTACGGTCCACACTCGTCCCCCAAAAAACTCAGATTTTGGGCCGAATTAACCTCCCTCGTAAACTCTCTCACGTTCCCGTTTATCATCTTCGGTGATTTTAATGAGGTTAGAAACACCTTTGAACGCATGAATTGTGAATTTAATCAACAATGGGCTAATAACTTTAACAACTTCATTAACAGCTCCGGCCTGATTGATCTACCCCTTGGAGGGAAAAAATTCACCCGAATCTGCATTAAAAGAATGAAATTTAGTAAGCTTGATAGATTCCTCATCTCCGATGAAATCCTAAAATTATGGCCTAACATTTCCTCCAAAACCCTCGATCGTGACCTCTCTGATCATTGCCCCATTATCCTTAGAAACACATTCGTTGATTCCGGACCTAAACCTATTCGTGTCTTCAACACATGGCTCGATCTCAAAGATGCTGATTCCGTTATTGCTCGGGCTTGGTCAATCCCTACGACCGGTAACCGCCCCGACTGTATATTCCGTAACAAACTAAAAAATGTAAAAATGGAACTTAAAAAACACAGCTCACAACTCGATAACCTCGACTCTCAAATTCTAGATCACCTTAATGCCATTAACGAATGGGAAGCTTTAGCCGAAACTAGACCCCTGTCCGAAATTGAGAAAAATAAATGGTTAAACGACAAACTCTCTCACATCGACAAAGAAAAAACCAAAACTAACATGTTAAAACAAAAATCAAGAATTAAATGGGCCCTCGAAGGAGATGAAAATTCGAAATACTTTCATAACTTCATTAAAAAGAGAACAAACAAAAACAACATACACGGCATCTCCATTAATGGTAATTGGATTGAAGATCCTAATGTCATAAAACACGAAACATTCCTCTACTTCAAAAATCTCTTCAAACCAAACAATCTTAACAACCACTGTCCATTCGATAATGCTCCTCACCTTCAATATATCTCCCCTCAAGATAACGTCTTACTAGAGTCCGAACTACACGAAAGGGAAATCTGGGATGCTATCATTAACTGTGATAGCTCCAAGGCTCCCGGCCCTGATGGTTTTAATATGAAATTCTTCAAAAAATATTGGGACCTTGTTAAACACGACCTCATTAAAGCTTTAGAATGGTTTTGGACCAATTCTGAAATTTCGAACGGCTGTAACGCATCTTTTTTCACCCTCATTCCCAAAAAACCCAATCCTATCGGTCTAAATGAATATCGCCCTATTTGTCTAATCGGTAGCTACTACAAAATTCTTACCAAAATCCTCTCTACTCGCCTTGCCAAAGTCATACATAAGGTCATCGGGGCTGAACAAACAGCCTTCCTCAAAGGTCGCAACATATTAGACAGCGTACTCATTGCTAACGAAATTATCGATGAACTTAAACGGAAAAAACGCAAAGGTCTAATTTTCAAAGTCGACTTCGAAAAAGCTTTCGACTGTATTGAATGGGACTTTCTGTTCAACTCCATGCAATACATGGGTTTCGGCTTGAAATGGATTAGTCTCATCCGTGCATGCCTTTCTTCTTCATCCATTTCCATTCTCGTCAATGGCTCCCCAACTAAGGAATTCTCCCCAGGTAGGGGCATACGCCAAGGCGATCCCATCTCACCTTTCCTCTTCATCATCGTCGCCGAAGGACTCAACATCCTCGCGAAACGGGCATTAGCTAATGGTCAGATTCATGGCCTTAAAGTTGGGTTCGACAACATCACCGTCACTCATCTTCAGTATGCTGATGACACGATCTTTTTCGGGGAATGGAGTAAAAGGAATGCGAAAAACATTTCCAAACTCCTTAAATGCTTCGAGAAAATCTCTGGTCTTAAAGTTAATTTCCGAAAAAGTAAACTTTACGGAATCGGTACTTCTCCCTCTGAAACCGATGAAATGGCCAATTATATCAATTGCTCTACCGGTACCACTCCTTTCACATACCTCGGTCTCCCCATTGGCATCCCTACATCACACCCCTCATCTTGGCATCCAATAGTTGAAAAGTTTGATAAAAGACTTTCCGACTGGGCTGCCAAAACGGTCTCGTTTGGTGGCCGACTCACACTCATCAAATCCATTCTAAGCAGTATACCGCTCTATTACTTCTCTCTCTTTCTCACACCTTCCTCCATCCTTACCCTCCTTGAAGCCAAAAGACGCAAATTTTTTTGGGGTGGGTCATCCTCTGAAAATAAAATTAATTGGATAAAATGGGATCAAATTATTCTACCGTACGATAATGGTGGTTTAAACATTGGCTCTCTTTTCAGCAAAAACATCTCACTACTATGTAAATGGTGGTGGCGATTTAAAAATGAGGAAAATGCATTATGGGCCAAAATTATCACAAGTATTTATGGGAAGGGGAAGGGGGGGGGCTGGACTCTAACGTTTCTTGCAGGAACATTTCAGGTCGCACGGTTTGGAAAGAAATCATTAAAGCTGGCAAGGCTGCTAACAACTTAGGCACTGGTTTTTCATCCTCCATCACAAAAAATCTCGGAAATGGCACCTCCATCGATTTCTGGAACGACATTTGGTTTGGCTCAGAACGTTTCAGCACACTTTTTCACAGGTTATATATGCTCGAGACTAACAAAGTTGCAACTGTCGCTGAAAGAATTACACAAGAAAACGGCTCCTCTTTTGGAAATTGGTGTTGGACAAGACCTCCGTTTGGCCGAGCTCTTAACGAATTAATGGAATTAAACAACATCATCTCATCGGTCACATTATCCGCCAAACCCGATTCCTGGAAATACACTCTTGATCCCTCGGGTACCTACACCACCAAATCTATGTCACATCTGATTAACATATTAAAATTTGGTGGTAACACTCTTAACACAACGATACCCCACAACAAACTTGTGCCTCAAAAAGTCTTCATCTTCATATGGCGAGCCCTACAAAAAAAGTTGCCGGTAAGATCCGAATTAGACAAACGTGGCATTGATCTCGATTCCACATTGTGCCCTTTATGTGAATTGGAAATCGAAACCACTGATCACATTCTCGGACTATGCCCGAAATCGGCTCTAATATGGAAACACGTTCTTGACTGGTGGGCCCAAGACAACACACTAATCTCCAATGTAAACGATGCGATTATCAATGATCAAGCCTTCGCTCTCAACAAACTCGGAAACTCAATATGGCAAGCAACCAAATGGATCACATGCTACACAATATGGAAACATAGAAACTTAAATGTATTTTCCAAAAAAATGTGGTCTCCCGTCTCGATTCTCTCCGAAATACAAACTCAAAGTTATAGTTGGATATCTAAAAGATTGCGCAAAAAGAAATCAATCATGTGGCACCAATGGCTCATCAATCCTTCCTTCTTCGTCGCGGATCCACCACATCGTGTCGTCGGCATAGGTTGACATACCCTCTCAATGTAGTATAGCTGCGAATTCTATTTCTTCTATCGAGGGTCTGATTAATCGGGATAGAGTGTGGAAGCTTTGTAGGCGCTGGATCGTCACTGTTTCCCTCTCTTTCTCGGCTTGTTTCTTCAAGTTCATATTCCCTCTTTAGTTTGTTATAGTTCTCGTCGCTACCCTCGCTAAATTAGTTCCTGAATGTGCATCTCCATTTCACAATTGTATAGTATACATAGGGCCTTGTAACTTTGATATTCCATTATTAATAATATTATTTGCTTTTCAAAAAAAAAAAAAAAAAAAAAAAAAAAAAAAAAAATTTACTTACTAGGGTTTTTGGACATATAGTTGATTATAACTCACTTTTGGATGCTTTGTCAAGTTTCGAGGAACACGGACCGATGGTAGACTTGTGGTGTCCGCATATTGGTAGGCTATAAAAGTCTTGATAATTTCAAATGTACTCGAGTATTGTTTACTTAAATTCAAGTATTGTTTACTTAAATTCAAGGTATCTTTAAAACTCTTGTGTTTTTCATGTTATTTAACACTTATCATACCATACTTGTGATTTTTAAAAATGTACATAATGAATTAGTTGTTTACAAGTATCATAGTCTTAGGCTGATGGAGCTTCATGACCAAGATCAACCAATACAAAGTTTGGCAGTTGACACCTTCATGCACGTCATTGTATTTGACTTCGAATTTTATTTAATTTATTTATTTATTTATTTTTTTATTCATATGCTTGGATGAGTTATCTCCATCTATGGTAAAGTACTTCTGGCTATTAAACTTTGAATTTGGAGTTGTTAGATTATTACAATCTTGCAATTGAACTCTTTATTATTTGGAGACATGTAGGTATGTATGTTATGAAATCTACAATTACCACCGTTTTTTTAGAGAACGGCTGTTATTACATGGCGTGTAAAGAATGTCAAAGAACATCTACTCCCATCGAGGTTCTTGATCTCACAACAAACGTCGTGTACACAAAGTCTTATAACATTTGTAGTATTTATATATCATATTTTAATGTTTCATTTTTATTTATATTAAAGAAAATATTAGTTCCACAAACCCAATTTTGGACTCCTTAATAATCAATGTTCATAAAAAAACCCGTTTCTATTTTTCTAATAATTTTTTTTAAAGAATCCCGCGAATTCGCGGGTTTTTAACTAGTTTTCTCAACAATACACATTCTTTTATAAAAATCAAAACAACCATACTCATTCAAATTCAATTACATATGCTGATCTTGAAATCGCAGAATTCAATTCGAAATATAACCAGTATCATCACTCTTAGATTCCTATATCTTTCCAAGTTATACTTTGACTTCAAAACTATGCTAGAACATCATATGTATATTAACGATTACAATATGTGTTCAAACCCTCCGAAATTCCCGAAGACACTTCAAATAATGAACAATCGAGATGATGATCCAACCACATGTTACCCACAGTTATTTACCTAAAAAACTTATAAAACCAAAGTCATAGTTTAACATGTATCCGTGTCAGACCCTTTGGCATTTATTAGCTAAAATGTCTTTTCAATTCCTTTTCAAAGTAGTCAGTTTTGTCACAGCTCCAGCAAGTCAACTTCGACTTTTCAGTCGAAACAACCTTATTATAACCTTGATATATACGTTGCCCTTTCGTCATCGTTGCCGGGGAACCATTTATGTTCCATCACATTAGCAATAAACTTACCAACAACTTCACTGATTTTTGATTTTCCAAAAAATCATTATAATTATCAAAACCCATCATTTACCTATCTGCATCTTGTAACGAGAATTGTCATACGAATCATTGGAAAATAGCAATCAGTATTTTAAAATCTCACAGCATGTCGACGCCAACAGTTATACATATAACGTCTATCTCCTGGACTTACATACTGCGATTGTGAAGTTTCTGAAAAACACCCTGAACTGCGAACTAGTTCTCGAAATGCTGATGAAGCAGCAAAAACTATAAACGACTTTAACAGTAAAAAGTTGATGATAAAGAGTAGTGTGTTTGCAAAAGCTCAGAAAAAGAGAAGGTTTGAAACTGGAAAACGGATTGTGCAAACTATGAAGGAGGCTGTGGACAAATTACAAAGACTAAACCTGCCTTCAAAGAATCCAAATGATTAAGTGTCTACTGAAGTCTTTAGCGAATATCTTACTCCTTACTTTAAAACTCTTGCGAATAATATTCTTCATCATCCTCTGATCTTAGATATTCTAATCTTTCATTATAAATATCCTCCATATTTCTGAAGATATTTCCATAACTATTCTTATCTGAAATCATTTATCTCTTTGCGCTATCTGTATTACATCAAAAAGGAAACTGTTTAGTTTCTATATTCTGTAAACCTTCGAGTTTAAATTATGAATGTTTTTGAAGTAGTGTTGGGAACTGAAGCATGAGTTAGCATAATATAATGACACTTGATCAACGTGATTATATTACAGTAAGTCATGCTGAGTTTCTAAATGAAACGTGATGATTCACAGATCATAACATCATCTTGTGCCATGTTACACGACTCTTGTATTCTACTTAAACTCTAAATATATCAAGAAAATATTTTCCTTGATGATTCGGCCTTTTCCGAGGTATTCTGGTAATTTGACAAATCAAGATCATGCCACTACAATTCCCTTCTTAGAACATTAACTATGTTAATTTCAAAATCCATACCTACGAATTCTGGACCATTATTCGCTTGACTTAAAGTCGGGAAGAGGAGACAAAAGTATAGAACTCTTGAATATAAAAGAAAATATAAAGCTCGACAACAACACATAAATTACAAACAGTGCATATCAATACGTATCGCCACGTAAAGACACGGGAGCATAACCAGTACTATAACCCCAAGGTAATAGTAAAAATAAATAAAATCCTCCGGTGGTAGATGAAAGAGAAGAATGACATATATGAAAATTAGGAGTATATCAAGGATCAGAACGGGATGGAGCATATTAACGAATGTTTTAAAATATGAATTGAGGAAGGAAGAATAGAAGGTGTGAGCTGTGAGAATAAGGAAACGAAGAGGGTGGATTTATAGTAAAATATCCGACAGAGCAATCAAAACAGATGATCGCATTTAAAGCGGATCCTAAATTTCCTTAATTACCGAAGAATCAAATCTTATTACGAAGATTTTCTCCAAATCTCTTGAACTCCGGAAATCAACTGTGATGACCCGGAAAATTTCGACTTATTCTGAACCAAATTCTCGATATGGTTTAATATTTCTGACACGATAAGCAAAGTCTGTTAAACTGAATCTCAAAATTTTGAACTATTCAATTACCCTTCGATTGTTCTCAACGATTCGCGAACAATTATATGTAAATAGATACATATACTATAACTTGAAAACGTAACAAAGTGTTAAGTAAACGATACTGTGCATTAACCTTATTGGTTTGATTATCTGATTGATATATTTAACTACGGAGTTAAAAGATTATGCCAAACGATTGATTTAAAAGATATTTATTAAGTCCCTTAAGAATTATGATATTATTACGGGTCACTGTTGTGAGGTCCACGTTGATTTGAGAAATCATTCATTTAACGGTATTCGGAATAAATGGTAAAGTGTTTGTTCATATAACGTAATTTGGAACTTTGGTTAAAAGATATATAAATAACTTGCGATATGTATTTTAAAAACGTATTTATTAATATTGAAAATATATATTTAACAATACGATAAAATATAATATTAACTTGGTCATAAAACGAATTGTTATTATATATATATATATATATATATATATATATATATATATATATTAACAAATAACGAGACGATGATTTATAGAAGTAAATGACCAAAACACTCAAGTGTATAAGTTACAATTCTAGTGGTATAGTTTATGGATAATTTAAGACTATATTTTGATAAAGGTACGATCCGCGAAACGTAAAGTACCAGTTTTCTCAGTATACGAAAGGACGTTCGAAAAACCGGAACCGGGACATAAGTCGAGTGACGACATATGACTTATCGAAACGAAAATTACAAGTCAACTATGCACGTGAATTTAATATAATATATAATTAATTAATTTAAATTATATATATTATATATATTATTAATAAATATGTCGACAAACAAAAATACAAAAAATTGTGAGCTGGAATCCTAGGCCATGCGATCGCATGGCCATTACACACAGAAACCATGCGATCGCATGGGGTCTGAAATCTGGCCACATCTATAAATTCGATCGTTTTTCTGAATTATGATGCATTCTTCACTTCTATCTATCTCGTACTCCCTCTATATTATTATTATTATTATTATTATTATTATTATTATTATTATTATTATTATTATTATTATTATTATTATTATTATTATTATTATTATTATTATTATTATTATTAAGATTAATATTATTATTATTAATCTTATTATTATTATTAATATTTTTAGATATCGTTATTATTAGTATTATACATAAAATACTACGACGAGGTTATGAACGTGTCACTTTCAAAATGGGTTTCGAGCGGGATAGAGCTAAGGAAATTATGGGTTATAGCTATGGAGGTTATGGGTAATATTCGTGGGTAATATTCGCAAGTCAAACCTAGTGTTTATCATCTCCGTTACGTCTACGTACTTTCCTACAATATTGAATCTCAATATTGATACGTAAGCACTCATATTTTATCTTTTATATATTAATTGTGTATCCATGTCTAGTGCTCGAGTATATATATTTGTGCATGCTTGTATGCTAAATTTCGTCGTTAAACAGTTATGATGAATCACGAAGTAAATACATATATTACTGATAAAAGGTATATGATATGCATGTTTTTGGAAAGCTGGCGAAAAACCAATAACTTTTCATTTAGAAATCGCGTAATTTCGGTGAACGAATTAAAAGATATGATCAACTGAATTATGATTGACATTAATTGAAATTGTTTTTGAATCTGCAATTAATATTTAAACCACTTGTTTGTAAGATTGATAAATTGGATTTTTGAATATTACCAGCTGAGTAAATGAATCCTTATATAAGGTACGTCTCGTTTTGTTGAACTATTGTCAAAATTGACTTTTTGAAACGACTTTGGATAACTTTTGTATGTCGATCTCGAGCATTAGGATTGTGATACACTATGAACTGACCTAGCTTGATAAACATTTATTGACCAACATATGTTCTCTAGGTTGAGATCTACGGTTATTTGGTAATCCGAGTTTCGGTCACATTTTGGTGAACGACTTTATATGCTGCTAAGGTGAGTTTCATTTGCTCCCTTTTTAATTGCTTTTGAAATCTATATTTTTGGGCTGAGAATACATATATTTTATTTCAAACGCAATGGATACAAGTACATACTAAATTCTACACCGAGTTTGAACAGAAAATCCCTTAGCTTTGGTAACTAGTAACTGCCAGTTATAAGAACTGGTGGGCGCGAGTAGTTATATATGGATCCATAGGGCTTGACATCCCCGTCTGTTCCAGGTATAGAAACCCTAGCCTGAACTATAAAACAGACGTATGCTATTTGAGTTTAGTACACGTTGGTTTGCGTGTATTGTACATGTTGGTTGCATGTATGTTAAATCAGCGGTACTTATTATAACGTTAAAGTTTAGCTACCAGGGTGCTCAATCTTGTAGAATATTTTGATAAACGTTTCTGGATGAAACAACTGAAATCTTGTGTTTATATACAGATTATGCGAAACACTAAAACTATGAACTCACCAACCTTTGTGTTGACACTTGTTAGCATGTTTATTCTCAGGTTCCCTAGAAGTCTTCCGCTATTTGCTTATATGTTAGACAAGCTATGTGCATGGAGTCTTACATGACATATTTATCAAGGAAACGTTGCATTCACCAAATCATCACCATGTATCTTATTTTGACTGCATTGTCAACGGAAGTACTATTGTAAACTATTATTTACGGTGATTGTCTATATGTAGAAATCATCAGTTGTCGAAAACCTTTGATTTAAATATTCATTTATGGTGTGCCTTTTCAAAAGAATGCAATGTTTACAAAACGTATCATATAGAGGTCAAATACCTCGCAATGAAATCGATGAATGACGTGTTCGTCCATATGGATTTGGAGCGATCGTCACAGTTGATATCAGAGCGTTGGTCCTAGTGAACCAGGTCTTGCATGAGTGTGTCTAACTGATAGTTGTTAGGATACATTAGTAAGTCTGGACTTCGACCGTGTCTGCATGTTAAAAGTTTTGCTTATCATTTCTTGTCAGAAATTACATGCTTATCATTCTTAAGTCTAGAAACGTTTTCCTGCATTTATTGCATAAATAGTGTATAGAAAAAAATTCATATCTTAGCGTATCTGTTACTCTAAACTTTTCCTGACATCTTCCGAAAATTTCTCCGTGATTTATGGAATTTGGTATTATATATACATATGTAAATTATGTATTGAAGAATACCAAACTAAATTCTATAATCTAATTCATATCAAAAACCATCTCCCTAATTATACAAGATAGATCCCGTATCTAGTTCAAATTCCTTAAACTCCGACAGCTATTCCGATATGGATATTCACCTGAATTCCGAAGACAGTGTAACCGGAATGGATCAACCAATTAGCCATCATCAATTCTGGATGAATTGGGGATGAGTTCGTAGTCTACTTAATCATTGGAGACAAGAAGAAGGTGATCCCTTCCATCCACCACATTGCCCTCTTGGCGAAGAACCTGAAGCACTTACCGGCGAACCTGTTTGCGACACCATTTTCTCTCTCATTTCCAGAGTATCTCGTCACAATAATATACTATCTCAAATTCTGGATCTTATTCATCCGTTCTTCCGAACCGCCAAT
This sequence comes from Rutidosis leptorrhynchoides, assembly GCF_046630445.1. Taxonomy (NCBI): domain Eukaryota; kingdom Viridiplantae; phylum Streptophyta; class Magnoliopsida; order Asterales; family Asteraceae; genus Rutidosis; species Rutidosis leptorrhynchoides. The sequence goes on from NC_092343.1 coordinate 211,401,335, forward strand.
CATCCCGGTGTAGTAGAAGAAGTCAACAAGCTTTGCGCTCGGGTAGTGGCTTTGGAGAATACGGTGCAAAGGTTACAAGCATCACCAGAATCAACAGTACCACCGACAACAACACCAACAGTACCATTACCACCACCAACAACATCCGCATCGCAAACCTCAACTCCACAATCTGTTTCACGAGCATCAACGTCATACGCACCGTAGTTACCAAGAAATACCAGCAACAATAACCGATGAAGTATTAACTCATTTCCCCTGAAGAAATTTTATGTATATATATGAATTTTGAAATCAAAATAAATCTTTTCGTACTAAGCTATTACGTGTGAATCTTAACTGGTAGGTACTACTCGGTTAGTTCATATTACTAATATGCAATGATGTACATCCTTCCTTAACAACTTAACCATTGTTAACTACAATCTCTGTTTCAACCCAATGAATTCCATTTCATAATAAACCAAGTGTATTAATCAATTACATAATTGATTTTACATTTTCAATTTCGATATACTTGAAACTTTTCAGAAAACATCATCTATGCCTTGTAAGGTTCACAAAACTTCCACGAGCACCAACATCCTTCACCGAGGAATATCAATAAGAATAAATAATGAAGTGTTGATTTCATTAGTGAAAAACTCCGCAAAGATTATGTAATCTTTAATGTTTTAGAGATTAATCATTTCTAACTCAAGCGAAAATCAAATGAGCTTAATATGATATTAACTCATTAAATCCGTATTACATCTGAAGAAATATACATACATATATTTTCATAAAGACTGTAATGAAAATTCTTTTGTACAAAATATTACTTGTGAAATCTTTAACGGGTAGGTAATTCCCGGGAAATATATAAGTTCACAATTAATATGTTATACTGTACATTCTTCAACTTTGATTCAAAAAATTATTAACTATGCTCACAGCGATATACAATCGTTTCCATACAAATTCAATTACATATTCTGATATTGACGGATCAGAATTCAAGTCAAGATTTAATGGGTGACATCATTCTTAGATCTCTACATCTTTCAAAGCTATACTTTGACTTCAAAAATGTGAAAGATCCTTTAGCATTGTTATTACTGAAAATAATATTACAATCCCTTTTCAAAGTATCCAGTTTTACCACACTTTCAACCAGTTAACTTCGACTTTTCAGATTAACCTTATTATAACCTTGACATATACGTTCTTGTTACTGGGGAACCTTTCATGTTCCACCACATTAGCAGTAAATTTACCAACAACTTTATTAATCCTTGACCTTTCGAAAAATCCTTATACTCATTGAAACCCTATCATGTACTCATCCACATCTTGTAACAATAATTGTCATACCAACCACTGGGAATTAGCAATTAGTATTTTGAATCTCGCAGCATTTTCTACCACAATAGTTATATATAGATAACATCTATCTTCTAGACTTACATACTTCAAATGTGAAGTTTCTGAAAAACATCCCAAACTATGAACTTGTTCTCTGAAATTGGAAAAATGCTGATAAAGCAGCAAAAACTGTAAACGACCTTAACAGTCAAAAGTTTGATGATAAAGAATAGTATGGTGGTAAAGCTGAGAAAAAAAGAAGGTTTGGAACTGAAAAACGGATTGAGTAAAGTATGAAAGAGGCTATGGATAAATCACAAAGACTGAACCTACCTTCAAAGAATCCAAATGATTCAGTGACTGCTAAAGCCATTAGTAAGAACCTTACTTCTTATTCTAAACCTTCACAGACAGATTTTCCGCATCATCCTCTGATATTAGAAATTCTAAGATATCATCGTATCTTTCATTATAAATATCCTCGATATTTCTGGAGATATCTTCATACCTATTCTTATTGGAAATTATTCATCTCTTCGCACTATCTGTGTTACATCATAAAAGAAACTATTTTAGTTTCTAAAATCTGAAAAATTCGAAAAAATGGATGTTTTGAAGTAATGTTGGGAACTGAAGCATGAGTTAGTATAATATAATGACACTTGATCAACGTGATTATATTACAGTAAGTCATGCTGAGTTTCTAATGGAACGTGATAAAGGTTCACAGATCACACCCTCATCATGAACCATGTTACA